>NC_057804.1:662295036-662607532 GCF_018294505.1 Triticum aestivum
CGTGTAAACCGCTTTCAACTTCAGAAGCATGTCTTGGTTAAGGTTGGTGCTTCTGGGGTCTGCATAGTAATTACAAATGAGTTAAAGGCAGTTCATATGATCAAGAAGGGTATTCAATATTTGACAGCCATTAGGTGACATACCAAAGATAGCTGAAACCATATGAGACACTTGGCGTTTTAAGCCGGACAATTCAGTTGTCACCTGTTCAAGAGCCGCCTCAGCTTTCTCAGCTTGTTGGGTCAAAGAAATCTTTTCTTCAGCCCAGGTGTTTTTCTCGGTTTCAAAGCCGGCTTTCATTTTTTCTGTTTCAGACACGCTGAATTGAAATTTTGAGTTTGCCCTCCGGGTCTCAGTCTCCTGCAGCTCCAGGCGATTCTTCAATTCAGACAGTTCTGATTGCAGTTGAACAGTGGTGGTCTGCACATGTACCAGATCAAAATCCTAAATATTAGTGCACAATATTAAGTCCCAAGCCTTTTGCAAGCAACTACACTTGGCACTTGGGGGCTAATGTCTGCCAAAAGCTTATTTATATAACGGCTTATGTAAATAAGTCCCAAGCACTTAGCAAGCAAGTGTACTTGGCACTTGGGGGCTAATGCATATTGCTATTGAAAAACTATACAAGTACAAGATATAAAGCTCCAGTTCATCCAGGCTGATTAAACCGGCCCTTGGGGACTACGGATTAAGTTGTATTTTTGAGGATTCTACCAACAGATATTACTTATGTTCATGGTTCATTTAAAGTCTACAACATATTCATCATAAACAGTAGACTTGGGGGCTGGTATAGTAAGTATAACCCAGTAAAGAAAGAGTTCATACCTCAAACTTCTAGTGCATCTCCTTCACCATATCTACTTCCAGATTGCGGCTGCTGTGTACTTGACTAAGATAACTAGAAAAACTTTGCTAGCACTCAATTGGGAGTAGTCAGCAACATCGAATCTGACTTTACATCATCCAATGTGTTCTTCCTTGGCAGAATGCTTAGCCGGTACAATGGGCCTTCCTAGTTCTTTAAAGCTGGTGGCAGTGATCACCACGTCTTCATCATGAGCATCAGGCGTCTTTAGTGGACTAGAGACATCAGGGTTATAGGTTCATCAATTACTTGCTGCATAAGGGGGTTAGAAGTTGCTGGTGGGTCTTCGTGCACCAGCTCAAAGGTTTGAGGAACGGAGATTTCAGGATCAGAATGAGTAAATGATAAGTAAGTTGTCATTACCCAGGACCGGTCTTGAAAGCCGACATGTTGGATTGAATTGAATTGCCGGAAGAGGAATGCGATGTAGCCTGATAGTTTGAGTCAGAAGAGTTGAGTGGTTGACGAGTAATACCCGCGAAAGGGTAAAAAGAGTGTAAGTTGGGGGTGACCTCATTTCGACACTTCCTTGGCGTGTTTGGTACGCCGGAAGAGAGTTACGCTCTTTGCTTGTCCGAGTCTGCCGCCGGCTCTTGTGTTGCTGTTGCTTCAAAACAAAGTGAGGTTCCAGATGAGCTAAGGAGTGTGAAAATCTTACTTTACGGGTTACTCATCGGATTCTTTGTCTTGGCAAAGGCTCGGAGTCGGAGGAAATAATATTTACCTCTTCTTCCACTCCCTGACTCGTTCCCATGTCATCCTGATGATAATTAGTATGAATAAGATGGTTAAAAAGGAGCCAAGAGAGTCAAGAGCTACCTCCGACTCAGAGGAGTCCTCCAGTTGAAGCAAGTCAGAAGCACTGGGCTTTTCCCCCTCTTTTTGGTAGCCTTCCTGGCTCTTTTTGCAGCCTCATGGTCATATTTTTTCTTCCAAAATTTGTCGTCAGCCTGTGAAAGTTATCAAAAGTGAATTAAGATAAAGTGACAAATATGAAGGAAAATTAACTAAGGTTGGCAGCTTACTACTGGTGCCAGGTTAGACTTGCAGAAAGGGCTCAAGCCCACCTTGCTGCTGTCTATTAGGCTCTCATTCAGAAGAGATTTTGTCATCTCATTGGTAGCAGCGACAGTTAAGTCCTCAGAACTATGGCACAGTGGATCCTTCTTCTCACCCGTGTAAGTACACATTAATCCAGAGCGGCGAATCAAGGGAATAACCCGCCATGTAACCCAACACCGGACCAAATCAATGCCATTTAAGCCATTGCCCAACAGAGCTTTGACTTTGGCAATAGTAGGGGCAAGTTTTTAGCGTTCTGCAGCTATCAATTTGTCGGGGAGAGGATGGTTTGATTCGAGACGTAGAGCGCGAAAGCCGGGCACAGGGTTCTCATCAGTCGGAGAAGTATCTTGGCAGTAGAGCCATGTCTAGTTCCAGTCTTTGGGATGACTTTGCGGTTGCACATAAGGAAAAATGGCGTCTCTCCGCCGTTGGATTGAAACCCTGCCAAGTTCCAAGCTAGGTCCATTGGAGTATTCATTCCGGCGGTTCAAGTAAAAGAACTCGCTGAATAATTCAACAGTGGGCTCCTCGTGAAGGTAGACTTCACAGAACATTTGGAAATTGCATATGTTAGACACGAAGTTGGGTCCGATGTCTTGAGGGTGGAGATCAAAAAAGCTCAGAACGTCCTTGATGAACTTAGAGCCTTGCGATGAAGAGCCACGGTTCATGTGATCAGTAAAGACGATAACTTCCCCTTCTTCGGGCTGATGTTTTTCTTCCATCGGTTCAGGGGGGCGGTAAGACCTGGCATCCTTTTTGGGGAGATAGTCGGTTTTCACAAAATCTTCAAGTGTACGTGATGATGGAGCAAACCCAATTACAGGAAGTGATTGCTTTGGGCGGAATTGTGAAGAAGGAAGCCTAAAAAAGAGTAATTTTCCGGTTCAAATTTAAGCCTGAGGGAAAAGTATTATAGCACATATTCAGAATGGTGGCTTGCAAAGGGGACTAATGGTATATGACTAATTATGTCAGGTTTTTAAGCCACCATGAGCAGTTTGATGTTATCCATTGAGTATTGCAGTTAAAGCCGGTGGTATGAGCCGCCATGACTAGGTGGATCAATCGAGGTGCAGTTTTTTGCTAAGTACGACACAAATAGATTTCACAGATTGTAGATCAGCGGCAGTTCAGAAAAAGGAAATAATTCAAGACCTAAAAAGCCAGTACAGGGAGTTCATAAGCTCTAATGAGATCTCTTTCCAATGAAAGGGGGTCCGCTGGTATTGAAGGTGAAGGCAAAAGAACTACCGCATAAGTTCTATACTGTTTTTAGATCTAAGGATGCTATGGAGAAGTAACTATGAAGAAACCACGAAGAACATGATGAACAGTCGGAACCCTAATGTGATCTGACGCGCTGGAGGAGAAGCACTCACAGGTGCAGATTCATCTGTGGTGGGGCACCGACGTACTATGATCCAACACAGGTTGATGTAGCGGTCAAGGTTGAGGAGGACGAGGTGCTCTGTGGTGGCGGCGGAGCTCGAGCGGCAGAGGGTTGCGAGAGGAAGAAGACAATGGAAAAAGGGGAAGAATGAGAAGAAGACTGGTAATGGTTATTTATAAGGAAAGGGTCAATAAGTGGGCGCGAAAAAAGAGGAGGCTGAAGAAGAGCAACATGATCATGAAATTCTTCCACGCCAAATTCAACATGAGTTTGATTATCCTCCATGTCAATGGCGTCATCATCACCCTCGATGACAACACAATGAAGAGCAACACTATGGCAAGCTCAAGTTCATAATGCCCAAGTTCAATGGAAGCAATGATCCCAAAGAATACCTCTCATGTGCATTGAAGGTCGACAAAATCTTTCGTTTGCACAACTATGAGGAAGAGAAGAATATCGCTATGGCATCACTTGAGTTCCAAGACTATGTGCTCATATGATGGGAACAAGTCCTTGAGCGCCGACAAGCAAGAGGTGAACCTCCGATCACCACTTTGGCTCAAATGAAGGATGTGATGCGAGCATGTTTTGTCCCCACCTACTACAACCGCGATCTCTTCAAGAAGTTACAACTACTCAAGCAAGGAACAAAGAGTGTTGAAGAATACTACAAGGAAATGGAGATAGCCATGAGTCGAGCCAATGTAACGGAAGATGATGAGCAAACTATGGCACGCTTCTTGAATGGTCTTACTCATCCCATCAAGAAGATTGCCGACTTCCAACCCTACTCCAACTTCATTGAGCTCGTGCATCAAGCTACCAAGGCGGAAACATGGTTATCCAGCGGCCCCGGCGTCGCGATTCTCGGGCGGTTATTAAGAAGAAGATCCGTTGAAATATGATGGATTTTTCTGTTAATTAACTGATAGCTGACGTCATGGCGGGTTATCACAAGTCCAGAAGATGACGGCATGGTGGGTTACAAATTCTCGCACAAGAGAAGAGAAGATTCTTGTAAGTGTTGAAGATTGACACGAACAAGTTCAAATCAACCAGGGGCCTAATGTTGGGGATATAACTATTGGTATGACCCGCCTAGGAGGGGCCGGGTTATACCTACGGAGACTCTTCGTATGAAGCCCATAAGAAATTGAAGATGGTGGTTTAGCTGAGGGCCCAAGGCCCAGAGGCGGCTTAAGGCCCATAGAGATAAACTGCCATATATGTATAACATTTATTATAAGGAAAGAATAGATAGTCACTGAGACGGACACTGTTTATGAGCCGGCCGGGACTCTTCGAGCCACTGGGCGTAGACCTCTATATATAAAGGGATAGCTCGGTGGTGGTTCAGGACAAGAAACAACAGATCAAAAGGTAGGTCAAGTGGATTCGCACCCTGGTAATCGTGTCATAAGCAATACCACCCAAAACTGGATCGTAGGCTTTTACCTTCACCGCAAGGGGCCGAACCCGTATAAACCCTGTGTCCTATGTCCCGTTTAACCCCTTTAAGCTAACCTAGAGGCGATGGCTCCACGACTAAGTCCTTTCACGAGGACATCTGCCATGACTATTCCATGACAGGGCCCCGAAGTGATTTCCATGATTAATGAACCCCAGGGTGCGTTTACGTGTCGGTCATCAACACTCAAAATTTTGGCTGAATTTGGTCCATTTCCAGCACTATTACTCATCGTTTTAGGGTACTAGAGCAATTTCCATGATTGACGATCCCTTGGTTGTGTTTACGTGTCCGTCAATAACACTTATAGTTTTGGCCAATTCAGACCCGTTTCGTGGACTATTACTTACCGTTTTGGGGTCCCGAAGTGATTTCTATAGTTGTTGAACCCCAAGTTGCGCTTACATGTCGGTCATCAACACACACAGTTTTGACTCATTCTGACCTGTTTTGTGGACTATTACTCGCTGTTTTGGGGTCCCTGAGCGATTCCCCACAGTTTAGGCCGATTCTGGAAGTTTCGTGGACTATTACACGCTGTTTTGGGGTCCCGGAATGATTTCCACGATTAACGAACCCCGGAGTGCGTTTACGTGTTGCTCATCAACACTCGCGAGTTTTATCGATTCTGACCCGTTTCGTGGACTATCACTCACCATTTTGGGGTCCCAAAGCGAGTTCATGGTGGTTGAACCCCAAGGTGCGCTTACGTGTCGGTCAACAACAATCGCAGTTCTGGCCAATTCTGGCCCATTTTATGGACTATTACTCACTAATTTTGGGGTCCCGAAGCGATTCCCATAGTTGTTGAACACCAAGGTGTGCTTACGTGTCGATCATCAACACTCACAGTTTTGGCTGATTCTTGGCCATTTCGAGCACTATTACTCATCGTTTTAAGGAGCCAGAGCAATTTCCATGATTGACGATCCTCCGGTTGCGTTTACGTGTCCGTCGTTAAGACTTATAGTTTTGGCCAATTCTGACACGTTTGGTTGACTATTACTTACCGTTTTGGGGTCCCGCAGCGATTTCCATAATTCTTGAACCCCAAGTTGCGTATATGTTTTGGTCATCAACACTCACAGTTTTGGCCGATTCTGGGTAGTTTCGTCGACTACTCTTTGTTTTGGGGTCCCGGAGTGATATCCACGATTAACGAACCCCGGGGTGCGTTTACGTGTCGGCCATCATCACTCACAGTTTAGGCCGATTCTGGAAGTTTCGTGGACTATCACACGCTGTTTTGGGGTCCCGGAGTGATTTCCACGATTAACGAACCCCAGAGTGCGTTTACGTGTCGGTCATCAACACTCGCGAGTTTTATCGATTCTGACCTGTTTTGTGGACTATCATTCACCATTTTGGGGTCCCAAAGCGAGTTCATGGTGGTTGAACCCCAAGGTGCGCTTACGTGTCGGTCAACAACAATCGCAGTTCTGGCTGATTCTGGCCCGTTTTATGGACTATTACTCACTTGATGAACCCCGTGGTGCATTTATGTATCGTTCATCAATAATCCTAGGTTTGTCCGATTCTGAGCTCGATCATGGAGTATTACTCACCGGTTTGGGGTCCCAAAGTGATTTCCATGGTTGTCGAACCCCAAGGTGTGCTTACGTGTTGATCGTCAAGAGTCGAAGTTTGTGCTGATTCTGGAACGCTTCTTGGACTATTACTCACTTTTGGGGTCCCGAAGTGATTTCCACGATTGATGAACCCCGGGGTGCGTCTACAATTTTGGCCGATCCTGGTCTGTTTCGTGCACTATTACTCATCGTTTTGGGGTCCCAGAGCGATTTCCACGATTGACGATCTCCAGGGTGCGTTTACGTGTCTATTGTCAACACTCATAGTTTTGGCCAATTCTGACCCGTTTCATGGACTATTACTCACCGATTTGGGGTCCCGAAGCGTTTTCCATAGTCGTTGAACCCCAAAGTGCGCTTACGTGTTGGTCATCAACACTCATAGTTTTGGCCGATTCTGGCCCGTTTCATGGACTATCACTCACTGTTTTGGGGTCCCGAAGTGATTTCCACGATAAACGAACCCCGGGATGCATTTACGTGTCGTTCATCAACACTCAAAATTGGTGTTTAGGTGTACGCCGTTAACAATCATAGGTTTGGCCAATTCTGACACGTTTGGTGGACTATTACTTACCGTTTTGGGGTCCCGAAGCGATTTCCATAGTTGTTGAACCCCAAGTTGCGTTTACGTTTCGGTCATCAACACTCAATGTTTCGGCCGATTCTGGGCAGTTTCGTGGACTATTACTCTTTGTTTTGGGGTCCCAGAGTGATATCCACGATTAACAAACCCCGGGGTGCGTTTACGTATCGGTCATCAACACTCAAAGTTTTGGCCGATTCTTGATGTTTCGTGAACTATTAGACGCTGTTTTGGGGTCCCAGAGTGATTTCCATGATTAGCGAACCCCGGAGTGCGTTTACGTGACGGTCATCAACACTCGCGGGTTTTGTCGATTCTGACCCGTTTCGTGGACTATTACTCACCATTTTGGGGTCCCAAAGCGAGTTCCATGGTTGTTGAACCCCAAGGCGCGCTTACGTGTCGGTCATCAACAATCGCAGTTCTGGCCGATTCTGCCCGTTTTATGGACTATTACTCACTGATTTGGGGTCCCTGAGCGATTTCCCTGATTGATGAACCCTGGGGTGCATTTGTGTATCGTTCATCAATAATCATAGGTTTGTCCGATTCTGAGCTCTTTCATGGACTATTATTCACCGGTTTGGGGTCCCAAAGTGATTTCCATGGTTGTCGAACCCCAAGGTGTGCTTACGTGTTGATCGTCAAGACTCGCAGTTTGGGTTGATTCTGGACCGTTTCTTGGACTATAACTCAGTTTTGGGGTCCCGACGTGATTTCCACGATTGACAAACCCCGAGGTGCGTCTACGTGTCAGTCATCAACACTCACAATTTTGGCCGATCCTGGTCCGTTTCATGCACTATTACTCACTGTTTTGGGGGTCCCAGAGCAATTTCCACGATTGATGATCCCTGGGGTTCGTTTACGTGTCCGTCGTCAACACTCATAGTTCTGGCCAATTCTGACCCGTTTCGTGGACTATTACTCACCGTTTTGGGGTCCCGAAGCGATTTCAATAGTTGTTGAACCCCAAGGTGTGCTTATGTGTCGATCGTCAACACTCACTGTTTTGGCTGATTCTGGGCCGCTTCGAGCACTATTACTTATCGTTTTAGGGTGCCAAAGCGATTTCTATGATTGACGATCCCCTGGTTGCGTTTACGTGTCCGTCGTTAACACTTATAGTTTTGGCCAATTCTGACACGTTTGGTGGACTATTACTTACCACTTTAGGGTCCCGTAGCGATTTCTATAGTTGTTGAACCTCAAGTTGCGTTTACGTGTCAGTCATTAACACTCACAGTTTTGGCCGATTTTGGGCAGTTTGGTGGACAATTACTCTTTGTTTTGGGGTCCCAGAGTGATATCCACGATTAACGAACCCGGGGTGCGTTTACGCATCGGTCATCAACACTCAAAGTTTTGGCCGATTCTTGATGGTTCGTGAACTGTTAGACACTGTTTTGGGGTCCCGGAGTGATTTCCATGATTAGCGAACCCCGGAGTGCGTTTACGTGTCGGTCATCAACACTCGCGGGTTTTGTCGATTCTGACCCGTTTTGTGGACTATTACTCACCATTTTGGGGTCCCAAAGTGAGTTCCATGGTTCTTGAACCCCAAGGTGCGCTTACGTGTCGGTCATCAACAATCGCAGTTCTGGCCGATTCTGCCCGTTTTATGGACTATTACTCACTGATTTGGGGTCCCTGAGCGATTTCCCTGATTGATGAACCCTGGGGTGCATTTGTGTATCGTTCATCAATAATCCTAGGTTTGTCCGATTCTGAGCTCTTTCATGGACTATTATTCACCGGTTTGGGGTCCCAAAATGATTTCCATGGTTGTCGAACCCCAAGGTGTGCTTACGTGTTGATCGTCAAGACTCGCAGTTTGGGTTGGTTCTGGACCGTTTCTTGGACTATAACTCAGTTTTGGGGTCCTGACGTGATTTCCACGATTAACAAACCCCGAGGTGCGTCTACGTGTTAGTCATCAACACTCACAATTTTGGCCGATCCTGGTCCGTTTCGTGCACTATTACTCACTGTTTTGGGGTCCCAGAGCGATTTCCACGATTGATGATCCCTAGGGTTCGTTTACGTGTCCGTCGTCAACACTCACAGTTCTGGTCAATTCTGACCTGTTTTGTGGACTATTACTCACCGTTTTGGGGTCCCGAAGCGATTTCAATAGTTGTTGAACCCCAAGGTGTGCTTACGTGTCGATCATCAACACTCACTGTTTTGGCTGATTCTGGGCCGCTTCGAGCACTATTACTTATCGTTTTAGGGTGCCAAAGCGATTTCCATGATTGACGATCCCCTGGTTGCGTTTACGTGTCCGTCGTTAACACTTATAGTTTTGGCCAATTCTGACACGTTTGGTGGACTATTACTTACCATTTTAGGGTCCCGTAGCGATTTCTATAGTTGTTGAACCTCAAGTTGCGTTTACGTGTCAGTCATCAACACTCACAGTTTTGGCCGATTCTGGGCAGTTTGGTGCACAATTACTCTTTGTTTTGGGGTCCCAGAGTGATATCCATGATTAACGAACCCCGGGGTGCGTTTACGTGTCGATCATCAACACTCAAAGTTTTGGCCGATTCTGGACGTTTCGTGGACTATTACTCGCTGTTTTGGGGTCCCGGAGCGATTTCCACGATTGACGATCCCCGGGGTGCGTTTACGTGTCCGTCGCCAACACTCACAGTTCTGGCCAATGCCGACCCGTTTCATGGACTATTACTCACCGTTTTGGGGTCCCGAAGCGATTTCAATAGTCGTTGAACCCCAAGGTGTGCTTACGTGTTGGTCATCGACACTCACAGTTTTGGCCGATTCTGGCCCATTTCATGGACTATTAGTCACTGTTTTCAGGTCCCGAAGTGATTTCCACGAAAGATGAACCCCGGGATGCGTTTACATGTCAGTCAGCAACACTCCAAATTTTGGCCGATTCTAGTTTGTTTCGAGCACTATTACTTATCGTTTTAGGGTGCCAGAGCGATTTCCCGGATTGATGATCCCCGGGGTGCGTTTACATGTACGTCATTAACAATCATAGTTTTGGCCAATTCTGACATGGTTGGTGGACTATTACTTACCGTTTTGGGGTCCCGAAGAGATTTCCATAGTTGTTGAACCCCAACTTGCGTTTACTTGTTGATCATCAACACTCACGGTTTTGGCCGATTCTAGGCAGTTTCGTGGACTATTACTCTTTGTTTTGGGGTCCCGGAGTGATATCCACGATTAACGAACCCCGGGGTGCATTTACGTGTCGGTCATTGTCGGTGTCAAAACCGGCGGATCTCGGGTAGGTCATCCCGATCTATGCGTCTTAGGCTGATGGTAACAGGAAGCAATGGACACAATGTTTACCCAGGTTCGGGCCCTCTCGATGGAGGTAAAACCCTACTTCCTGCTTGATTAATATTGAAGATATGTGGAATACAAGAGTAGATCTACCACGAGATCGTAGAGGCTAACCCCTAAGAGGTAGCCTATGATGGCATGATAGTAATTGTGATCGGCCTTCTAAGGACCATCCTCCCCGGTTTATATAGACACCGGAGAGCTAGGGTTTGCATGGAGTCGGTTACAAGGAAGGAAACACAATATCCGGATTGCTAAGCTTGTCTTCCACGCAAAGGAGAGTCCCAATCGGACATGAGCCGAAGTCTTGAGTCTTGTATCTTGACGCTTCTATAGTCCGGACGATGTATATAGTCCGGCTGTCCGGATACCCCCTTATCCAGGACTCCCTTAGTAGCCCCTGAACCAGGCTTCAATGACGATGAGTCCGGCGCGCAGTCTTGTCTTAGGCATTGCAAGGCGGGTTCCTCCTCCGAATACTCCACGGTTATTATCGAATACATAGACCGTGTCCGGATCTGCAAAATGATCTTCACATACCACCGTAGATAGAATGATACTCCAGCTGACAACTTTTAGATGACATGACATGCCATTAGGACCAGGTCATTACTCGAAACGTTTTTCCACAACCAGCCACAACGCGTATTGCGAGGCGGTTTCCTTGACACGTCCTGTCAAACCAGAGATCATGTCCCCTTATCGCGGGATTCTCATCAATACGGGTATGGGTAATCCCCCCGTGCCATCAATCGTGGCGCTTGGGAAGTAAGCGATTCTCAACAGGCTTCTTCCCCCCATCGCATACTCTATAAAGGGATAAGAGTTCCTCATTTTTACCCACGCCTTCTTCCCCCCATCGCATACTCTTGCCCCCTCGAGCTCCAGTGCCCTAGTCCAGGTCTTCTCCGCACAGTTAGTCATGTCCGGAGCAGGAGGCAAGTGGGTGGTTTCCACCGCGACGGAGAAGAAGATCGCGAATCTCCGGGCGGCTGGATACTTAGCCGCAGACATAGCGCACCGGCTACCAGACACGGGGCAGGTCATTCCAACTCCAGGACCCCATGAGAGGGTCGTGTTCCTTGCCCACTTCGTCCGTGGACTGGGGTTTCCCCTCCACCCCTTCGTCCGCGGGCTTATGTTCTACTACGGGCTAGACTTCCATGATCTAGCTCCGAACTTCGTCCTCAACATCTCGGCGTTCATCGTCGTGTGCGAGGCTTTCCTCCGCATCAAGCCTCATTTCGGCTTGTGGCTCCAAACCTTCTGCGTGAAGCCGAAGATTGTGAGCGGCCAGCAAGCGGAGTGCGGAGGAGCCATGGTGGGCAAAAAGCCTAATGTCACCTAGCCTGAAGGCTCCTTTGCAGAAACCGTGAAAGGGTGGCAATCGGGATGGTTCTATATCACTGAGCCACACGACACCAACTGGGCGCCGACCCCCAAGTTCCGATCTGGACCCCCTATGCGGCTCACCTCCTAGGAACAGAAGGGCTGCTATGGGGAGAATCTGCAGAGCTGACCGGACTCATCACGTGCGTCAAAGGCATGAAGGACAAGAACATCATGCTTGTCAACATGATCCAAGTTATGCTCATTCGCCTGATACTGCCGTGCCAAAGGCGGGCATTCAATTTGTGGGAATTCGTCCCGGACGCTCTAGAGGCTCTATGGCATGAAGCATAAGAACGCATGGAAGGCGTTGTTCAAGGCCACCGAGGTACCTCCTCTCATAACCGAGGACCGCGGGCTGCACGCCGCACGACAACCTACCCAGGTAAGCTCTCAGGCCGCCACCGGCTCCGGTTATTCCTAATGTACTCATGGGGGAATTCCTAAGTGATTGTGTACATTTGTTTCAGGAGTATGTGGAGACAGCGGAGCGGATCGACAGTCCGGCTCCGTTGGCGGAAAGCCCAGCCAGTGATCTTCTGACGAAGATGCTGGTCCTATTGCCCTACAAGGGGTCGGAGAAGAAGGCTGATAAGAAGGCCCCGGGGACCCGAAAGGGTCTCCGAAGTAAAGCTGCGCAAGCCTTGTTCGAAGATGACGAGGCGCACTCCTCCCCCAAAGGGGAAGAAGAAGAAGAAGAGGAGGCCGCCACATCTGGAAAGGATGGGGGGCCTGAGACGGCGAACCAGCGGGCCAAGAGAGGCCTCCAGCGTAAGGCCGTCATACCCTTGTCGTCTCACGATGATGAGGCAGATTCCTCCCACGGAGGCGGGGAGGAACAAGGAGAAACACCACCACCCCGTATCAGGGGTGGGAAGAAGAGGAAGGCCGCCCCGGTGGGGGAGACTGGGACGTCCAAGAAGGGAAAGGCGTCCCTTCCAGACTACTCCACCACCGCCGCCGATAGCGAGGAAGCGTGGCTGCCCAGGAAGAAGCCCCTTGTGTGGTCGTAAGTATCCGCACTCAATCGTAATTTTCGCTTCATAATTTTGTTTATAATGCCGAACTTGTATGCAGTCCGGCCAAGGCCCATCCGGGAGTGTCGTCTTCGGATGGGTCCTTGAGTTAGTCAGCAATGAACTCACTCCCGACGACCACGTCTCCTCGTCCTGGGGACGACACGGAGGTGTTGTCCCGAAGGCTCCCGATGATGACGGAGGTGGCCCTGGAGGCGCCTCAAGGCGGCGTCCCAGGCGTCGGACTCACGGGGTTTAAGGTCCCCGCGGATCATGTCGATGAAAGCCACAGCAAGTCGGGCTCTCAGCCAAACACTGTTGCGGAGCCTTCAGTGGTTCCGGACTTAGGCGGACAGCCCCTCGTTATGGAGGGAGGGCCATCTATATAAAGGACTTCCGCTACGCCCCAGGCGCCGGATTGTCTACTGGAAGCGCTTCGAGGCGCTTCCCAAGATGAAGAGCACCGTACTCTCATGAGTGCGGTGATTCAGAAGGTTTCGTCCGCCAAGAGCGGACTAACCGAAGCCTGGACCAGCCTCCTAACAGGCTTTGAGGTAAGCAGTAAAAATGTGTAAAATCACCACCCGATAGGTAGTAGCCCCTGATACTCTGTTTGGTGTTCGGAAAGAAAAACCAAACGGAGGGTCAATTATAATCCGTGGGAATCTAACAATAAGTGTTGAATGTAAATAAACAGGCTGTCCTGCTGGCCGCTGCTGCTCGCACGGCCGAAATCGCCGGCCTGACGCGGGATTTAGAGCGGGCACAGGGAGAGCTCGGCCTCGCGAGGACGCAGCTCGAAGAGAACAAAGGTGAATGATTTCCCTTTCTCATATAATAAATAACAAATAAAATTTGATTATGCTAACGACTAGACGTCGTGATGTGGTAACAGAGGCTGCCACCGAAGTCACTTCTCTCAAGAAGGCGCTGTCCGAGGCCGAACACAAAGTGGCCTTGGAACTCAAGGAGCGCAAAAAGCAAGAGGCCCGAGTGGGCGAGGTACAAGAAGAGATCCAGGAGCTCGGCAAGAAGCTCGAGTCTGCGGAGCGGGAGCTTAAAGCAAAAGAGGCTGAGCTTGCGAAGGCCCTTACAAATACAAAAGACGCCAAGGCCGAAGCCGAGAGGGCTCAGCAAGAGATCCAGGAGGCCAAGAAAATAGCGGTGGGTAAGAAATGTTTTATGCAAAGCAAACATGTGGAGGAGGCGTTTCTTTTACTTACTCGAATCTGGAGCTCTCCAGGGGCATTCACAGACCTGCCACGCAACGTATCAGATGCCGCGGAGTTCTACCGTGCCCAGGAGGGGATCTCAATGGAGAAGTTGTTCTGGTCCCAGTATGCTGGGGCCAAACACGCAACGCCTCTGAGTGATCAAATGAAGCAGTTGGTCGAACTCCACAAGGCGAACGAAGTGGCTATGAAGGATCTCATAGTCCGGATATGGCCTGGGGAGATTCTTGTCCGTGACTGGAAGTCATCAAGCGATCCGTTTGCATTGAGGGTGTCCGCCGGGCCCTTGCCCGCGCCAAGGTGCATTGGGGCAAGCTGGATGCGGAGAAGCTGGTGAAGGACGGGCCGTCGGAGGGCAAGCCACATCGCGTCCCCGAGAAGTATTATGATGGCGTCATGAAGGGTGCTTGCCTCGTGGCCGATGAATGTACCAAATACATAATATTTGAATGAAGTCACTTCTGTCATGTTTGTAATATGAAGACGAAGTTACTTGCGCTATGTAGCGCTTTTGCGATTTAAAATATTACCTTATGAGCGGCTGTTTATCAAATTCTGAAAGTAGGCCAGTCGTCGGCTTCCGCCCCCGTGTAACTAGTACTGGGGTGTTCGTGGAAAACCCGGACACTCTTTATCCAAATGTTTGGTCCCTTAAGGAGGTGTCCAGCGCAGCAAACCACACAATCGGACTATACATCTTTATAACCTTCACTTAGCCATAGAAGCATATGATTTTAAATTTCGGCGAAGCCCCTAGAGTCCGGAAGGCCGAATTGGGGCGCTATACATGCCTACATCAGACAAAGCCGAATTAATGATTAAAGCGGAAAAACTCTTTAAGGATTTTAAGACCTCTCGAATAGCGACCAGTCTCTCGCCACATCATGTCGGACAGTTTTGTGCTTTCTCTACTGAGGTGCTCGTCCGGCAGAACCAGGGCACAATCGCAGTAGTTCTCCCTGCGGTATCTTAGCCGAATTAACAAAACGTAAGGCACCAAAGCAAGGGAGCCGGGCTATCCCAACCGTAACCTAGACATGATTCGGAGCTGATGCATATAATGCTATAAGTTCGGGGTGCCGCACTGTTGAAAGTGTTCGGACTTGACTTGCCGTATTATGGGGTACCATAAGGAGCTCCTGGCAAACTACACGTACCAAAGTGTACGGACGCAAAATTAAATAGACATTTATAAAAATGCTCAAGTAAAAATAAATAAGCTAACACTATATGTGGTCTCCCATTGATGAATAAGACGTTTAAGCATATGTTTACAATGTGTGCATTAAGCGGAGACAAAATAGGATGATTTGACATATCCTATCCAGGGGAAGGCTACGTATAGATAGATAAAGCGGAAAAATGATCGTAAATAGATTCCACCTGGGTGTTTCCTGCTATGCCCAAAGCATGTTGCCTCCTGGGTTTCCTCTCCTATGTAAGTCCGACAATCTGGATATTCTGGAGAGGCTGCACTAAAGCAATGTCCTTAAAGGTGAATGGAAAGGTTATGAAGTGATACCGTACTGTTGACTGAGCCCTTGATACGCCTCCGCCTGTGCCCATGGTATTTTGAGTGCATAATTGTGTAAGCGTGGCACGAATGCTGCTTTGATGGGATTTGAGCGGAGGCCGGACTGCTAGTCATGCTCTTGTCGTGCCTGCTGATCTTGCTCCGGGGTGTTCCGCCCTTGCTTGACGGGGATTGAAAATGTCGTCGCCGGATTGGTGGTTTGCCGGAGGAGGCCGCATTGTACTTCTGCCGCAAAGGCCGCAATATGTTCTTCTGTACGGAGAGAGCGGTCCATATTCCCGTTGACTGTTATGACCCCACGCGGGCCTGGCATCTTGAGCTTGAGGTATGCATAGTGTGGTACCGCATTGAATCTAGCGAATGCGGTTCGTTCGAGTAGGGCATGGTAACCATTGCGGAAATGGACGATATCGAAGATTAGCTCTTTGATTCGGAAATTATCCGGAGATCCGAAGACCACTTCCAATGTTATAGAGCCCGTGCAACGGGCTTCTACTCCAGGAATGACACCTTTAAAGGTGGTTTTGGTGGGCTTCATCCTTGAAGGATCGATGCCCATCTTCCGCACTGTGTCCTGATAAAGCAGGTTCAGGCTGCTGCCTCCGTCCATCAGGACTCTTTTGAGGTGAAATCCATCTATAATTAGGTCTAAAACCAATGCTAGTAGGATGATCCCTATGATCAAAGGTTATCGGGCAAGCTGACCATGGGTTTAATTTGGGGACGACCGGCTCCATCGCATATATGTCCCACAGTGCTCGCTTCCGTTCCCGCTTGGGGATGTGGGTGGTGTAGATCATGTTGACCGTTTTCACCTGGGGGGGGGGGGATTTCTTCTGGCCCCCCATGTTCGGACGCCGGGGCTCATCGTCATCGTCGCTGTGTAGCCCCTTGTCCTTATTTTCGGCGTTTATTTTGCCAGCCTGTTTAAAGACCCAGCAGTCTTTGTTGGTGTGGTTGGCTGGCTTGTCCGGGGTGCCATGAATTTGGCATGAGCGCTCCAGTATACGGTCCAGATTGGACGGTCCTTGATTGTTGCGCTTGAATGGCTTCTTCCGCTGACCGGATTTCGATCCGCTAAATCCGGAAATGACCGCCGTATCCTCGGTGCTGTCGCCGTTGTTCCGTCGCTTGTGTGTGTTGCGCCGTGGCTTGCCATTATTGTCCCGGACATCTGAAGTTCCAGAATGTGGCGTAGTGCTACTGCGAGCCAACCAGCTGTCTTCGCCCGCACAAAAGCGGGTCATCAGTGTTGTAAGAGCTGCCATGGACTTGGGTTTCTCCTGGCCGAGGTGTCTAGCAAGCCACTCGTCACGGATACTATGCTTGAAAGCCGCCAGGCACGGATATTATGCGGCGGACAGTCGACTATTTGGTTCTTTTTAGTTAGGAACCGGGTCCAGAATTTCCTGGCTGATTCTCCGGGCTGTTGAGTTATGTGGCTCAAGTCATCGGCATCCGGAGGTCGCACATATGTGCCCTGGAAGTTGTCAAGGAATGCGTCTTCCAGGTTTTCCCAGCTGCCAATGGAATTTGCGGGCAAGCTGTTTAGCCAGTGCCGGGCAGGTCCTTTGAGCTTAAGGGGAAGATACTTGATGGCATGTAGATCATCTCCGCGGGCCATGTGAATGTGGAGGAGGAAATCCTCGATCCATACCACGGGGTCTATGGTGCCATCATATGATTCGATGCTTACGGGTGTACACCCATCTGGGAATTCATGATCCATCACTTCATCAGTGAAGCATAGGGGGTGTGCGGCGCCTCTATGTCGGGCTATGTCACGGTGCAGTCCGGCTGCGTCTGACTGGTTGTATTCGACCGGGCCAGATTTACTATTAGTGTATCCAGTATGACGGTCATCGTCATGTGCTTTGGCGTGCCCCCGTGATCCGTAGATCGATCTTGGTTGTCCTGCGGCGTTATCCAGTTTATTGCGCAGGTCATGAGTATTGCCCCAGGCCGTAGTAAACCGGTGCGGGGGTACAGGCTGGTATTTCGGCTGATATGCCGTTTTTTCCTGACCTCGAGGCGGCCGGTCAGCCGTGGGGCGCTCGAGTCCGTATTCCTCGGCTGCCAGGACTTCTGTCCATCTGTTTGTGAGCAGATCTTGAACAGCTTGGAGATGCTGCTGCTTCTTCTTCAGGCTTCTCGTAGTGGCAATAAGCCGGCGCTTGAAGTGCTCCTGCTCTGCGGGGTCTTCGGGTACGCCGAACTCGTCGTCGCCGAGGCTAATCACGTCTTCGGAGAGGGGCATGTAGTTGTCCTCGTCCGGATACCCGTCTGTCGCCTGTTCGTCTGGGCTGTCATGCCCGTCTTCCTGTTCGGCCTGCTCAAAGGCGGGCTGTTGGGGGTTGTATTCATCGTCGGCACCATCCGTATTATTATTGTCTCCGGCACTGGTATTGCTTTGGCGGGGCTTGGAGCGGCGCTGGCGAGGCCCATGCTCTGCTTTCTTTTTGGAGGGGTTATCCTCCGTTGGCTCCTCGCCATTCGTTTCTTTCGGAGTGTCCACCATATATATATATATATCATATGAAGAGGTGGCTGTCCACCGCCCTGTGAGCGGTGGCTCCTGAGTATCTCCTGCATCGTCGTCCATACCGTCGATGTCTTCAAAGTCAAAGTCGAGCACGTCGGGTAAATCATCGATCGTGGCGACAAAGTGGGTGGTGGGTGGGCAGCGAATTCCTTCGTCACCCGCTTCCCACTCCAGCCGGACATAGTTCGGCCCAGAGTCTCTTGACAGAGAGAGAGACTTCAATGAATTGAGCATGTCGCAAAAGGGTGAGGCTGAAAGATGTCCGCAGCGGTAAACTACATTACCAGAGCCCAACCTGACTCGGCTGGCTCGAGAGTGAGCGGACCAGGACCAACAACTGGATATGAGTCCGAAGGTCCGGGGTTACAGGCCTCCACAGAGGTGGGACCCATGTTCGGCTCCATCGCCGATAAGTGTGCAGCCTGCGGAGCGGGGTCCAGCCCTTCGTCCACGGGCACCGCAACCTGTCCTGGATTTAGATCCAAGGA
Source organism: Triticum aestivum (assembly GCF_018294505.1). Taxonomy (NCBI): domain Eukaryota; kingdom Viridiplantae; phylum Streptophyta; class Magnoliopsida; order Poales; family Poaceae; genus Triticum; species Triticum aestivum. The sequence goes on from NC_057804.1 coordinate 662,313,534, forward strand.
TGCTTCGGGGATAATGTCCCAGACAATGTCCGACAGCAGGTCTAGGCCGTGCTCGTCGTGGCTGTCCGGCACTCCTGGCACAGGCTCGAATCCGTCGAAGATCAAGTCTCCGTGGATATCTGCCGTGTAGTTCAAGTTTCCGAACTTGATCTGGTGGCCAGGGCCGAAGCTGTCGATCTGCTCCAACTGGCCAAGCGAATTGGCCCGCAATGCGAAGCCGCCGAACACAAAGATCTGTCTAGGGAGAAAAGTCTCACCCTAGACCGTGTTGTTGACGATTGAAGACGCCATCAAGCCTCGTAGCGACGACACAGAGGAACTCTCAATGAAAGCAGCAATGTTGGTGTCAAAACCGGCGGATCTCGGGTAGGGGGTCCCGATCTGTGCGTCTTAGGCTGATGGTAACAGGAAGCAAGGGACACAATATTTAGCCAGGTTCGGGCCCTCTCAATGGAGGTAAAACCCTACTTCCTGCTTGATTAATATTGAAGATATGTGGAATACAAGGGTAGATCTACCACAAGATCGTAGAGGCTAAACCCTAAGAGCTAGCCTATGATGTTATGATAGTAATTGTGATCGGCCTTCTAAGGACCATCCTCTCCGGTTTATATAGACACCGGAGAGCTAGGGTTTACATGGAGTCAGTGACAAGGAAGGAAACATAATATCCGGATTGCGAAGCTTGTCTTCCATGCAAAGGAGAGTCCCATCCGGACACGAGCCGAAGTCTTGAGTCTTGTATCTTGACGCTTCTATAGTCCGGACGATGTATATGGTCCGGCTGTCCGGATACCCCCTTATCCAGGACTCCCTCAGTCATCAACACTCAAAGTTTTGGCTGATTCTGGACGTTTCGTGGACTATTACTCGCTGTTTTGGGTTCCCGGAGCGATTTCCACGATTAATGAACCCCGGAGTGCATTTACGTGTCGGTCATCAACAGTTGCGGGTTTTGTCGATTCTGACCCGTTTCGTGGACTATTACTCAGCGATTTAGGGTCCCAAAGAAATTTCCATGGTTGTTGAACCCCAAGGTGCGCTTACGTGTCGGTCATCAACAATCGAAGTTCTGGCCGATTCTGGCCCATTTCATGGACTATTACTCACCGGTTTGGGGTCCCTGAGTGATTTCCCTGATTGATGAACCCTGGGGTGCATTAATGTATCGTTCATCAATAATCCTAGGTTTGTCCGATTCTAAGCTCTTTCAATGACTATTACTCACCGTCTTGGGGTCCCAAAGTTATTTCCATGGTTGTCGAACCACTAGTTGTGCTTACGTGTTGATCGTTAAGACTCGCAGTTTGGGCTGATTCTGGCCCGTTTCTTGGACTATTACTCAGTTTTGGGGTCCTGAAGTGGTTTCCACGATTAATGAACCCCAGGTTGCCTCTATGTGTCATTCATCAAGACTCACAATTTTGGCCGATTCTGGTCCGTTTAGTGCACTATTACTCACCGTTTTGCGGTCCGAGAGCGATTTCCACGATTGACAATCCCCTGGGTGCGTTTACGTGTTCGTCTCAACACTCATAGTTTTGGCCAATTCTGACCCGTTTCCTGGACTATTACTCACCGTTTTGGGGTCCCGAAGAGATTTCCATAGTTGTTGAACCCCAAGGTGTGCTTACGTGTCGGTCATCAACACTCACAGTTTTAGCTGATTCTAGGCCGTTTCGAGCAGTATTACTCATCGTTTTAGGGTGCCAGAGCGATTTCCATGATTGACGATCCCCCGGTTGCGTTTACGTGCCTGTTGTTAACACTTATAGTTTTCGGCAATTTTAACACGTTTGGTGGACTATTACTTACCGCTTTGGGGTCCCACAGCGATTTCCATAATTGTTGAACCCCAAGTTGCGTTTACGTGTCGGTCATCAACACTCACAGTTTTTGCTGATTCTGGATAGTTTCGTGGACTATTAATATTTTTTTGGGGTTCCAGAATGATATCCATGATTAACGAACCCCGGGGTGCGTTTACGTGTCGGTCATCAACACTCACAGTTTTGGCCGATTCTGGACGTTTCGTGGACTATTACTCGTTGTTTTGGGGTCCCGAAGTGATTTCCACGATTAACGAACTCCGGAGTGTGTTTACGTGTCGGTCAACAACACTCGCGAGTTTTGTCGATTCTGTCTAGTTTCGTGAACTATTACTCACTGTTTTAGGGTCCCAAAGCGATTGCCATGATTGTTGAACCCCAAAGTGCGCTTACGTGTCGGTCATCAACAATCGCAGTTCTGGCCGATTCTGGCCTGTTTCATGGAATATTCCTCACTAATTTGGGGTCCCTGAGCGATTTCCCTGATTGATGAACCCCGGGGTGCATTTATGTATCGTTCATCAATAATCCTAGGTTTGTTCGATTCTGAGCTCTTTCATGGACTATTACTCACCGGTTTGGGGTCCCAAAGTGATTTTCATGGTTGTCGAACCCCAAGGTATGCTTACATGTTGATCGTGAAGAATTGCAGTTTGTGCTGATTCTGGCCCGTTTCTTGGACTATTACTCAGTTTTGGGGTCCCAAAGTAATTTCCACGATTGACGAACCCCGGGATGCGTCTATCTGTCGGTCATCAAGACTCACAATTTAGGCCGATTCTGGTCCATTTCGTGCACTATTACTCACTGTTTTGGGGTCCCAGAGCGATTTCCATGGTTGTTGGACCCCAAGGTGCGCTTACGTGTCGGTCATCAACAATCGCAGTTCTAGCCGATTCTGGCCCGTTTTATGGACTATTGCTCACTATTTTGGGGTCCCGGATGATTTCCACGATGAATAAACCCCGGGGTGCATTTACGTGTCGGTCATCAACAATCACAATTTTGGCCGATTCTGGTCCGTTTCGAGCATTATTACTCATCATTTTGGGGAGCCAGAGTGATTTCCACGATTAATGATCCCCGGGTTGCGTTTACGTGTCCGTTATGAACACTCAAAGTTTTGGCCAATTCTGACCCGTTTCGTGGACTATTTCTTACCATTTTGGGGTCCCGCAACGATTTCCATAGTTGTTGAACCCCAAGTTGCTCTTACGGGTCGGTCATCAACACTCATAGTTTTGGCCGATTCTGGCCCGCTTCGTGGACTATTACTCATTGTTTAGGGCTCCCGAAGTGATTTCCACGATTTACAAAGCTCGCAGTGCGTTTACGTGTCAGTTATCAACACTCACAATTTTGGACGATTCTGGTCCATTTCGTGCACTATTACACACCGTTTTGGGGTCCGAGAGCGATTTCCACGATTGGTGATCCCCGGGGTGCGTTTACGTGTTCGTCATCAACACTCACAATTTTGGCCAATTCTGACCTGTTTCATGGACTATTACTGACCATTTTGGGGTCCCAAATCGATTTCCATAGTTGTTGAACCCCAAGGTGCGCTTATGTGTCGGTCATCAACACTCACAGTTTTGGCCGATTCTGGCCTGTTTCGTGGACTATTACTCACTGTTTTGGGGTCCTAGTGTGATTTCCACGATTAACGAACCCCTGGATGCGTTTACGTGTCGGTCATCAACACTCACAGTTTTGGCCGATTCTGGGCCGTTTTGTGGACTACTGCTCACTATTTTGGGGTCCCGGAGTGATTTCCACGATGAACGAACCCCGGGGTGTGTTTACGTGTCGGGCATCAACACTCACAATTTTGGCTGATTCTGTTCCATTTCGTGCACTATTACTCATTGTTTTTGGGTGACAAAGCAATTTCCTTGATTGCCGATTCCCGTGGTGCATTTACATGCCCGTCGTCAACACTCACAGTTTTGGCCAATTCTGACCCGTTTCACGGACTATTACTTACTGTCGTGGAATTATCACGTCAGATGTCCTAGTGGAAGGACTTAGTTATGGAGCCATCGCGATCGGGTTATCTTAGAGGGGTTAAACCGGACAAATGACACAGGGAGTTTATACTGTTTCGGCCCCTTGCGGTGAAGGTAAAAGCCTTCGATCCAGCTGTGGTGTTTTTGATGGGGTCTCGATTACCAGGGAGAAAATACGCTTTGCCTAGTTCTCGAGTTGTTGTTTCTTGTCCCTGAACCGCAGCCGGGTCGTCCCTATATATACACAGGTTGACGCCCGGCCGGTCTACAGAATCCCGAGGCTGGCTCATACAAGTGTCCGGCTCGGTTTCTTCCTTTCCCTATCTTACAACACAAGTCACACACCTTATGGCGGTTTACATCTACGGGCCCTAATCCGCCATTGGGCTCCGGGGCTCTAACCCTTCATAGTTGAAGCACCATAGTCTTGGTGTTCATGGGCCTCTATATTGATGACCACTTGTGAGTATAATCCGGCCCCTCCTAGGCGGTTTATACTCAGTAGTTATATCCCCAACATTAGGCCCTAGATTGGTTTGAACTTGTTCATGTCAATCTTCAACTTGGAGAAATTCTGATTTGAACATCTTCGTGTTGACCTTGTAAACCGCCGTGATGTCATCTTCTAGAATCGTCGTGAACCTCCATGACGTCATCTGCGTATGTAAACCTGTAAATGCTTTTGTTATTAATTGATTTCCGAAGATCGAGGCGAAAGCTGTGCCCCATTCTCCGTTTTGAGCTCCTCGATTCCCGCGCCTGCCTACTTTATCCCTTTGCCTTATAAATAGGACCAACATGTCTTCTTCTTTCCCCTTCTGCGCCTCTTCGCATCTTCTTCTTCCTCGCAACGCCCGAGCCCTAAAGCTCCGCCGCCGTCCTCGTCCTTCAAGCACTGCATCACCTCTGACCACTGCATCGACCTAAATATACCAGATAAACACGACGCCTCTTCCGCTATTCCATCAACATCAGTAAGTGCTTCTTCCCATATCACATATCTGCATTTAGGGCTTCTGCTGTTCATCAGTGTTCTTCACCCTTCCCTGCTTTTCCGCTTTTAGATTGTGTGGTTTGATCTGAATTTGATAATAGAGGCATGCAACAGTAGTTTAGCCTCTCTTTCCAATCACGGAAGATACCCTTCTTTGCATAAGATCCCATCTGAGCATATGTGTTTCTCTGTTGTCGCGATCTTAGGTTAAAAACTTATCTCCTTTTCTGAATTGCGGTAGATCCAAAATTATAACACCAACTTGTGAAATCTGTTTCTGCAGCACTTAGTAAATTTCAGATCTGCTTCTTCCACTTTAGGTGGTTTAACCTTTAGAATATGATATTCCGCCATGTACCATTAGCCCTCTCTTAAACCGCCAACTTTACCTGAACATTAATATCCGGTTTAGCGTACAAATATGTTCGTATTGACTCCTTCCCCCAGCCCGACGCCGCTTTATACATATCAATCTTGAACCGTAAACTAGTGTTTGAACTTCTTTTTCAGCTTGTCATAAAAAATGGCCAACCAATTCTCCTCTTGCAATTGGGTTCCCTCCCGGGTTACAGAAGAACAACTGACTGGGTACGTTTTGACTGGCGCTTTAGCAAAACAGGAAACCATCCATTGGAGGGTCCCAGGTACTGAAAATCCTCCTGAACCTCAAGATGGAGAAGTAGTTGTGTTTGCACATCATCTAGATCGAGGGTTTAGCCCTCCCGAATCAAAAAAATCCCGTGATGTACTTGCCAGCTTCCGACTCCACCCTCAAGATAATGGACCGAACTCTGTGTCCAACATTTGTTACTTCCAAGTGTTTTGTGAAGTTTATCTGCAAGAAGAACCGACCGTAAACTTTTTCAGAGAATTCTTTCACTTGAACCACCGTACTGAATTTTACCGACGGCCCCAATACTGAACTTGGCGGGGTATCAATTCAAAAAAGGAAAGAAGTCAATATTCCTCATGCTAAACACCACAGCCATCCCAAAGACTGGAACCAAACTTGGTTTTCTGCCGAAACACCGCCCTGAAGATGAAAATCCTCTGTCGGGTTATCGTGCTCACCGACCCAGTAATGAACCACTACTAGGGAAAATCCTAGCAGCAGCACGGGTTTTCGGCCTATTAGTAGCACGGGGGCCGGCGCTACTAATAAGGCGCTACAACTAACATATAGCAGTAGCGCGGGTGCCACCCGCGCTACTACTACGTCCGTTAGTAGTAGCGTGGGTAAAAACCCGCGCTACTACTACTTCCGGATATTTTTTGAATTTTTTCGATTTTTTTTCGATTTTCCCCCCTAATTTTCAAATTTCTGAATTATTTTAACCTCCAATCTCTAATCACCCCTCATCGCTACTCAATTTAATCTCTAATCACCCTCATCATTTCAAATCATCTAACTTCCTGGACGGTCACCCATCCTCTCACTACTCCAGCCTGAGCACGCTTAACTTCCGGGTTATATTCTCCCTCGTTTCCAAGTCTGCACTTGTTGTTTTCCTGACAATAGTAAGATGTCAATCCTATTAACCTCAGAAATTTAGCTTGAGCATGAAGTCACACATTTCACTGTTTGACTTTGAAACTATTATTCTAAAAAATAACACTAATATTTAGTAACACTAGTATTTCTTGAATAATTAGTTTGACCATTGTTTGACCATAGTTTGACCATAGTTTGACCATAGTTTGACCATTGTTCTAAAAAAACTGAAATAATTATTTAGTAACACTAGTATTCTTGAATAATTAGTTTGACCATAGTTTGACCAGATTTAACAAAAATTAAAAAAAGCTGAAATTTGATGATTTTTTGCCTCTAGTTCTTAAAAGCCCTGTAACTTTTTTCTGTTAGGTTTTTGAGGATTTTGCAAATAAATTCGAAATTCATATTTGCAAATTTTCCCAACAACTAGACAACATATCACATGGGAAACTTATTTTCTTTTAGTTTTTGACATTTTCATCATTTTCTTTTATTTCTTTTTAAACTGAAAAGGCGATCCACAGGGGGGGGTAGAGGTTGAAACCCAGTAGTTAGTAGTAGCACGGGTTTTTACCCCGCGCTACTACTATGGCATGTCCCCGAGGGGCACGGTTGAGACCGATTAGTAGTAGCGAGGGGTAAAAACTTAGTAGTAGCGCGGGTTTATAACCATCGCTACTACTATGGCATGGTCCAGGGGCACGATAGAGACCACTTAGTAGTAGCGAGGGTTAAAAACCAACGCTACTGCTATCAACTTAGTAGTAGCGAGGGTTAAAAATCAGCGCTACTACTATGGCATGTCCCGGGGGGCATGGTAGAGACTGCTTAGTAGTAGCGAGGGTTAAAAACCCGCGCTACTGCTATCAACTTAGTAGTAGCGAGGTTTAAAAACCTGCGCTACTAGTAAGTAGCAGTAGCGAGGGTTTTTAACCCTCGCTACTAGTAAGCGTCTGTGTATAAGCTTTTCCCTAGTAGTGAACATCCATTGCCTCATCGGCTTACTGCCCAGGAACGATCAAAATATGCACCACATATTTCTAAGATCCAGGCTCTTATGGCAAACGGTTTAACCGGTATTGACCTGGTCCGCTACTGGGTTTCGTGGAGTATCTAGCCCTTAACCGACATCCCGGTTTAATGTGTTAGTATTCTGGGGATGTCAAGGACCCTCAACGGCACATTGATATACAGTTAACTGATGACGAGATTACTGAATCTGTGAAAAAGATGCTGGATGAACCAATATCTGAATGCAGCAAGACTGGGCTGCGTCCTTTTTATGCTTCCAACAAACAGCCAGCTGTAAGAATTGTAACTTTCTGCTTTAATCCGCCCTCCTTTTGATACTTTCTGACGGTCTTTTGTTTATCTTTGTAGGGCAATGATCCATTTTGTAAGATGAAATCTCAAGACAAACTGGGGAAGCCACAAGACAAACCGGTGAGAGCGCCGCGGGCTAAGTCCAAGGTCACAAAGAGGCCAACAAAGAAGAGAACCGCCGAATCCTCTAATCCGGACGAAGATGTTGATGACTCAGAATCAGAGGTAGAACTTGATTCACTTGGCTCATTTTTCATGCACCTTATTGACAATGATCATTATCAGGACGATGCGGAAGCCAGCCGTGCTGACAATGTAGAGGTAATTTCCCTTTCCACCGATTCAGATCATGTGCCAGTACATAAACTCTGTCGCCCAGTCCAAAAAGTAAAACATTCACATCCTCTCGCTTATTTGGATCTGCACTTTTCTTTGAAGACACAGCAACATGAAGCTCGTCGCACAACCCGGCATAGTGGCCAACAAGTTACCTCCTCCGGTTTAACAGATACCCCGGTTCGAAAACACCGACCAGGGGTCTTTTGTTCTTCTAATATTTGTTATCCCAAGGCGGGTTACTTCCGACAACCGCTTAATCCATCTGATTCGAATTATCAGGGAACTTCCAATTCATCCTCTGGCGATTCATCAACCACACAGATACCTCCACTCAAGACCGTTCCTGGGTAAGTATGATAGACTTTTTTTATTCCTTGCTCTGGCTTATTGTACTGATCTCTGTATCTTATTCTTTTCAGTGCCAAAGCCAGACTTAGCAAGAAAACTAAGATGACTATTCCAACTGATGATAATCAGACCCCTGAACCGGAGAAGACCCCTAAACCTCATGATCCGAATGTTGATGTTGTCCAAGAAGATCCAGTACCTCCGGTTCAGGATACTTTCACTAAACCAGACGAGAGAAATGTCATGAACCAGCCTGCTGATCCGCCAAGCCCAACTAAGGATGAAGATAATCTGCCAAGCCCAGCCAGGGATATTGACAATCCGCCAAGCCCAGCCAAAGGTGGTGCTGATGATGTTGTCATTACTGTACTGGTCATACTGTTGCTGGCAACCCGGTCGCCTTATCAAAGCATATCACTAAGGAAGAATTTGCTGCTATGGGCAAAGGCAAGTGGAAAACAGATTTATCCAGCTGTGTGAACCTTAATGCTCAGGAACTCCACTATGGATTTCTAAACCACCTGTATACAAGTCGTGACTATGAAGCCGGTTTAGTCAACTTGATGAAGGAGCGCTATGAGGTAATTCCTGTTCGAACGTGTCATAGAGTTGTTCCTTTTACTTCATATCAACTCCAGTGTAGCCCCCAAGGGCCGGTTTATCTCTTCAAGATGAGACGGTACTTCCTGTTGTAAATCTTATCCATGCTGATTTCCTTTACATCCGGTTGATCTGATCAATTAGGCATTAGACCCCAAGTGCCAAGATTAAAACTTGTATTGAGCCTTGGGACTTAAAATAGCAGTTAAGAAGAAGCAATACGCATTAGCCCCCAAGTGCCAAGTGTATAACTTGTTATGTATTTGGGACATTGAAAAAGTATTACCAATTGAATAACTGTCTCTTGCAGGCTGACTTAACCAACAAGGATTCTCAAATCGCCGACCTCCAGGAAAACATCAAGTCCCAGCAATCCGAAACCTCCAAAGCCAAAGATTAATTGAAGGGCGCTTTAAAATCAATGGAACAACTAAAGGATAGCTTCAAGAACGAGCGGGCAGGCTGGGAGACTGAAAAAACCACCTTGCTGAAACGGGCAGAGGATGCTGAAGCGGCACTTAAACCAGTGGCAGAATAGATGAGTGGCTTAAAGCGGTAAATCAATGCTATGACCTCTGCTATCTTTGGTAAGTACTCTTCTTCTGCTTTTTAGTAAACATCCTTGACACTGCCGGTTTAACATCAATTTCTTAAACCGTTACAGGTAGTCATGTTGCTCATCTTGGCTTGGATATGCGGAAGAAATTGAAGGCTGCCTATACCTTGATAGAGCAGCTTTATATCGGCGCTCAATGGGTCATCCGCACAGCCTCGTACAATAAACCGCCGCCAACGTTAATCAAGGATAGGTTGGCCAGATTATCCATGACTCCTGCCCAGCTAGAAGAGGTGAAGAAATCTGCTGCAAGGCCTGGCGCTTTATCTGCACTGACTCGGGCCAAAGCTTGGATAGCTGATCTTGATCCGGAAGATATTGGAAATGGCTATCCTAGCCAAAAAGAAGACGGGCCAGATTTTGACAATGAAGCCCTCAAAGCTTTGACAAAGGAGATATGCCCGCTTGCAAGCAGATTGGCCGAAGAAGTTGACTTGTCTGTCCACCTGTCCAACTATGATGCGGACAACAAACAGATTGATGCATCTATAAATGAAGTGCAGAATCTAATCCCACCAATCTGTAAGCACACTTGTGCCCGTGAGATTGAACTGTCAGATCTTATAAGTGATGAAGCTGTCTTCGGAGCTTTGTCTGGAAATGACTGGGCAAACATTGACTTCTAGCCAGTGGATGGGGAGGAGGAGGGTGAACCGGCGCAAGATGATCCATCAACTTCATGTCAAGCTGGTGACGAATCATGATCCGGCAGCCGGCTTGATTTCCAAAGATTGCGTTCTGTGCAACAAGTAGTCATTATTTTGGGCATCAAAGCACCTCGTAATAGGCTAGTTGAAATACTTTGATCGGCTGCCATCGTGCACTGCTACATGACACTGTTTAATCCCCCATGATTGTTGCTATGCTTGCTTATATGCCTTGGTAATTTCATGCAATCCTTGTTTCTGCACAAAAAAAGTTGTCCTGGCGGTTTACCGCCGGATGGTCATAATGCCCAATACAAACCTGGTTTATAACCAAGGCTGCAAGAATATCAAAATATGAAATAGATCATACCTGTGATATTGAATCGCATCGTTGGTTTAGCAACTTGATTGTAGTAAGGGTGATAACCCAAATCTTGAGTGTTGATAACTCCCACCATGCTGTGCTGGTGTATAATAAGCCATGCCGGGTTATGATAAACATTGTATGATCATCCTGGCGACGCATAATCAATGCCAAACCGGGTTAATAAACACCGATTTATAATTGGATGTGGTTGAACAACTTATAGTTGAAAACCTAGCCGGGTTAACAAAGACCGGATTAAATTGATGACTTATAGTCATTCCGGGTCAGTAGATGCCGGTTTACCGTAAAACCTTATTAAAGAGAAAAAATCTTGACAAAGGAAAATAAAACCGTGTAGTCGAGGCTTTTCAAGGGCTGCTAGGCCCAAATTCGAGGCTTTTCATGGGCTGCTAGACCACTAAGTTAAACCATTTTGCAAAGCCTTTCAAGATGGGCATCCAATTAACCAATCGTCATTTTAGCTTAGACAAGTTCAGGGTCTGTATAAGATTGACTTGTCACACATTCGGCTGGTCATGCCAGGATTACCTGGAAGGAGTGGCTTACTTGATGAAGGCAGGTTAACCCAGGGTTTTAGGTGAATACACCAGACTTCCAAGGCGGGCTTGATAGCCTATTACAAGGGTCCTTTCAAACTCTTTGTTGCGTTGCACAAAGAGCCCCCAAGTAACTTTGTGAGCTGTGCTCTGTGGGTGCCTATGTTTGAGCTATGCATAGCAACAAGACTCTCTTTGGCCCCTTGGGTGTGAAGCTCCCAAGCTGTGTTGTGGCGTGATAGCCGGATTAATGGACAGAACTCCGCTTTGTCAGCTGAAGCCCCCATGTAATCAAGAAATATGGGAAAAACAGCAGAGGCCCTGCTTATAGCAAGGATGCCGGTTTATTATATTGACCATAATATATAGATTGTCAAAATATGTACATAAGTGGAGCCTATGGCTCAGGTGTAGTAAGGCCGAAGATGAGCGATGTTCCATGGCCAACGGGTCTCCTCCACCGATATGCGTGAGTGTTTGTGCTCTCGAACATCGATGATGTAGTATGATCCGTTGTGCAGATTCTTGCTGACCACAAAGGGCCCTTCCCAAGGTGGGGATAACTTGTGCATATCGGTCTGATCCTGGATGAGCCGGAGCACTAAGTCACCTTCTTGAAAGGTTCTTGTTTTAACCCGGCGGCTGTGGTAACGCGCAGGTCTTGCTGATAAACCACCGAACGAGCCAAAGCCATGTCCCGTTTTTCATCTAACAGGTCCAGTGCTTCTTGATGTGCTTGATCGTTGTCCGCTTCAACATAATTGGCAACCCGGGGCGAGTCATGACGAATATCACTTAGGAGTACTGCCTCTACCCCATAAACCATGAAGAAAGGTGTATAACCTGTTGATCGATTGCTCCATAACACAGAAGGTAGTTCCTCCACCCAACAACCCGGCGTCCTTTTCAAAGCAATCATAAGCCGGGGCTTGATACCCTTCAAGATTTCCTGATTAGCTCTCCCAGCTTGACCATTAGACTGGGGGTGGACCACTGATGACACATCAAGCCGGATGTGCTCTCTTTAACAGAAGTCCTCCATCTCACCTTTGGAGAGGTTTGTGCCATTATCTGTGATGATGCTGTGTGGAAAACCGAAGCGGAAGATCACCTTGTTTATGAATTGAACCGCCGTGGCTGCATCACACTTTCTTACTGGCTCCACTTCAACCCATTTAGTGAACTTGTCAACCGCCACCAACAGGTGGGTCTTCTTATCTTTGGATCGCTTAAAAGTTCCTACCATATCAAGCCCCCAAGTAGCAAACGACCAAGTGATTGGAATCATCCTTAGCTCTTGAGCCGGAACATGAGCTCGGCGTGAAAATTTCTGACAAGCGTCGCACCGTTTTACCAAGTCCTCAGCATCAGCATGAGCCGTCAGCCAATAGAAGCCATGACGGAAAGCTTTAGCAACTAAGGATTTTGAACCGGCGTGGTGACCACAGTATCCTTCGTGGATCTCTCACAAAATCTCATGGCCCTCTTCAGGAGAAACACAGCTCTGGAACACACCTGAGACACTGCAGTGATGTAACTCGCCATTGTGAATAACCATGGACATTGATCGCCGGACTATCTGTCTGGCCAGAACTTCATCTTCTGGCAACTCTCCCTAGTTCATATACGCCAAATATGGAACCGTCTAGTCCGGAATAATATGTAAAGCGGCCACCAACTGTGCCTCCGGATCAGGAACAGCCAAGTCCTCCTCTGTAGGCAACTTAACTGATGGGTTATGCAGGACATCCAGAAAGGTATTGGGTGGCACCGGTTTACACGGAGACCCTAGCCAGCTTAAAGCATCTGCCACTTTGTTTTTGCGCCGATCAATGTGCTCAACCTGATAACCCTTGAAGTGACCAGCCACAATATCCACCTCTCGTCTGTAAGCCACCATGAGTGGATCCTTAGAGTCCCAAGTACCAGAAACTTGCTGAGCCACCAGATCAGAGTCCCCAAAGCATCGTACCCGACTTAAGTTCTTTTCCTTAGCCATGCGAAGACCGTGGAGCAAAGCCTCGTACTCAGCTACATTGTTAGTACAAGGAAACATTAAGTGGAGAATATAACGAATTTTATCACCTTGAGGGGAAGTAAGGACAACTCCAGCCCCCGAGCCCTCCAATTGCCTGGATCCGTCGAAGTGGATAGTCTAGTATGTGTTGTCCGGTTTGTCTTCCAGTGCCTGCAACTCTGTCCAGTTATTGATGAAGTCGACGAGCGCTTGAAACTTGATAGCTGTCCGAGGCATATACTTCAACCCGTGCGGTCCAAGCTCAATAGCCCACTTTGAAATCTAGCCAGTTGCCTCCATGTTCTGAATTATATCGCCCAAAGGAGCAGAACTGACCACTGTGATGGGATGGCCCTGAAAGTACTGCTTAAGCTTCCGACTCGCCATGAAAACCCCATACACCAGCTTCTACCAATGCAGATATCTTTGCTTTGACTCGATGAGCACTTCACTGATATAGTAAACCGGTCTTTGAAACGGATATTCCTTCCCAGCCTCCTTGCGCTCGACCACAATAGCCACGTTGACAGCCCGAGCATTAGTAGCCACGTACAATAACAGCGGCTCATTATCAACCGGAGCAGCAAGGAACGGCGGTTCAGCCAACTGCCTCTTCAAGTCCTCAAACACCGCATCAGTAGCGTTAATCCAGACAAAAGTCTTTGTCTTCTTCAACATCTGATAGAGAGGGATCGCCTTCTCTCCCAACCGGCTGATAAACCGGCTCAGGGCCGCAATACGACCCGCCAAACGTTGAACATCATTGATACACGTCGGTTTAGCCAAAGACGTAATAGCCTTGATCTTTTCCGGATTAGCCTCAATGCCCCTGTTAGACACCAGGAAACCTAAGAGCTTGCCTGCCCAAACACTGAAGACGCACTTGGCTGGATTGAGCATCATCTTATAAACCCGAAGATTGTCAAAGGTCTCCTTCAAATCTTCAATCAATGTCTCCTTCTTCCTGGACTTTACCACAACATCGTCCGCATAAGCATGAACATTGCGCCCAATTTGGGTATGAAGACAATTCTGCACAGAGCGTTGATAAGTTGCCTGGGCACTCTTGATCCCAAAAGGCATAGATAGGTAGCAGAAGGCTCCAAAGGGAGTGATGAAAGTTGTTTTTCCTGGTCCTTAACTGCCATCTTGATCTGATGATAACCAGAATAAGAATCCAAGAAACTCAAATGCTCACAACCCGCTGCAGCATCAATGATTTGATCAATATGAGGGAGAGCAAAAGGATCAGCCGGACAAGCTTTGTTCAAGTCCATGTAATCCACACACATGCGCCAAGTGCCATTCTTCTTAAGCACTAGTACCGGATTGGCCAGCCACTCTGGATGAAAAATCTCAATGATAAACCCAGCAGCCAACAGCCAAGCTACCTCTTCACCAATGGCCTTGCGCCTTTCTTGTTGAAGCAACGAAGAAATTGCTTGATTGGTTTAAACTTGGGATCAATATTGAGATTATGCTCAGCGAGTTCCCTCGGTACACCTGGCATGTCAGAAGGCTTCCATGCAAAGATGTCCTGGTTCTCACGGATGAACTCGGTGAGCGCATTTTCCTATTTTAGATCCAGATTAGTGCTCATACTAAACTGTTTGGATGAATTGCCAGGAACAAAATCAACCAGCTTACTCTCATCAGCCGGTTTAAACTTCAGGGTTGGGTCATGCTCTGTGGTGGGCTTCTTCAAAGGAGTCATATCTGCCGAATCAACATTGTCCTTGTAGAACTTCAACTCTTCTGCCGCACAAACCGACTCAGCATAAGCCGCATCACCTTCTTCGCAGTCCAAAGTGATCTTACGACTCCCATGTAACATAATGGTCCCCTTATGACCTGGCATGTTGAGCTGTAGATAAACATAACATGGCCTTGCCATGAACCTTGCATAAGCCGGCCGTCCAAACAGGGCATGATATGAGCTCTGGATCTTTACCACCTCAAAGGTTAAGGTCTCTGACCTGGAATCACGGTCATCTCCAAATACCACTTCCAGATTTATCTTACCAACTGGGTACGCTGATTTACCTGGTACCACTATGTGGAAAACAATATTTGATGGTTTAAGATTTTTGTCCGTCAAGCCCATGCGCCGGAAGGTTTCATAATACAGAATATTGATACTGCTCCCTCCATCCATGAGCACCTTGGTGAACCTATAACCTCCAACCTGAGGCACCACCACCAAAGCCAGATGACCCGGATTGTCAACTCGGGGTGGATGATCCTCTCTACTCCACACAATGGGCTGTTCAGACCAATGTAAGTAACGTGGCACTGCCGGTTCAACAGCATTTACTACCCTTTTGTCAAGCTTTTAATCGCGCTTGCACAAGCTAGTGGTGAAAACATGATACTGCCCACTATTCAATTGCTTGTGGTGACTCTGATAACCCGATTGTTGCTGATTCCCCTGATTGTTCTGCTGATTATAACCACCCTGGTTGTTCTGATTGCCCGGATTATTTTTAAAACCTAAGCTTGAACCGCCTCCGCCGTAACCCGACCCATGAGATCTGAGACCTGAACCGCCAGATGGACCCTGATCATACTGGAAAAGATCAGAGTTTTTGAACTCTCGCATAATGAAACAGTCCTTCCAGAGGGGCGTGGCTGGAACCTCCTTTGTCCCGTGCTTCGGGCAAGGCTGATTCAACAAATGCTCCAGATTCATACCGCCACCGCGCTGGGGAGGTTTACTCTTACAACGTTGATTATTACCCTGCACATTGGTGTTACCACAAAATCTGAATTGTCTGCTTTACGTTTACCATTGTTACCATTACACGCAGGGTTAGGCTGCTGTCCCTTGGTGTTGCCGCTCTTCTTCCCCTTCCCCGGCTTTTCCTCGTCAGACTCGGGATCCTTGGTACTATCAGAGTCATCAAACTTAACCAGAGCCCCCATGAGTGTTCCCATATCATTGCAGTGATGCTTTAGCCGCCCCAACTTGAACTTCAAAGGCTTGAACTTGCAATTGCCCTCCAACATTATAATTGCTGAATCTGCATTGATGTAGTCAGATGAATGTAAGATCTCAGAAACCCGGTGTACCCAATGGGTAGTTGATTCACCCTCTCCTTGAACACAAGCGGCCAGATCAACAATTGACATTGGTTGCTTGCAAGTATCTTTGAAGTTGTTGATAAATGGGCTCTTCAATTCGTCCCAAGACCCTATAGAATTAGGCGGCAAACTCTTTAACCAAGTACGAGC
Source organism: Triticum aestivum (assembly GCF_018294505.1). Taxonomy (NCBI): domain Eukaryota; kingdom Viridiplantae; phylum Streptophyta; class Magnoliopsida; order Poales; family Poaceae; genus Triticum; species Triticum aestivum. Next base: position 662,329,906 of record NC_057804.1, read on the forward strand.
TGTTCCTTCTAGCATCATAGTGAAATACTTAGCACACACCGCTCCATCCACGTCCAGCATCTCCATGGCCATCTCATAGCTTTCTACCCATGACTCGGGGTGTAAGTCAGCAGTGTAATTGGGCACTTTTTGAGGGCCTTTGAAGTCCTTGGGAAACCGCACATTGCGCATGGCCGGCGTGAGACATGGCACCCCCAAAGTGGTAAAAGCAACTCCTGGTTCCACTGAAGTAGTTGCACTAACCGGCCTAAACTGACGCTCCACGTCCTGCGCAGTCAATCCGGTGCCGCGACGCGCTCGTCCTTGGTCCACTAAATCCTGTGCTTCATTCCTTCCCCCTACCGGGTTAGGCCTTTGTGGCGGATTATGATTCCGTCCACTACTTGACACAGCTGGCTCTTCAACATGCCGGTTGTAACTCCGGCTTGGACGAGGGGTAGAGTGAATCCTGTCCCGACTGTATGAATAAGCCTGTTGCTGAACCATTGCTATCTAGAGTAAATCTCTAGCCCGTCGTGTCTCAATTGCCTTAGGGGAGTCACCTCCCATAGGAATAGCAGCCAATCTTGACGCCACGACAATCATATTGTCCAAAGGGGTAGGAAAGTGACCCAGTGGTGTTGGCACGTATTGTGACGGATCACGGTTCTGCTGAGGCGGGACCATCATGCTCGGCTGAACTGGCGCTCCTGTCCTGGGTGCTTCAACCCGGTTCACCACAGGCGGGTTACTGGTGCCCGCTCCTAGAGAATTAAAGAGATTCCTTGCTTCGTAAACAGGTGGCAGTCGAGACTGGTGCCTCCTCCTCATCACCTTGTTTAAAGCGTTCTGGTCCAGCATAAGCCGGTTAGACTCCGCATGAACTCACTGAGCCTGAGCATCCAAAGCGATCCGCTCTTCCGCCATCCTGGTCTCCTCAGCAGCCATGTCCTCCTTAGCCTGAGCTATCTGATCTTGCAACTTTCTGACTTCTGCATTATGCTCATCCCGATTACCCGGATTAACCTCCGTAGTCAACAAAGTTGCTAAAGCGTCCAACAAACCAGATAAGACTTGAGCCGGCGGCGCGCCGGGCCTCCTGCCCCGGCTGCTGATTCGGAAATCATCGCCATCGCTATTGAAGATTGAGGTGCGAGCTGTGTACCGGCCATGAAGATTGCAACCCGGCTTGGCGGTTCAAAGGGGTCCGGAATACTGTCACCATGAAAACAACCCCCAGACAGGCTGTCCTGAACTTGATACAAAGACTTGGTCTCGCCGGTGGATGACTCGCCATCTGAATAGACGGTCGCCTCACCATCAGATACCGGTTTTGATTCGGTACCATGGATGAATCCTATGAACGCATGCTTCATGGCGGGCTAAACCCGGGCAGGGCTCGCACGCTGAACCGTCTTGACGAGGTTGGTGCAGATGTCCGGCTGAGGGCCCGGTTTGCCGATCTTGCCGATGAAGACGTCAATTCCTCCAAAGGGGACCCGGTACCCGTACTTGATTGAGCCGACGTCGAGGCCCCAGCCTGCGTCCTCGATGTAGAGCTTTCCACGACGATTCTTAGTCATCCGGCCCACTGTGTACCCCTTGAGCCCTTCGAACTTGCCCTCCAAGAACTTGAAACCATTGTGCGATAGCCCCACGTTGGGCGCCAACCGTCGTGGAATTATCACGTCAGATGTCCTAGAGAAAGGACTTAGTCGTGGAGCCATCGTGATCGGGTTAGCTTAGAGGGGTTAAACCAGACAAAGGACACGGGGAGTTTATACTGGTTCGGCCCTTGCGGTGAAGGTAAAAGCCTACGATCCAGTTGTGGTGTTTTTGATGGGGTCTCGATTACGAGGGAGCAAATATGCTTTGCCTAGTTCTCGAGTTATTGTTTCTTGTCCCTGAACCGCTGCCTGGTTGTCCCTATATATACATAGGTTGACGCCCGGCCGGTCTACAGAATACCGAGGCCGGCTCATACAAGTGATCAGCTTGGTTTCTTCCTTTCCCTATCTTACAACACAAGTCACACGCCTTACGGTGGTTTACATCTATGGGCCCTAATCCGCCATTGGGCTCTGGGCCTCTAAGCCTTCATAGTTAAAGCGCCATAGTCTTCGTCTTCATGGGATTCTATATTGATGACCACTTGTGAGTATAATCCTACCCCTCCTGGGTGGTTTATACTCAGTAATTATATCCCCAACACTTACCGTGTTGGGGTCCTGAAACTATTTCCATATTTGTTGAACCCAAGTTATGCTTATGTGTCGGTCATCAACACTAATAGTTTTGGCCGATTCAGGCCCGCTTCATGGACTATTACTCACTGTTTTGGGGTCTCGAAGTGATTTCCACGATTAACGAACCACGGGGTGTGTTTACATGTCAGTTATCAACATTCACAATTTTGGCCGATTCTGGGCCGTTTCATGGACTATTACTCACCGTTTTGGGGTCCCAGAGTGATTTCCACGATGAACAAACCCGGGGTGCGTTTACGTGTCCGTCATCAACACTCACAATTTGGGTCGATTCTGGTCTGTTTCGAGCACTATTACTCATCGTTTTGGGGTGCCAAAGTGATTTCCACGATTGACGATCCCGGGGTGCGTTTCCGTGTCCACTGTCAACACTCAAAGTTTTGGCCAATTCTGATCTGTTTTGTGGACTATTTCTTACTGTTTTGGGGCCCCGCAACGATTTCCATAGTTGTTGAACCCCAAGTTGCGCTTACGTGTTGCTCATCAACACTCATAGTTTTGGCCGATTCTGGCCTGCTTCATGGACTATTACTCATTGTTTTGGGGTCCCAAAGTGTTTTCCACGATTTACTAACCGCGGGGTGCATTTACATGTCGCTCATCAACACTCACAACTTTGGACGATTCTGGTCCGTTTCGTGCACTATTACTCACCATTTTGGGGTCCCAGAGAGATTTGCACGGTTGGCGATCCCTGGGGTGCGTTTACGTATCCGTCATCAACACTCACAATTTGGCCAATTTTGACCCGTTTCGTGGACTATTACTCACCATTTTGGGGTCCCGAAGCGATTTCCATAGTTGTTGAACCCCAAGGTGCGCTTACGTATCAGTCATCAACAATCATAGTTTTGACCAATTCTGGCCCGTTTCATGGACAATTACTCAATGTTTTGGGGTCCCGGAGTTATTTCCACAATTAACGAACCCCTGGATGCGTTTACGTGTCGGTCAACAACACTCACATTTTTGGCCTATTTAGGCCCATTTCGTGGACTTTTACTTATCGTTTTGGGGTGCCAGAGTGATTTCCATGATTAACGAACCCTGGGGTGCATTTACGTGTCGATCACCAACACTCAAAAATTTGGCCATTTCTGACCCATTTCGTGAACTATTACTCACCATTTTGGGGCTCCGAAGCGATTTCCATTGTTGTTGAACCCCAAGGTGCGCTTACGTGTCGGTCATCAACACTCACAATTTTGGCCGATTCTTGCCTGTTTCATGGACTATTACTCACTGTTTTGGGGTCCCGGAGTGATTTCCATGATTAACGAACCCCGGGTGTGTTTATGTGTCGGCCAACAACACTCACAGTTTTGCCCGATTTTGGCCGTTTCGTGGACTATTACTCACTGGTTTGGGGCCCCGGAGTGATTTGCACGATTAACGGACCCTGGGGTGCGTTTACATGTCGGTCATCAACACTCACATTTTTTGTCGATTCTGGTCCATTTCGAGCACTATTACTTATCGTTTGGGGTGCCAGAGTGATTTCCACGATTGATGAACCCCGGGTGTGTTTACGTCTTTGTTGTCAACACTTACATTTTTGGCCAATTCTGACCTGTTTCGTGGACTATTAGTTACCGTTTTGGGGTCCCGAAGCTATTTCCATAGTTGTTGAACCCCTAGTTGCGCTTACGTGTCGGTCATCAACACTCACAGTTTTGACCGATTCTGGCCCGTTTCGCGGACTATTACAAACTGTTTTGGGGTCCCGAATTGATTTCCATGATTAACGAACACCGGGGTGTGTTTATGTGTCGGTCATCAACACTCACCGTCTTGGCCGATTCTGGGCCCTTTCGTGGACTATTGCTCACTATTTCCGGGTCCCAGAGTGATTTCCACCATGAACGAACCCCGGGGCGCGTTTACGTGTCGGTCATCAACACCCACAATTTTTGTCGATTCTGGTCCGTTTCGAGCACTACTACTCATCGTTTTGGGGTGCCAGTGTGGTTTCCACGATTGACGATCCCAGAGTGCGTTTACGTGTCCGTTGTCAACACTCAATGTTTTGGCCAATTCTGACCCGTTTCGTGGACTATTTCTTACCGCTTTGGGGTCCCACAACAATTTCATAGTTGTTGAACCCCAAGTTGCGCTTACATGTCGGTAATCAATACTCATAGTTGTGGCCGATCCTGGCCCGCTTTATGGACCATTATTTATTGTTTTGGGGTCCCGAAGTGTTTTCCACAATTTACTAACCGTGGGGTGCGTTTACGTGTCGGTCATCAACACTCAGAATTTTGGATGATTCTGGTCCGTTTCATGCACTATTACTCACCTTCTTGGTTCCCGCAGCGGTTTCCACGATTGGCGATCCCTGGGGTGTGTTTACATGTCCGTCATCCACGCTCACAATTTTGGCTAATTCTGGCCCGTTTCATGGACTATTACTCACTATTTTGGGGTCCCAAAGCAATTTCCATAGTTGTTGAACCCCAAGGTGTGCTTATGTGTCAGTCATCAACAATCACAGTTCTGACCGATTCTGGCCCGTTTCATGGACTATTACTCAATGTTTTGGGGTCACGGAGTTATTTCCACAATTAACGAACCCCTGGATGCGTTTACGTGTCGGTCAACAACACTCACATTTTTGGCCGATTCAGGCCCTTTTCGTGGACTTTTACTTATCGTTTTGGGGTGCCAGAGTGATTTCCATGATTAACGAACCCTGGGGTGCATTTACATGTCGATCATCAACACTCAAAATTTTGGCTAATTCTGACCCGTTTCGTGGACTATTACTCACCATTTTGGGGTCCCGAAGCGATTTCCATTGTTGTTGAACCCCAAGGTGCGCTTACGTGTCGGTCATCAACACTCCAGTTTTGGCCAATTCTGGCCCGCTCGTGGACTATTACTCACAGTCTAGGGGTCCCGGAGCGATTTCCATTGTTGTTGAAGCCCAAGGTGCGCTTACGTGTCGGTCATCAACACTCACAGTTTTGGCCAATTGTGGCCCATTTCATGGACTATTACTCACTGTTTTGGGGTATTGGAGTGATTTCCACGATTAACGAATCCCCGGGTGCGTTTACGTGTCGGTCATAAACTCTCATAGTTTTGGCTGGTTTTGGCCGTTTCGTGGACTATTACTCACTGTTTTGGGGCCCTGGAGTGATTTTCATGATTAACGAACATTGGGGTCCATTTATGTGTCGGTCATCAACACTCACAATTTTGGCCGATTCTGGTCCATTTCGAGCACTACTACCCATCGTTTTGGGGTGCCAGAGTGATTTCCATGATTGACGATCCTCGGGGAGCATTTACGTGTCTGTTATCAACACTCAAAGTTTTGGCCAATTCTGACCCATTTCGTGGACTATTGCTTACCGTTTTGCGGTCCCGCAATGATTTCCATAGTTGTTGAACCCCAAGTTGCGCTTACGTGTTGGTCATCAACACTCATTGTTTTGGGGTCCCAAAGTGATTTCCACGATTTACTAACCGTGGGGTGTGTTTACGTGTCGGTCATCAACACTCACAGTTTTGGCCGATTCTGGCCCATTTCATGGACTATTACTCACTGTTTTGGGGTATTGGAGTGATTTCCACGATTAACGAACCCCCGGGTGCGTTTATGTGTCGGTCATAAGCTCTCATAGTTTTGGCTGGTTTTGGCCGTTCCGTGGACTATTACTAACTGTTTTGGGGCCCCGGAGGGATTTTCATGATTAACGAACATTGGGGTCCATTTACGTGTCGGTCATCAACACTCACAAATTTGGCCGATTCTGGTCCATTTCGAGCACTATTACCCATCATTTTGGGGTGCCAGAGTGATTTCCATGATTGATGATCCTCGGGGTGCATTTACGTGTCTGTTATCAACACTCAAAGTTTTGGCCAATTCTGACCCGTTTCGTCGACTATTTCTTACCGTTTTGGGGTCCCGCAATGATTTCCATAGTTGTTGAACCCCAAGTTGTGCTTACGTGTTGGACATCAACACTCATTGTTTTGGGCTCCCGAAGTGATTTCAACGATTTACTAACCGCGGGGTGTGTTTACGTGTCGGTCATCAACAATCATAGTTCTGACCGATTCTGACCCGTTTCATGGACTATTACTCACTGTTTTGGGGTCACAGAGTTATTTCCACAATTAACGAACCCCTCGATGCGTTTACGTGTCGGTCAACAACACTCACATTTTGGCCAATTCAGGCCAGTTTCATGGACTTTTACTTATTGTTTTGGGGTGCCAGAGTGATTTCCATGATTAACGAACCCTGGGGGTGCATTTACGTGTCGATCATCAGCACTCAAAATTTTGGCCAATTCTGACCCGTTTCTTGGACTATTATACTCACCATTTTGGGGTCCCGAAGCGATTTCCATTGTTGTTGAACTCCAAGGTGCGCTTACGTGTCGGTCATCAACACTCACAGTTTTGGCCGATTCTGGCCCGTTTCGTGGACTATTACTCACTGTTTTGGGGTCCCGGAGCGCTTTCCATTGTTGTTGAACCCCAAGGTGTGCTTACGTGTCGGTCATCAACACTCACAGTTTTGGCCAATTCTGGCCCGTTTCATGGATTATTACTCACTGTTTTGGGGTATCGGAGTGATTTCCATGATTAACGAACCCCCGGGTGCGTTTACGTGTCAGTCATAAACACTCATAGTTTTGGCTGGTTTTGGCCGTTTCGTGGACTATTACTCATTTTTTGGGGCCCCGGAGTGATTTCATGATTAACAAACATTGGGGTCCATTTACGTGTCGGTCATCAACACTCACAATTTTGGCCGATTCTGGTCCATTTTGAGCACTATTGCTCATCATTTTGGGGTGCCAAGGTGATTTCCACGATTGACGATCCCCGAGGTGCGTTTACGTGTTTGTCGTTAACGCTCACAGTTCTGGCCAATTCTGACACGCTTCGTGTACTATTACTTACAGTTTTGGGGTGCCGAAGCGATTTCCATAGTTGTTGAACGCCAAGGTGCGCGTACGTGTCAGTCATCAACTCTCACAGTTTTGAAATATTCTGGCCCGTTTCATGGACTATTACTCACTGTTTTGGGGTCCCGAAGTGATTTCCACGATTAACGAACCCTTGATGTGTTTACGTGTCGGTCATCAACACTCACAGTTTTGGCCGATTCTGGTCCGTTTCGTAGACTATTACTCACTGTTTTCGGGTCCCGGAGTGATTTCCACGATTACCGAACCCCAGGGTGCGTGTACGTGACAGTCAACAACACTCACATTTTTGGCCGATTCAGGCCCGTTTCATGGACTTTTCTCATCGTTTTGGGGTGCCAGAGTGATTTCCATGATTAATGAACCCTGGGGTGCATTTACGTGTCGATCATCAACACTCAAAATTTTGGCCAATTCTGACCCGTTTCGTGGACTATTACTCACCATTTTGGGGTCCCGAATCGATTTCCATTGTTGTTGAACCCCAAGGTGCGCTTACGTGTCGGTCATCAACACTCACAGTCTTGGCCCATTCGGGCCCGTTTCGTGTTCTATTACTCACCGTTTTGGGGTCCCGCCGTGATTTCCACGATTAACGAACCCTGGGGTGCGTTTACGTGTCGGTCAACAACACTCACAGTTTTGGCCGATTTTGGCTGTTTCGTGGACTATTACTCACTGTTTTGGGGTCCCGAAGTGATTTCCACGATTAACAAACCCTTGGGGTGTGTTTATGTGTCGGTCATCAACACTCACCGTTTTGGCTGATTCTGGGCCCTTTCATGGACTATTGCTCACTGTTTCGGGGTCCCAGAGTGATTTCCACCATGCACGAAACCCTGGGGCGTGTTTATGTGTCGATCATCAACACTCACAGTTTTGGTCGATTCTGGTCCGTTTCGAGCACGATTACTCATCATTTTGGGGTGCGAGTGTGATTTCCACGATTGACGATCCCCGGAGTGCGTTTACGTGTCCGTTGTCAACACTCAAAGTTTTGACCAGTTTCGTGGACTATTTCTTACCGCTTTGGGGTCCCACAACGATTTCATAGTTGTTGAACCCCAAGTTGCGTTTACATGTCGGTCATCAACACTCATAGTTTTGGCCGATTCTGGCCTGCTTTATGGACCATTACTTATTGTTCTGGGGTCCCGAAGTGTTTTCCACGATTTACTAACCGCGGGGTGCATTTATGTGTCGCTCATCAACACTCAGAATTTTGGATGATCCAGGTCCGTTTCATGCACTATTACTCACCTTTTTGGGGTCCCACAGCGATTTCCACAATTGGCGATTCCCGGGGTGCGTTTACGTGTCTGTCATCAACACTCACAATTTTGGCTAATTCTGGCCCGTTTCATGGACTATTACTCACCATTTTGGGGTCCCAAAGCGATTTCCGTAGTTGTTGAACCCCAAGGTGTGCTTACGTGTAAGTCATCAACAATCACAGTTTTGACCGATTCTGGTCCGTTTCATGGACTATTACTCACTGTTTTGGGGTCAGGGAGTTATTTCCACAATTAACGAACCCCTGGATGCGTTGACTTATCGGTCAACAACACTCACATTTTTGGCCGATTCAGGCCCGTTTCATGGACTTTTTCTTATCGTTTTTGGGTGCCAGAGTGATTTCCATGATTAATGAACCCTGGGGTACATTTACGTGTCGATCATCAACACTCAAAATTTTGGCCAATTCTGACCCGTTTCGTGGACTATTACTCACCATTTTGGGGTCCCGAAGCAATTTGCATTGTTGTTGAACCCCAAGGTGCGCTTACGTGTCGGTCATCAACACTCACAGTTTTGGCCGATTCTGGCCCGTTTCGTGGACTATTACTCACTGTTTTGGGGTCCCGGAGCGATTTCCATTGTTGTTGAACCCAAAGGTGCGCTTATGTGTCTGTCATCAACACTCACGGTTTTGGCCAATTCTGGCCCGTTTCATGGACTATTACTCACTGTTTTGGGGTCCCGGAGTGATTTCCATGATTAACGAACCCTGGGGTGCATTTACGTGTCGGTCATCAACACTCACAATTTTGGCCCATTCTGATCCATTTTGAGCACTATTACTCATCGTTTCGGGGTATCAGGGTTTATTTCCATGATTGACGATCCCCGGGGTGCGTTTATGTGTTTGTCGTGAACACTCACAGTTTTGGCCAATTCTGACCCATTTCGTGGACTATTAGTTATAGTTTTGGGGTCCTGAAGCGATTTCCACAGTTGTTGAACCCCAAGGTGCCCTTACGTGTCAATCATCAACACTCATAGTTTTGACCGATTCTGGCCCATTTCATGGACTATTACTCACTGTTTTGGGGACCCGGAGTGATTTCCACGATTAACAAACCCGTGGTGCGCTTACGTGTCGGTCATCAACACTCATAGTCTTAGCCGATTCTGGCCCGTTTCATGTTCTATTACTCACTGTTTTTGGGTCCCGCCATGACTTCCATGATTAGCGAACCCAGGGGTGCGTTTACGTGTCGGTCAACAACACTCACAGTTTTGGCCGATTTTGGCCGTTTCGTGGACTATTACTCACTGATTTTGGGTCCCGGAGTTATATCCACGATTAACGAACCCTGGGGCGCGTTTACGTGTCGGTCATCAACACTCACAATTTTGGTCGATTCTGGTCCGTTTTCTGGTAACAAAACGATTTCCATGATTGACGATTCCTGGAGTGCGTTTACGTGTCCGTCCTCAACACTCACAGTTTTGGCCAATTCTGACCCGTTTCGTGGACTATTACTTACTGTTTAGGGGTCCCGAAGCGATTTCCATAGTTGTTGAACGCCAACGTGCGCTTACGTGTCAGTCATCAACACTCACAGTTTTGAAAGATTCTGGACCGTTTTATGGACTATTACTCATTGTTTCGGGGTCCCAGAGTGATTTCCATGATTAACGAACCCTTTGATGTGTTTACATGTCAGTCATCAACACTCACAGTTTTGGCCGTTCTGGTCCGTTTCTTGGAATATTACTCACAGTTTTGGGGTCCCGGAGTGATTTCCACGATTACCGAACCCCAGGGTGCGTTTACATGACGGTCAACAACACTCACATTTTGGCCTACTACGGCCCGTTTCGTGGACTTTTACTGATCGTTTTGGGGTGCCAGAGTGATTTCCATGATTAAGGAACCCTGGGGTGCGTTTACGTGTCGATCATCAACACTCAAAATTTTAGGCAATTCTGACCCGTTTCGTGGACTATTACTCACCATTTTGGGGTCCCGAATCAATTTCCATTGTTGTTGAACCACAAGGTGCGCTTACGTGTCGGTCATCAACACTCATAGTCTTGGACGATTCGGGCCCATTTCGTGTTCTATTACCCACTGTTTTGGGGTCCCGCCGTGATTTCCACGATTAACGAACCCTGGGGTGTGTTTACATGTCGGTCAACAACACTCACATTTTTGGCCGATTTGGGCCGTTTCGTGGACTATTACTCATTGTTTTGGGGGCCCGAAGTGATTTCCACGATTAACGAACCCTGGGGTGCGTTTACGTGTTGGTCATCAAAACTCGCAATTTTGGCCGATTCTGGTCCATTTCGAGCACTATTACTCACTGTTTTGGGGTCCCGGAGTGATTTCCACGATTAACGAACCCCTGGATGCGTTTACGTGTCGGTCATGAACACTCACAGTTTTGGCCAATTCTGGACCGTTTCGTGTACTATTACTCACTGTTTTGGGTTCCCGGAGCGATTTCCATTGTTGCTGAAGCCAAAGTTGCACTTAGGTGTCGGTCATCAACACTCATAGTTTTGGCCAATTCTGGCCCGTTTCATGGACTATTACTCACTGTTTTGTCTAGTTTTGTCCGTCTCGTGGACTATTACTCACTGTTTTGGGGCCCCGGAGTGATTTTCATGATTAACGAACATTGGGGTCCATTTACGTGTCGGTCATCAACACTCACAATTTTGGCCGATTCTTGTCCATTTCAAGCACTATTACCCATCGTTTTGGGGTGCCAGAGTGATTTCCACGATTGACAATCCTCGGGGTGCATTTATGTGTCTGTTATCAACACTCAAAGTTTTCGCCAATTCTGACCCGTTTCGTGGACTATTTCTTACTATTTTGGGGTCCTGCAACGATTTCCATAGTTGTTGAACGCCAAGTTGCGCTTACGTGTTGGTCATCAACACTCATTGTTTTGGGGTCCCGAAGTGATTTCCACGATTTACTAACCGCGGGGTGTGTTTACGTGTAGGTCATCAACACTCACAGTTTTGTCCGATTCTGGCCCGTTTCGTGGACTATTACTCACTGTTTTGGGGTCCCGGAGTGATTTCCACGATTAACGAACCCTTGATGCATTTACGTGTCGGTCATCAACACTCACAGTTTTGGCCGATTCTGGTCCGTTTCGTGCACTATTACTCACAGTTTGGGGGTCCCGGAGTGATTTCCACGTTTGCCGAACCCAGGGTGCGTGTACGTGACGGTCAACAACACTCACATTTTTGGCCGATTCAGGCCCACTTCATGGACTTTTACTCATCGTTTTGGGGTGCCAGTGTGATTTCCATGATTAAGGAACCCTGGGGTGTGTTTACGTGTCGGTCAACAACACTCATAGTTTTGGCCGATTTTGGATGTTTTGTGGACTATTACTCACTGTTTTGGGGTCCCGAAGTGATTTCCACGATTAACGAACCCTGGGGTGCGTTTATGTGTCGGTGATCAACACTCACCATTTTGGCCGATTCTGGGTCCTTTCATGGACTATTGCTCACTATTTCGGGGTCCCAAAGTGATTTCCACCATGAGCGAACCCCAAGCCGCGTTTACGTGTCGGTTATCAACACTCACAATTTTGGTCGATTCTGGTCCGTTTCACGCACTATTACCCATCGTTTTGGGGTGCCAGTGTGATTTCCACGATTGACGATCCCAGAGTGCGTTTACGTGTCCATTGTGAACACTCAAATTTTGGCCATTTTTGACCGTTTCATGGACTATTTCTTACCGCTTTGGGGTCCCACAACGATTTCATAGTTATTGAACCCCAAGTTGCGCTTACATGTCGGTCATCAACGCTCATAGTTTTGGCCGATTCTGGCCTGCTTTATGGACCATTACTTATTGTTTTGGGGTCCCGAAGTGTTTTCCACAATTTACTAACCGCGGGGTGCGTTTATGTGTCGCTCATCAACACTCAGAATTTTGGATGATTCTGGTCCGTTTCGTGCACTATTACTCACCTTTTTGGGGTCCCACAGCGATTTCCACAATTGGCGATTCCCGGGGTGCGTTTACGTGTCTGTCATCAACACTCACAATTTTGGCTAATTCTGGCCCGTTTCATGGACTATTACTCACCATTTTGGGGTCCCAATGCGATTTCCATAGTTGTTGAACCCCAAGGTGCGCTTACGTGTAAGTCATCAACAATCATAGTTTTGACCGATTTTGGCCCGTTTCATGAACTATTACTCACTGTTTTGGGGTCACGGAGTTATTTCCACAATTAAGGAACCCCTGGATGTGTTTACGTGTCGGTCAACAACACTCACATTTTTGGCCGATTCAGGCCCGTTTCGTGGACTTTTACTTATCGTTTTGGGGTGCCAGAGTGATTTCCATGATTAACGAATCCTGGGGTGCGCTTACGTGTCGATCATCAACACTTAAAATTTTGGCCAATTCTGACCCGTTTCGTGGACTATTACTCACCATTTTGGGGTCCCGAAGCGATTTCCAATGTTGTTGAACCCCAAGGTGCGCTTACGTGTCGGTCCTCAACACTCACAGTTTTGGCCGATTCTGGCCCGTTTCGTGGACTATTACTCACTGTTTTGGGGTCCTGGAGTGATTTCCATTGTTGTTGAACCCCAAGGTGCGTTGATGTGTCGGTCATCAACACTCACAGTTTTGGACAATTCTGGCCCGTTCCATGGACTATTACTCACTGTTTTGGGGTCCCGAAGTGATTTCCACGATTAACGAACCCTGGGGTGCGTTTACGTGTCAGTCATCAACACTCACAATTTTGGCCCATTCTGATCCATTTTGAGCACTATTACTCATCGTTTCGGGGTATCAGGGTTTATTTCCACGATTGACGATCCCCGGGGTGCGTTTATGTGTTCGTCGTTAACACTCATAGTTTTGGCCAATTCTGACCCATTTTGTGGACTATTAGTTAGAGTTTTGGGGTCCCGAAGCGATTTCCATAGTTGTTGAACCCCAAGGTGCGCTTACGGGTCAGTCGTCAACACTCATAGTTTTGACCGATTCTGGCCCATTTCATGGACTATTACTCACTGTTTTGGGGACCCGAAGTGATTTCCACGATTAAAAAACCCGTGGTGCCCTTACGTGTCGGTCATCAACACTCACAATCTTGGCCGATTCTGGCCCGTTTCATGTTCTATTACTCACTGTTTTGGGGTCCCGCCATGATTTCCACGATTAGCGAACCCTGGGGTGCGTTTACGTGTCGGTCAACAACACTCACAGTTTTGGCCGCTTTTGGCTGTTTCGTGGACTATTACCACTGATTTTGGGTCCCAGAGTTATATCCACGATTAATGAACCCTGGGGCGTGTTTACGTGTCGGTCATCAACACTCACAATTTTGGCCGATTCTGGTCCGTTTCAAGCACTATTACTCATCGTTTTCGGGTAACAAAGCGATTTCCATGATTGGCGATTCCTGGAGTGCGTTTACGTGTCCGTCCTCAACACTCACAGTTTTGGCCAATTCTGACCCATTTCGTGGACTATTATTTACAGTTTTGGTGTCCCGAAGCGATTTCCATAGTTGTTGAACCCCAACGAGCGCTTACGTGTCAGTCATCAACACTCACAGTTTTGAAAGATTCTGGCCCGTTTCGTGGACTATTACTCATTGTTTTGGGGTCCCGGAGTGATTTCCACGATTAACAAAGCCCTGGATGCGTTTACGTGACGGTCAACAACACTCACATTTTTGGCTGATTCAGGCCCGTTTCGTGGACTTTTACTCATCGTTTTGGGGTGCCAGAGTGATTTCCATGATTAACGAACCTTGGGGTGCGTTTACGTGTCGATCATCAACACTAAATTTTTTGGCCAATTCTGACCCGTTTCGTGGACTATTACTCACCATTTTGGGGTCCCGAATCGATTTCCATTGTTGTTGAACCACAAGGTGTGGTTACGTGTCGGTCATCAACACTCACTGTCTTGGCCGATTCGGGCCCGTTTCGTGTTCTATTACTCACTGTTTTGGGGTCCCGCCGTGATTTCCACGATTAACAAACCCTGGGGTGCGTTTACGTGTCGATCATCAACACTAAATTTTTTGGCCAATTCTGACCCGTTTCTTGGACTATTACTCACCATTTTGGGGTCCCGAATCGATTTCCATTGTTGTTGAACCATAAGGTGCGCTTACGTGTCGGTCATCAACACTCACAGTCTTGGCCGATTCGGGCCCGTTTCGTGTTCTATTACTGACTGTTTTGGGGTCCCGCCGTGATTTCCACGATTAACAAACCCTGGGGTGCGTTTACGTGTCGGTCATCAACACTCACAATTTTGGCCGATTTTGGTCCATTTCGAGCACTATTACTCATCGTTTTGGGGTGCCAGAGTGATTTCCATGATTAACGATCCCCGGGGTGCATTTATGTGTTCGTCATTAACACTCATAGTTCTGGCCAATTCTGACACGTTTCGTGTACTATTTCTTACAGTTTTGGGGTCCCGAAGCGATTTCCATAGTTGTTGAACCCCGAGGTGCGCTTCCGTGTCAGTCATCAACACTCACAGTTTTGAAAGATTCTGGCCCGTTTCATGGACTATTACTCATTGTTTTGTGGTCCCGGAGTGATTTCCACGATTAACGAACCCCTGGATGCGTTTACGTGACGGTCATCAACACTCACATTTTTGGCCGATTCAGGCCCGTTTCGTGGACTTTTACTCATCGTTTTGGGGTGCCAGAGTGATTTCCATGATTAACGAACCCCGGGGTGCGTTTACGTGTCGATCATCAACACTAAATTTTTGGCCTATTCTGACCCGTTTCATGGACTATTACTCACCATTTTGGGGTCCCGAATCGATTTCCATTGTTGTTGAACCACAAACTGCGCTTACGTGTCGGTCATCAACACTCACAGTATTGGCCAATTCGGGCCCGTTTCGTGTTCTATTACTCACTGTTTTGGGGTCCCGCCGTGATTTCCACGATTAACAAACCCTGGGGTGCGTTTACGTGTCGGTCATCAACACTCACAATTTTGGCCGATTCTGGTCCATTTCGAGCACTATTACTCATCATTTTGGGGTGCCAGAGTGATTTGCATGATTAACGATCCCCGGGGTGCGTTTATGTGTTCGTCATTAAGACTCATAGTTCTGGCCAATTCTGACATGTTTCGTGTACTATTACTTACAGTTTTGGGGTCCCGAAGCGATTTCCATAGTTGTTGAACCCCAAGGTGCGCTTACGTGTCAGCCATCAACACTCACAGTTTTGAAAGATTCTGGCCCGTTTCATGGACTATTACTCATTGTTTTGGGGTCTCGGAGTGATTTCCACGATTAACGAACCCCTGGATGCGTTTACGTGACGGTCATCAACACTCACATTTTTGGCCGATTCAGGCCCGTTTCGTGGACTTTTACTCATCGTTTTGGGGTGCCAGAGTGATTTCCATGATTAACGATCCCCGGGGTGCGTTTATGTGTTCGTCATTAACACTCATAGTTCTGGCCAATTCTGACACGTTTCGTGTACTATTACTTACAGTTTTGGGGTCCCGAAGCGATTTCCATAGTTGTTGAACCCCAAGGTGCTCTTACGTGTCAGTCATCAACACTCACAGTTTTGAAAGATTCTGGCCCGTTTCATGGACTATTACTCATTGTTTTGGGGCCCCGGAGTGATTTCCACGATTAACGAACCCCTGAATGCGTTTACGTGACGGTCATCAACACTCACATTTTTGGCCGATTCAGGCCCGTTTCGTGGACTTTTACTCATCGTTTTGGGGTGCCAGAGTGATTTCCATGATTAACGAACCCTGGGGTGCATTTACGTGTCGATCATCAACACTAAATTTGTTGGCCAATTCTGACCCGTTTCATGGACTATTACTCACCATTTTGGGGTCGCGAATCGATTTACATTGTTGTTGAACCACAAGGTGCGCTTACGTGTCGGTCATCAACACTCACAGTCTTGGCCGATTCAGGCCCGTTTCGTGTTCTATTACTCACTGTTTTGGGGTCCCGCCGTGATTTCCACGATTAACAAACCCTGGGGTGCGTTTACGTGTCGATCATCAACACTAAATTTTTTGGCCAATTCTGACCCGTTTCGTGGACTATTACTCACCATTTTGGGGTCCCGAATCGATTTCCATTGTTGTTGAACCATAAGGTGCGCTTACGTGTCGGTCATCAACACTCACAGTCTTGGCCGATTCGGGCCCGTTTCGTGTTCTATTACTGACTGTTTTGGGGTCCCGCCGTGATTTCCACGATTAACAAACCCTGGGGTGCGTTTACGTGTCGGTCATCAACACTCACAATTTTGGCCGATTTTGGTCCATTTCGAGCACTATTACTCATCGTTTTGGGGTGCCAGAGTGATTTCCATGATTAACGATCCCCGGGAAGCGTTTATGTGTTCGTCATTAACACTCATAGTTCTGGCCAATGCTGACACGTTTCGTGTACTATTACTTACAGTTTTGGGGTCCCGAAGCGATTTCCATAGTTGTTGAACCCCGAGGTGCGCTTCCGTGTCACTAATCAACACTCACAGTTTTGAAAGATTCTGGCCCGTTTCATGGACTATTACTCATTGTTTTGGGGTCCCGGAGTGATTTCCACGATTAACGAACCCCTGGATGCGTTTACGTGACGGTCATCAACACTCACATTTTTGGCCGATTCAGGCCCGTTTCGTGGACTTTTACTCATCGTTTTGGGGTGCCAGAGTGATTTCCATGATTAACGAACCCTGGGGTGCGTTTACGTGTCGATCATCAACACTAAATTTTTGGCCAATTCTGACCCGTTTCGTGGACTATTACTCACCATTTTGGGGTCCCGAATCGATTTACATTGTTGTTGAACCACAAGGTGCGCTTACGTGTCGGTCATCAACACTCACAGTCTTGGCCGATTCGGGCCCGTTTCGTGTTCTATTACTCACTGTTTTGGGGTCCCGCCGTGATTTACACGATTAACAAACCCTGGGGTGCGTTTACGTGATTGTCATCAACACTCACAATTTTGGACGATTCTGGTCCATTTCGAGCACTATTACTCATCGTTTTGGGGTGCCAGAGTGATTTCCATGATTAACGATCCCCGGGGTGCGTTTATGTGTTCGTCATTAACACTCATAGTTCTGGCCAATTCTGACACGTTTCGTGTACTATTACTTACAGTTTTGGGGTCCCGAAGCGATTTCCATAGTTGTTGAACCCCAAGGTGCGCTTACGTGTCAGTCATCAACACTCACAGTTTTGAAAGATTCTGGCCCGTTTCATGGACTATTACTCATTGTTTTGGGGTCCCTGAGTGATTTCCACGATTAACGAACCCCTGAATGCGTTTACGTGACGGTCATCAACGCTCACATTTTTGGCCGATTCAGGCCCGTTTCGTGGACTTTTACTCATCGTTTTGGGGTGCCAGAGTGATTTCCATGATTAACGAACCCTGGGTGCATTTACTTGTCGATCATCAACACTAAATTTTTTGGCCAATTCTGACCCGTTTCGTGGACTATTACTCACCATTTTGGGGTCCCGAATCGATTTACATTGTTGTTGAAGCACAAGGTGCGCTTACGTGTCGGTCATCAACACTCACAGTCTTGGCCGATTCGGGCCCGTTTCGTGTTCTATTACTCACTGTTTTGGGGTCCCGCCGTGATTTCCACGATTAACAAACCCTGGGGTGCGTTTACGTGTCGGTCATCAACACTCACAATTTTGGACGATTCTGGTCCATTTCGAGCACTATTACTCATTGTTTTGGGGTGCCAGAGTGATTTCCATGATTAACGATCCCCGGGGTGCGTTTATGTGTTCGTCATTAACACTCATAGTTCTGGCCAATTCTGACACGTTTCGTGTACTATTACTTACAGTTTTGGGGTCCCGAAGCGATTTCCATAGTTGTTGAACCCCAAGGTGCGCTTACATGTCAGTCATCAACACTCACAGTTTTGAAAGATTCTGGCCCGTTTCATGGACTATTACTCACTGTTTTGGGGTCCCAGAGTGATTTCCACGATTAACGAAACCCTGGATGCGTTTACGTGTCGGTCATCAACACTCGCAGTTTTGGTCAATTCTGGTCCGTTTCGTGGACACTCACTGTTTTGGGGTCCCAAAGTGATTTTCACGATTACCGAACCCCAAGGTCCGTTTACGTGACGGTCAACAACACTCACATTTTTGGCCAATTAAGGCCCGTTTCATGGACTTTTACTCATCCTTTTGGGGTGCTAGAGTGATTTCCATGATTAACGAACCCTGGGGTGCGTTTACGTGTCGATCATCAACACTCAAAATTTTGGCCAATTCTGACCCGTTTCGTGGACTATTACTCACCATTTTGGGGTCCCGAATCGATTTCCATTGTTGTTGAACCCCAAGGTGCGCTTACGTGTCGGTCATCAACACTCACAGTCTTGGCCGATTTGGGCCCGTTTCGTGTTCTATTACTCACTATTTTGGGGTCCTGCCATGATTTCCACGATTAACGAACCCTGGGGTGCGTTTACGTGTCGGTCAACAACACTCACATTTTTGGCCGATTTTGGCTGTTTTGTGGACTATTACTCACTATTTTGGGGTCCCGAAGTGATTTCCACGATTAACGAACCCTAGGGTGCGTTTACGTGTCGGTTAACAACACTCACAATTTTGGCTGATTCTGGTCCATTTCGAGCACTACTACTCATCATTTTGGGGTGCTAGAGTGATTTCCACGATTAACGATCCCTGGGGTGCGTTTACGTGTTCGTCGTTAACACTCACAGTTCTGGCCAATTCTGACCCGTTTCGTGGACTATTACTTACAGTTATGGGGTCCCGAAGCGATTTCCATAGTTGTTGAACCCCAAGGTGCGCTTACGTGTCAGTCATCAACACTCACAGTTTTGACCGATTCTGGCCCATTTCGTGGACTGTTACTCACTGTTTTGGGGTCACGGAGTGATTTCCACGGTTAACGACCCCCTGGATGCGTTTACGTGTCGGTCATCAACACTCACAGTTTTGGTCGATTCTGGTCCTTTTCGTGGACTATTACTCACTGTTTTGGGGTACCAGAGTGATTTCCACGATTACCGAACCCCAGGGTGTGTTTATGTGTCGGTCAACAACACTCACATTTTTGTCGATTCAGGCTCGTTTCATGGACTTTTACTCATCGTTTTGGGGTGCCAGAGTGATTTCCATCATTAACGAACCCTGGGGTCCGTTTACGTGTCGATCATCAACACTCAAAATTTTGGCCAATTCTGACCCGTTTCGTGGACTATTACTCACCATATTTGGGTCCTGAAGCGATTTCCATTGTTGTTGAACCCCAAGGTGCACTTACGTGTCAGTCTTCAACACTCATTGTTTTGGCCGATTCAGGCCCGTTTCGTGGACTATTACTCACTTTTTCGGGTCCCGGAGTGATTTCCACGATTAACGAATCCCGGGGTACATTTACGTGTCGGTCAACAACTATCACAGTTTTGGCCGATTTTGGCCGTTTCGTGGACTATTACTCACTGTTTTGGGGTCCCGGAGTGATTTCCACGATTAACGAACCCTGGGGTGCGTTTACGTGTCGGTCATCAACACTCACAATTTTGGCCGATTTTGGTCCATTTCGAGCACTATTACTCATTGCTTTGGGGTGCCAGAGTGATTTCCACGATTGATGATCCCCGGGGTGCATTTACGTGTTTGTCGTTAACATTCACAGTTTTGGCCAATTCTGACCCGTTTCATGGACTATTACTTACAGTTTTGGGGTCCCGAAGCTATTTCCATAGTTGTTGAACCCCAAGGTGATGTGTCAGTCATCAACACTCCCAGTTTTGACTGATTCTGGCCGATTTCGTGGACTATTACTACACTGTTTTGGGGTCCCGGAGTGATTTCCACGATTAATGAACCCCTAGATGCGTTTACGTGTTGGTCATCAACACTCACAGTTTTGGCCGATTCTGGTCCGTTTCGTGGACTATTACCCACTGTTTTGGGGTCCCGGAGTGATTTCCACGATTACCAAAACCCAGGGTGCGTTTACATGTCCGTCAACAACACTCACATTTTTCGCCGGTTCAGGCCCGTTTCGTGGACTTTTACTCATCGTTTTGGGGTGCCAGAGTGATTTCCATCATTAACGAACCCTGGGGTGCGTTCACGTGTCGATCATCAACACTCAAAATTTTGGCCAATTCTGACCCTTTTCATGGACTATTACTCACCATTAGGGGGTCCCGAGGCGATTTGCATTGTTGTTGACCCCCAAGGTGCACTTACGTGTCGGTCTTCAACACTCATAGTTTTGGCCGATTCTAGCCCATTTCGTGGACTATTACTCACTGTTTTGGGGTCCTAGAGTGATTTTCACGATTAACGATTCCCGGGGTGCTTTTACGTGTCGGTCAACAACATTCATAGTTTTGGCCGATTTTGGCTGCTTCATGGACTATTACTCACTATTTTGGGGTCCCGGAGTGATTTCCACGATTAATGAACCCTGGGGTGCGTTTACGTTTCGGTCATCAACACTCACAATTTTGGCCTATTCTGGTCCATTTTGAGCACTATTACTCATCGTTTTGGGGTGCCAGAGTGATTTCCACGATTGACGATCCCCGGGGTGCGTTTACGTGTTCGTCGTTGACACTGACAGATTTGGCCAATTCTGACCAGTTTCGTGGACTATTACTTACAGTTTTGGGGTCCCACAACTATTTCCATAGTTCTGGCCCGTTTCATGGGCTATTACTCACTTTTTTGGGTCCCGGAGTGATTTCCACGATTAACGAACCCCTGGATGCGTCTACATGTCGGTTGTCAACACTCACACTTTTGGCCGATTCTGGTCCATTTCATGGACTATTACTCACTGTTTTGGGGTCCCGGAGTGATTTCCACGATTAACAAACCCTGGGGTGTGTTTACATGTCGGTCAACAACACTCACATTTTTGGCCGATTCAGGCCCGTTTCGTGGACTATTACTCAGTATTTTGGGTCCCAAAGTGATTTCCATGATTAACGAACCACGGGGTGCGTTTAGGTGTCAGTTATCAACCTTCACAATTTTTGCCGATTCTGGGTCGTTTCGTGGACTATTACTCACCGTTTTGGCGTCCCAGAGTGATTTCCACGATGAACGAACCCGGGGTGCGTTTATGTGTCGGTCATCAACACTCACAATTTGGGTCGATTCTGGTCCGTTTTGAGCACTATTACTCATCATTTTGGGGTGCCAGAGTGATTTCCACGATTGACGATCCCCGGGGTGTGTTTACGTGTCCGCTGTCAACACTCAAAGTTTTGGCCAATTCTGACCTGTTTCGTGGACTATTTCTTACTGTTTTGGGGTCCCGCAATGATCTCCATAGTTGTTGAACCCAAGTTGCGCTTACGTGTCGGTCATCAACACTCATAGTTTTGGTCGATTCTGGCCCACTTCATGGACTATTACTCATTGTTTTGGGGTCCCAAAGTGTTTTCCACGATTTACTAACCGCGAGGTGCATTTACGTGTCGGTGATCAACACTCACAATTTTGGACGATTGTGGTCCGTTTCATGCACTATTACTCACTGTTTTGGGGTCCCAGAGAGATTTCCACGGTTGGCAATCCCCGGGGTGCGTTTACATGTCCGTCATCAACACTCACAATTTTGGCCAATTCGGACCAGTTTCGTGGACTATTACTCGCCATTTTGGGGTCCCGAAGCGATTTCCAACCCCAAGATGCGCTTATGTGTCAGTCATCAACACTCACAGTTTTGACTGATTCTGGCCCATTTCGTGGACTATTACTCACTGTTTTGGGGTCCCGGAGTGATTTCAACGATTAACGAGCCCCTGGATGCGTCTACGTGTCGGTCATCAACACTCACATTTTTGGCCGATTCTGGTCCGTTTCATGGACTATTACTCACTGTTTTGGGGTCCCGGAGTGTTTTCCACGATTAACAAACCCTAGGGTGCGTTTACAAGTCGGTCAACAACACTCACATTTTTGGCCGATTCAGGCCCGTTTCGTGGACTATTACAAACTGTTTTGGGGTCCCAAAGTGATTTCCACGATTAACGAACCACGGGGTGCGTTTACGTCTCAGTTATCAACATTCACAATTTTGGCCGATTCTGGGTTATTTCGTGGACTATTACTCACCGTTTTGGCGTCCGAGAGTGATTTCCACGATGAACAAACCCGGGGTGCGTTTACGTGTCGGTCATCAACACTCAGAGTTTTGGCCAATTCTGACCTGTTTCATGAACTATTTCTTACCGTTTTGGGGTCCTGCAATGATTTCCATAGTTGTTGAACCCCAAGTTGCACTTACGTGTCGGTCATCAAGACACATAGTTTTGGCCGATTCTGGCCCGCTTCATGGACTATTACTCATTGTTTTGGGGTCCCAAAGTGTTTTCCACGATTTACTAACCGCGGGGTGCATTTACGTGTCGGTCATCAACACTCGGAATTTTGGACGATTCTGGTCCGTTTCATGCACTATTACTCACCGTTTTGGGGTCCCAGAGAGATTTCCACGGTTGGCGATCACCGGGGTGCGTTTACGTGTCCGTCATCAACACTCACAATTTTGGCCAATTCTGACCCGTTTCGTGGACCATTTTGGGGTCCCGAAGCGATTTCCATAGTTGTTGAACCCCAAGGTGCGCTTACGTGTCAGTCATCAACCATCATAGTTTTGACCGATTCTGGCCCGTTTCATGGACTATTACTCAATGTTTTGGGGTCCCGGAGTTATTTCCACAATTAACAAACCCCTGGCTGCGTTTATGTCTCAGTCAACAACAGTCACATTTTTGGCCGATTCAGGCCCATTTCATGGACTTTTACTTATCATTTTGGGGTGCCAGAGTGATTTCCATGATTGACGAACCCTGGGGTGCGTTTACGTGTCGATCATCAACACTCAAAATGTTGGCCAATTCTGACCCGTTTCGTGAACTATTACTCACATTTTGGGGTGCCGAAGCGATTTCCATTGTTGTTGAACCCCAAGGTGCGCTTACGTGTCGGTCATCAACACTCACAGTTTTGGCCGATTCTGGCCCGTTTCGTGGATTATTACTCACTATTTGGGGGTCCCGAAGTGATTTCCACGATTAACGAACCCCAGGTGCGTTTACGTGTCGGTCAGACAACACTGACTGTTTTCGCCGATTTTGGCCGTTTCGTGGACTATTACTCACTGTTTTGGGGCCCCGGAGTGATTTCCACGATTAACGAACCCTGGGGTGCGTTTACGTGTCGGTCATCAACACTCACAATTTTTGTCGATTCTGGTCCATTTCGAGCACTATTACTTATCGTTTGGGGTGCCAGAGTGATTTCCACGATTGATGACCCCGGGGTGCATTTACGTGTTTGTTGTCAACACTCAAATTTTTGGCCAATTTT
Organism: Triticum aestivum; assembly: GCF_018294505.1. Taxonomy (NCBI): domain Eukaryota; kingdom Viridiplantae; phylum Streptophyta; class Magnoliopsida; order Poales; family Poaceae; genus Triticum; species Triticum aestivum. The sequence goes on from NC_057804.1 coordinate 662,353,772, forward strand.
GACCCGTTTCGTGGACTATTACTTACCGTTTTTGGGGTCGCGAAGCTATTTCCATAGTTGTTGAACCCCTAGTTGCGCTTACGTGTCGGTCATCAACACTCACAATTTTGACCGATTCTGTCCCGTTTCGCGGATTATTACTAACTGTTTTGGGGCCCCGGATAGATTTCCATGATTAACGAAACCCAGGGTGCGATTATGTGTCGGTCATCAACACTCACTGTTTTTGCCGATTCTAGGCCCTTTCGTGGACTATTGCTCACTATTTCGGGGTCCCAGAGTGATTTCCACCATGAACGAACCCCGGGGCACATTTACGTGTCGGTCATCAACACTCACAATTTTGGTTGATTCTGGGCCGTTTCGGGCACTATTACTCATCGTTTTGGGGTGCCAGTGTGATTTCCACGATTGAAGATCCCCGGAGTGCGTTTACGTGTCCGTTGTCAACACTCAAAGTTTTGGCCAATTCTGACCCGTTTCGTGGACTATTTCTTACCGCTTTGGGGCCCGCAACTATTTCATAGTTGTTGAACCCTAAGTTACGCTTACATGTCGGTCATCAACACTCATAGTTTGGCCGATTCTGGCCCGCTTTATGGACCATTACTTATTGTTTTGGGGTCCCGAATTGTTTTCCACGATTTACTATCCGCGGGGTGCGTTTACGTGTCGGTTAACAACATTCAAAGTTTTGGTCGATTTTGGCCGTTTCGTGGACTATTACTCACTGTTTTCGGGTCCCGGAGTGATTTCCACGATCAACGAACCGTGGGGTGCGTTTACGTTTCGGTCATCAACACTCACAATTTTGGCCGATTCTGGTCCATTTTGTGCACTATTACTCATCGTTTTGGGGTGCCAGAGTGATTTCCACGATTGATGATCCCCGGGGTGCGTTTACGTGTTCGTCGTTAACACTCACAGTTTTGGCCAATTCTGACCAGTTTCGTGGACTATTACTTACAGTTTTGGGGTCCCACAACGATTTCCTTAGTTGTTGAACCCCAAGGTGCGCTTATGTGTCAGTCATCACCACTCACAGTTTTGACTGATTCTGGCCCGTTTCATGGACTATTACTCACTTTTTCGGGTCCCGGAGTGATTTCCACGATTAACGAACCCCTGGATGCGTTTACGTGTCGGTCATCAACACTCATAGTTATGGCCGATCTGGTCCGTTTCGTGGACTATTACTCACTATTTTGGGGTCCCGGATTGATTTCCACGATTAACAAACCCTAGGGTGCGTTTACATGTCGGTCAACAACACTCACATTTTTGGCCGATTCAGGCCCGTATCGTGGACTATTACTCACTGTTTTGGGGTCCCGAAGTGATTTCCACGATTAACGAACCACGGGGTGCGTTAACGTGTCAGTTATCAACCTTCACAATTTTGGCCGATTCTGGGTCATTTCGTGGACTATTACTCACTGTTTTGACGTCCCAGAGTGATCTCCACGATGAACGAACCCGGGGTGCGTTTACGTGTCGGTCATCAACACTCACAATTTGGGTCGATTCTGGTCCGTTTCGAGCACTATTACTCATCATTTTGGGGTGCCAGATTGATCTCCACGATTGACGATCCCCGGGGTGCGTTTACGTGTCCGTTGTCAACACTCAAAGTTTTGGCCAATTCTGACCTGTTTCGTGGACTATTTCTTACTGTTTTGGGGTCCCGCAATGATTTCCATAGTTGTTGAACCCAAGTTGCGCTTACGTGTCGGTCATCAACACTCATAGTTTTGGCCGATTCTGGCCCACTTCATGGATTATTACTCATTGTTTTGGGGTCCCAAAGTATTTTCCATGATTTACTAACCGCGGGGTGCATTTACGTGTCGGTCATCAACACTCACAATTTTGGACTATTCTGGTCCGTTTCATGCACTATTACTCACTGTTTTGGGGTCCCAGAGAGATTTCCACGGTTGGCGATCCCCGGGGTGCGTTTACGTGTCCGTCATCAACACTCACAATTTTGGCCAATTCTGACCCGTTTCGTGGACTATTACTCACCATTTTGGGGTCCCGAAGCGATTTTTATAGTTGTTGAACCCCAAGGTGCGCTTACGTGTTAGTCATCAACAATCACAGTTTTGACCGATTTTGGCCCGTTTCATAGACTATTACTCAATGTTTTGGGGTCCCAGAGTTATTTCCACAATTAACGAACCCCTGGATGCGTTTATGTCTCGGTCAACAACACTCACATTTTTGGCTGATTCAGGCCCATTTCATGGACTTTTACTTATCGTTTTGGGGTGCCAGAGTGATTTCCATGATTAACGAACCCTGGGGTGCGTTTACGTGTCGATCATCAACACTCAAAATTTTGGCCAATTCTGACCCGTTTCGTGGACTATTACTCACCATTTTGGGGTCCCGAAGCGATTTCCATTGTTGTTGAACCCCAAGGTGCGCTTACGTGTCTGTCATCAACACTCACAGTTTTGGCCGATTCTGGCCCGTTTCGTGGACTATTACTCACTGTTTTGGGGTCCCGGAGTGATTTCCACGATTAACGAACCCCGGGTGCGTTTACGTGTCGGTCAACAACACTCACAGTTTTGGCCGATTTTGGCCGTTTCGTGGACTATTACTCACTATTTTGGGGCCCCGGAGTGATTTCCATGTTTAACGAACCCTGGGATGCATTTACGTGTCGGTCATCAACACTCACAATTTTTGTTGATTCTGGTCCATTTCGAGCACTATTACTTATCATTTGGGGTGCCAGAGTGATTTCCACGATTGTTGACCCCGGGGTGCATTTACGTGTTTTTTGTCAACACTCAAATTTTTGGCCAATTTTGACCCGTTTCGTGGACTATTACTTACCGTTTTGGGGTCCCGAAGCTATTTCCATAGTTGTTGAACCCCAAGTTGGGCTTACGTGTCGGTCATCAACAGTCACAGTTTTGACTGATTCTGGCCCGTTTCGCGGACAATTACTAACTGTTTTGGGGTCCCGGATTGGTTTCCATGATTAACGAGCCCCGGGGTGCGTTTATGTGTCGGTCATCAACGCTCACCGTTTTGGCCAATTCTGGGGCGCCCTTTCGTGGACCATTGCTAACTATTTCGGGGTCCCACCATGAATGAACCCCGGGGCGCATTTACGTGTCGGTCATCAACACTCACAACTTTGGTCGATTCATGTCCGTTTCGAGCAGTATTACTCATCGTTTTGGGGTGCCAGTGTGATTTCCACGATTGACGATCCCCGGAGTGTGTTTACGTGTCCCTTGTCAACACTCAAAGTTTTGGCCAATTCTGACCCGTTTCGTGGACTATTTCTTACCGCTTTGGGGCCCCGCAACTATTTCATAGTTGTTGAACCCCAAGTTACGCTTACATGTCGGTCATCAACACTCATAGTTTGGCTGATTCTGGCCCGCTTTATGGACCATTACTTATTGTTTTGGGGTCCCGAAGTGTTTTCCTCGATTTACTAACCGCGGGGTGCGTTTACGTGTCGGTCATCAACACTTAGTATTTTGGATGATTCTGGTCTGTTTCGTGCACTATTACTCACCTTTTTGGGGTCCCATAGCGATTTCCACGATTGGCGATCCCCGGGATGCGTTTACGTGTCCGTCGTCAACAATCACAATTTTGGCTAATTCTGGCCCGTTTCATGGACTATTACTCACCATTTTTGGGTCCCGAAGCGATTTCCATTGTTGTTGAACCCCAAGGTGCGCTTACGTGTCAGTCATCAACAATCACAATTTTGACCGATTTTGGCCCGTTTCATGGACATTACTCACTGTTTTGGGGTCACGGAGCTATTTCCACAATTAACGAACTCGTGGATGCATTTACGTGTCGGTCAACAACACTCACATGTTTGGCCGATTCAGGACCGTTTCGTGGACTTTTACTTATCGTTTTGGGGTGCCAGAGTGATTTCCATGATTAACGAACCCTCGGGTGCGTTTACGTGTCGATCATCAACACTCAAAATTTTGGCCAATTCTGACCCATTTCATGGACTATTACTCACCATTTTGGGTTCCAAAGCGATTGCCATTGTTGTTGAACCCCAAGGTGGGCTTATGTGTCGGTCATCAACACTCGCAGTTTTGGCCGATTCTGGCCCGTTTCGTGGACTATTACTCATTGTTTTGGGGTCCCGGAGCGATTTCCATTGTTGTTGAACCCCAAGGTGCGCTTATGTGTCGGTCATCAACACTCACAGTTTTGGCCAATTCTGGCCCGTTTCATGGACTATTACTCACTGCTTTGGGGTATCGGAGTGATTTCCACGATTAATGAACCCCCGGGTGCGTTTACGTGTCGGTCATCAACACTCATAGTTTTGGCTGGTTTTGGCCGTTTCGTGGACTATTACTCACTGTTTTGGGGCCCCAGAGTGATTTTCATGATTAACGAACATTGGGGTCCATTTACGTGTCGGTCATCAACACTCAGAATTTTCGCTGATTCTGGTCCATTTCAAGCACTATTACTCATTGTTTTGGAGTGCCAGAGTGATTTCCACGATTGATGATCCCAGGGGTGCGTTGTTAACACTCACAGTTTTGGCCAATTCTGACCCGTTTCGTGGACTATTACTTACGGTTTTTGGGTCCCGAAGCGATTTCCATAGTTGTTGAACCCCAATGTGCGCTTACGTGTTAGTCATCAACACTCATAGTTTTGACTGATTCTGGCCCATTTCATGGACTATTACTCACTGTTTTGGGGACCCAGAGTGATTTCCACGATTAACGAACCCATGGTGCGCTTACGTGTCGGTCATCAACATTCACAGTCTTGGCCGATTCCGGCCCGTTTCATGTTCTATTACTCACTGTTTTGGGGTCCCGCCGTGATTTCCACGATTAGCGAACCCTGGGGTGCGTTTACGTGTCGGTCAACAACACTCACAGTTTTCGCCGATTTTTGCCGTTTCGTGGAGTATTACTCACTGTTTTTGGGTCCCGGAGTTATTTCCGCGATTAACGAACCCTGGGGTGCGTTTTCGTGTCGGTCATCAACACTCACAATTTTGGTCGATTCTGGTCCGTTTCGAGCACTATTACTCATTGTTTTGGGGGTAACAAAGCGATTTCCACGGTTGACGATTCCCGAAGTGCGTTTACGTGTCCGTCGCAACACTCACAGTTTTGGCCAATTCTGACCCGGTTCGTGGACTATTACTTACAGTTTTGGGGTCCCGAAGCGATTTCCATAGTTGTTGAACCCCAACGTGCGCTTACATGTCAGTCATCAACACTCACAGTTTTGAAAGATTCTGGCCCGTTTCGTGGACTATTACTCACTGCTTTGGGGTCCCGGAGTGATTTCCATGATTAATGAACCCCTTGATGCGTTTACGTGTCGGTCATCAACACTAACAGTTTTGGCCGATTCTGGTCCATTTGTGGACTATTCCTCACTGTTTTGGGGTCCCGGAGTGATTTCCACGATTACCGAACCCCACGGTGCGTTTACGCGACAGTCAACAACACTCACATTTTTGGCCGATTAAGGCCCGTTTCGTGGACTTTTACTCATCGTTCTGGGGTGCCAGAGTGATTTCCATGATTAACGAACCCTGGGGTGCGTTTACGTGTCGGTCATCAACACTCACAATTTTGGCCGATTCTGGTCCATTTCGAGCACTATTACTCATCTTTTTGGGGTGCCAGAGTGATTTCCATGATTAATGATCCCCGGGGTGCGTTTACGTGTTCGTCGTTAACACTCACAGTTCTGGCCAATTCTGACATGTTTCATGGACTATTACTTACAGTTTTGGGGCCCCGAAGCGATTTCCATAGTTGTTGAACCCCAAGGTGCGCTTACGTATCAGTCATCAACACTCACAGTTTTGAAAGATTCTGGCCCGTTTCGTGGACTATTACTCACTGTTTTGGGGTCTCGGAGTGATTTCCACGATTAACGAACTCCTGGATGCATTTACGTGTTGGTCATCAACACTCGCAGTTTTGGTCGATTCTGGTCCGTTTCGTGGACTATTACTCACTGTTTTGGGGTCCCGGAGTCATTTCCCCGATTACCGAACCCCAGGGTGTGTTTACGTGACGGTCAACAACACTCACATTTTTGCCGATTCAGGCCAGTTTCATGGACTTTTACTCATCGTTTTTGGGTGCCAGGGTGATTTCCATGATTAACGAACCCTAGGGTGCGTTTACGTGTCGATCATCAACACTCAATTCTGACCCGTATCGTGGACTATTACTCACCATTTTGGGGTCCTGAATCGATTTCCTTTGTTGTTGAACCCCATGGTGCACTTACGTGTCGGTCATCAACACGCACAGTCTTGGCCGATTGGGGCCCGTTTCATGTTCTATTTCTCACTGTTTTGGGGTCCCGCCGTGATTTCCCCGATTAACAAATCCTGGGGTGCGTTTACGTGTCGGTCAACAACACTCACAGTTTTGGCCGATTTTGGCCGTTTCGTGGACTATTACTCATCGTTTTGGGGTGCCAGAGTGATTTCCACGATTAACGATCCCCTGAGTGCGATTACGTGTTCATCGTTAACACTCATAGTTCATGCCAATTCTGACCCATTTCGTGGACTATTACTTAAAGTTATGGGGTCCCAAAGCGATTTCCATAGTTGTTGAACCTCAAGATGCGCTTACGCGTCAGCCATCAACAATCACAGTTTTGACCGATTCTGGCCCGTTTCGTGGACTATTACTCACTGTTTTGGGGTCCCGGAGTGATTTCCACGATTATCAAACACCTGGATGCGTTTACGTGTCAGTCATCAACACTCAAAGTTTTGGCTGATTCTGGTCCGTTTTGTGGACTATTACTCACGGTTTTGCGGTACCGGAGTGATTTCCACGATTACCGAACCCCAGGGTGCGTTTAGGTGTCGGTCAACAACACTCACATTTTTGGTCGATTCAGGCCCATTTCGTGGACTTTTACTCATCGTTTTGGGGTGCCAGAGTGATTTCCATCATTAACGAACCCTGGGGTGCATTTACGTGTTGATCATCAACACTCAAAATTTTGGCCAATTCTGACCCGTTTTGTGGACTATTACTCACCATTTTTGGGTCCCGAAGCGATTTCCATTGTTATTGAACCCCCCGGTGCACTTACATGTCGGTCTTTAACACTCATTGTTTTGGCCGATTCTGGCCCGTTTCGTCGACTATTACTCATTGTTTTGGGGTCCCGGAGTGATTTCCACGATTAATGAATCCCGGGGTGCGGTTACGTGTCGGTCAACAACAGTCATTGTTTTGGTCGATTCTGGTCCGTTTCGTGGACTATTACTCACTGTTATGGGGTCCCGGAGTCATTTCCCCGATTACCGAACCCCAGGGTGTGTTTACGTGACGGTCAACAACACTCACATTTTTGCCGATTTAGGCCAGTTTCATGGACTTTTAGTCATCGTTTTTGGGTGCCAGGGGGATTTCCATGATTAACGAACCCTAGGGTGCGTTTACGTGTCGATCATCAACACTCAATTCTGACCCGTACCGTGGACTATTACTCACCATTTTGGGGTCCTGAATCGATTTCCTTTGTTGTTGAACCCCAAGGTGCACTTACGTGTCGGTCATCAACACGCACAGTCTTGGCCGATTGGGGCCCGTTTCATGTTCTATTTCTCACTGTTTTGGGGTCCCGCCGTGATTTCCCCGATTAACAAATCCTGGGGTGCGTTTACGTGTCGGTCAACAACACTCACAGTTTTGGCCGATTTTGGCCGTTTCGTGGACTATTACTCATCGTTTTGGGGTGCCAGAGTGATTTCCACGATTAACGATCCCCTGAGTGCGATTACGTGTTCATCGTTAACACTCATAGTTCATGCCAATTCTGACCCGTTTCGTGGACTATTACTTAAAGTTATGGTGCCCCAAAGCGATTTCCATAGTTGTTGAACCTCAAGATGCGCTTACGCGTCAGCCATCAACAATCACAGTTTTGACCGATTCTGGCCCGTTTCGTGGACTATTACTCACTGTTTTGGGGTCCCGGAGTGATTTCCATGATTATCAAACACCTGGATGCGTTTACGTGTCGGTCATCAACACTCAAAGTTTTGGCTGATTCTGGTCCGTTTGGTGGACTATTACTCACGGTTTTGCAGTACCGGAGTGATTTCCACGATTACCGAACCCCAGGGTGCGTTTAGGTGTCGGTCAACAACACTCACATTTTTGGTCGATTCAGGCCCATTTCATGGACTTTTACTCATCGTTTTGGGGTGCCAGAGTGATTTCCATCATTAACGAACCCTGGGGTGCATTTACGTGTTGATCATCGACACTCAAAATTTTGGCCAATTCTGACCCGTTTTGTGGACTATTACTCACCATTTTTGGGTCCCGAAGCGATTTCCATTGTTGTTGAACCCCTCGGTGCACTTACGTGTCGGTCTTCAACACTCATTGTTTTGGCCGATTCTGGCCCGTTTCGTGGACTATTACTCATTGTTTTGGGGTCCCGGACTGATTTCCACGATTAATGAATCCCGGGGTTCGGTTACGTGTCGGTCAACAACAGTCATAGTTTTGGCCGATTCTGGTCCGTTTCGTGGACTATTACTCACTGTTTTGGGGTCCCGGAGTCATTTCCCCGATTACCGAACCCCAGGGTGTGTTTACGTGACGGTCAACAACACTCACATTTTTGCTGATTCAGGCCAGTTTCATGGACTTTTACTCATCGTTTTTGGGTGCCAGGGTGATTTCCATGATTAACGAACCCTAGGGTGCGTTTACATGTCGATCATCAACACTCAATTCTGACCCGTATCGTGGACTATTACTCACCATTTTGGGGTCCTGAATCGATTTCCTTTGTTGTTGAACCCCAAGGTGCACTTACGTGTCGGTCATCAACACGCACAGTCTTGGCCGATTGGGGCCCGTTTCATGTTCTATTTCTCACTGTTTTGGGGTCCCGCCGTGATTTCCCCGATTAACAAATCCTGGGGTGCGTTTACGTGTCGGTCAACAACACTCATAGTTTTGGCCGATTTTGGCCGTTTCGTGGACTATTACTCATCGTTTTGGGGTGCCAGAGTGATTTCCACGATTAACGATCCCCTGAGTGTGATTACTTGTTCATCGTTAACACTCATAGTTCATGCCAATTCTGACCCGTTTTGTGGACTATTACTTAAAGTTATGGGGTCCCAAAGCGATTTCCATAGTTGTTGAACCTCAAGATGCGCTTACGCGTCAGCCATCAACAATCACAGTTTTGACCGATTCTGGCCCGTTTCGTGGACTATTACTCACTGTTTTGGGGTCCCGGAGTGATTTCCACGATTATCAAACACCTGGATGCGTTTACGTGTCGGTCATCAACACTCAAAGTTTTGGCTGATTCTGGTCCGTTTTGTGGACTATTACTCACGTTTTTGCGGTACTGGAGTGATTTCCACGATTACCGAACCCCAGGGTGCGTTTAGGTGTCGGTCAACAACACTCACATTTTTGGTCGATTCAGGCCCATTTCGTGGACTTTTACTCAAGGTTTTGGGGTGCCAGAGTGATTTCCATCATTAACGAACCCTGGGGTGCATTTATGTGTTGATCATCAACACTCAAAATTTTGGCCAATTCTGACCCGTTTTGTGGACTATTACTCACCATTTTTGGGTCCCGAAGCGATTTCCATTATTGTTGAACCCCCCGGTGCACTTACGTGTCGGTCTTCAACACTCATTGTTTTGGCCGATTCTGGCCCGTTTCGTGGACTATTACTCATTGTTTTGGGGTCCCGGAGTGATTTCCACGATTAACGAACCCTGGGGTGCGGTTACGTGTCGGTCAACAACAGTCATAGTTTTGGCCGATTTTGGCCGTTTCGTGGACTATTACTCACTGTTTTGGGGTCCCGGAGTGATTTCCACGATTAACGAACCCTGGGGTGCGTTTACGTGTCGGTCATCAACACTCAGAACTTTGGCCGATTCTGGTCCATTTTGAGCACTATTACTCATCGCTTTGGGGTGCCAGAGTGATTTCCACGATTGACGATCCCCGGGGTGCGTTTACGTGTTCGTCGTTAACATTCATAGTTTTGGCCAATTCTGACCCGTTTCATGGACTATTACTTACAGTTATGGGGTCCCGAAGCGATTTCCATAGTTGTTGAACCCCAAGGTGCGCTTACTGTCAGTCATCAACACTCACAGTTTTGACCGATTCTAGCCCGTTTCGTGGACTATTACTCACTGTTTTGGGGTCCCGGAGTGATTTCCACGATTAACAAACACCTGGATGTGTTTACGTGTTGGTCATCAACACTCACAGTTTTGGCTGATTCTGGTCCGTTTTATGGACTATTACTCACGGTTTTGGGGTACCGGAGTGATTTCGACTATTACCGAACCCCAGGGTGCGTTTAGGTGTCGGTCAACAACACTCACATTTTTGGTCGATTTAGGCCCGTTTCGTGGACTTTTACTCATCATTTTGGGGCGCCAGAGTGATTTCCATCATTAACGAACCCTGGGGTGCGTTTACGTGTCGATCATCAACACTCAAAATTTTGGCCAATTCTGACCCGTTCCATGGACTATTACTCACCATTTTTGGGTCCCGAAGCGTTTTCCATTATTGTTGAACCCCACAGTGCACTTACGTGTCGGTCTTCAACACTCATAGTTTTGGCCGATTCTGGCCCGTTTTGTGGACTATTACTCATTGTTTTGGGGTCCCGGAGTGATTTCCACGATTAACGAATCCCGGGGTGCGGTTATGTGTCGGTCAACAACAGTCACAGTTTTGGCCGATTTTGGCCATTTCGTGGACTATTACTCACTGTTTTGGGGTCCCGGAGTGATTTCCACGATTAACGAACCGTGGGGTGCATTTACGTGTCGATCATCAACACTCACAATTTTGGCCGATTTTGGTCCATTTCAAGCACTATTACTCATCGCTTTGGGGTGCCAGAGTGATTTCCACAATTGACGATCCCCGGGGTGCGTTTATGTTTTCATCATTAACATTCACAGTTTTGGCCAATTCTGACCCGTTTCGTGGACTATTACTTATAGTTTTGGGGCCGCGAAGCGATTTCCATAGTTGTTGAACCCCAAGGTGCGCTTATGTGTCAGTCATCAACACTCACAGTTTTGACCAATTCTGGCCCATTTCGTGGACTATTACTCACTGTTTTGGGGTCCCGGAGTGATTTCCACGATTATCGAACCCCTAGATGCATTTACGTGTTGGTCATCAACACTCGCAGTTTTGGTCGATTCTGGTCCGTTTCGTGGACTATTACTCACTGTTTTGGGGTCTCGGAGTGATTTCCACGATTACCGAACCCCAGGGTGCGTTTACGTGACGGTCAACAACACTCACATTTTTGGCCAATTCAGGCCAGTTTCATGGACTTTTACTCATCGTTTTTGGGTGCTAGGGTGATTTTCATGATTAACGAACCCTGGGGTGCGTTTACGTGTCGATCATCAACACTCAAAATTTTGGTCAATTCTGACCCGTATCGTGGACTATTACTCACCATTTTGGGGTCCTGAATCGATTTCCTTTGTTGTTGAACCCCAAGGTGCGCTTACGTGTCGGTCATCAACACTCACAGTCTTGGCCGATTCGGTCCCGTTTTGTGTTCTATTACTCACTGTTTTGGGGTCCCGCCGTGATTTCCATGATTAACGAATCCTAGGGTGCGTTTACGTGTCGGTCAACAACACTCACAGTTTTTGCCGACTTTGGCCGTTTCGTAGACTATTACTCATCGTTTTGGGGTGCTAGAGTGATTTCCACGATTAACGATCCCTGGGGTGCGATTACGTGTTCATCGTAAACACTCATAGTTCAGGCCAATTCTGACCCATTTCGTGGACTATTACTTACAGTTATGGGGTCCCGAAGCGATTTCCATAGTTGTTGAACCTCAAGATGCGCTTACGTGTCAGCCATCAACACTCAGAGTTATGACCGATTCTGGCCCGTTTCGTGGACTTTTACTCATTGTTTTGGGGTCCCGGAGTGATTTCCACGATTAACAGACACCTGGATGTGTTTACATGTAGGTCATCAACACTCACAGTTTTGGCTGATTCTGGTCCGTTTTGTGGACTATTACTCACGGTTTTGGTTTACCGGTGTGATTTCCACGATTACCGAACGCCAGGGTGTGTTTAGTTGTCGGTCAACAGCACTCACATTTTTGGTCGATTCAGGCCCGTTTCGTGGACTTTTACTCATCGGTTTGGGGTGCCAGAGTGTTTTCCATCATTAACGAACCCTGGGGTGCGTTTACGTGTCGATCATCAACACTCAAAATTTTGGCCAATTCTGACCCGTTTTGTGGACTATTACTCACCATTTTTGGGTCCCGAAGTGATTTCCATTGTTGTTGAACCCCACAGTGCACTTACGTGTCGGTCTTCAACACTCATAGTTTTGGCCGATTCTGGCCCGTTTCGTGGACTATTACTCATTGTTTTGGGGTCTGGAGTGATTACCACGATTAACGAATCCCGGGGTGCGGTTACGTGTCGGTCAATAACAGTCACAGTTTTGGCCGATTTTGGCCGTTTCGTGGACTATTACTCACTGATTTGGTGTCCCGGAGTGATTTCCACGATTAACGAACCCTGGGGTGCGTTTACGTGTCGGTCATCAACACTCACAACTTTGGCCGATTTTGGTCCATTTCGAGCACTATTACTCACCGCTTTGGGGTGCCAGAGTGATTTCCATGATTGACGATCCCCGGGGTGCGTTTACGTGTTCGTCGTTAACATTCATAGTTTTGGCCAATTCTGACCCGTTTCATGGACTATTACTTACAGTTTTGGGGTCCCGAAGCGATTTCCATAGTTGTTGAATCCCAAGGTGCGCTTATGTGTCAGTCATCAACACTCATAGTTTTGACCGATTCTGGTCCGTTTCGTGGACTATTACTGACCATTTTGGGGTCCATAATCGATTTCCTTTGTTGTTGAACCCGAAGGTGCGCTTACGTGTCGGTCATCAACACTCACAGTCCTTGCTGATTCGGGTCCGTTTCGTGTTCTATTACTCACTGTTTTGGGGTCCCGCCGTGATTTCCACGGTTAACGAACCCTGGGGTGCGTTTACGTGTGAGTCAACAACACTCACAGTTTTGGCCGATTTTGGCCGTTTCATGGACTATTACTCACTATTTTGGGGTCCCGGAGTGATTTCCACGATTAACGAACCCTGGGGTGCGTTTACGTGTCGGTCATCAACACTCAAAATTTTGGCCGATTCTGGTCCATTTCGAGCACTATTACTCATCGTTTTAGGGTGTCAGAGTGATTTCCACTATTAACGATCCCCGGGGTGCGTTTACGTGTTCGTCGTTAACACTCACAGTTATGGCCAATTCTGACCAGTTTCGTGGACTATTACTTACAGTTTTGGGGTCCCGAAGCGATTTCCATAGTTGTTGAACCCCAAGGTGCGCTTACATGTCAGTCATCAACACTCACAGTTTTGACCGATTCTGGCCCGTTTCGTGGACTATTACTCACTATTTTGGGGTCCCGGAGTGATTTCCACGATTACCGAACCCCAGGGTGCGTTTAGGTGTCGGTCAACAACACTCACATTTTTGGTCGATTCAGGCCCGTTTCGTGGACTTTTACTCATCGTTTTGGGGCGCCAGAGTGATTTCCATCATTAACGAACCCTGGGGTGCGTTTACGTGTCGATCATCAACACTAAATTTTTGGCCAATTCTGACCCGTTTCATGGACTATTGCTCACCATTTTTGGGTCCCGAAGCGATTTCCATTGTTGTTGAACCCCACGGTGCACTTACGTGTCGGTCTTCAACACTCATAGTTTTGGCCGATTCTGGCCTGTTTCATGCACTATTACTCATTGTTTTGGGGTCCCGGAGTGATTTCCACGATTAATGAATCCCGGGGTGCGGTTACGTGTCGGTCAACAGCAGTCTCAGTTTTGGCCGATTTTGGCCGTTTCGTGGACTATTACTCACTGTTTTGGGGTCCCGGAGTGATTTCCACGATTAACGAACCCTTGGGTGCATTTACGTGTCGGTCATCAACACTCACAATTTTGGCCGATGTTGGTCCATTTCAAGCACTATTACACATCGCTTTGGGGTGCCAGAGTGATTTCCACAATTGACGATCCCCGGGGTGCGTTTACGTGTTCGTCATTAAGATTCACAGTTTTGGCCAATTCTGACCCGTTTCGTCGACTATTACTTATAGATTTGGGGTCCCGAAGCGATTTCCATTGTTGTTGAACGCAAAGGTGCACTTATGTGTCAGTCATCAACACTCACAGTTTTGACCGATTCTGGCCCATTTCGTGGACTTTTACTCACTATTTTGGGGTCCCGGAGTGATTTCCACGATTAACGAACCCCTGGATGCGTTTACGTGTCGGTCATCATCACTCACAGTTTTGGCCGATTCTGACCGTTTCGTGGAAACTCACTGTTTTGGGGTCCCGGAGTGATTTCCACGATTACCGAACCCCAGGGTGCGTTTACATGTTGGTCAACAACACTCACATTTTTGGCCGATTCAGGCCCGTTTCGTGAACTTTTACTCATTGTTTTGGGGTCCCAGAGTGATTTCCATGATTAATGAACCCTGGGGTGCATTTACGTGTTGACCATTAACACTCAAAATTTTGGCCAATTCTGACCCGTTTCGTGGACTATTGCTCACCATTTTGGGGTCCCGAATCGATTTTCAATGTTGTTGAACCCCAAGGTGCGCTTACATGTCGGTCATCAACACTCATAGTCTGGCCGATTCTGGCCCGTTTCGTGGACTATTACTCACAGTTTTGGTCTCCCGGAGTGATTTCTACGATTAACGAATCCCAGGGTGCGTTTATGTGTCGGTCAACAACAGTCACAGTTTTGGCCGATTTTGGCCGTTTCATGGACTATTACTCACTGTTTTGGGGTCCCGAAGTGATTTCCACGATTAACGAACCCTAGGGTGCGTTTACGTGTCGGTCATCAACACTCACAATTTTGGCCGACTTTGGTCCATTTCGAGCACTATTACTCATTACTTTCGGGTGCCAGAGTGATTTCCACGATTGACGATCCCCGGGGTGCGTTTACGTGTTCGTCGTTAACACTCATAGTTTTGGCCAATCCTGACCCGTTTCGTGGACTATTACTTACAGTTTTGGGGTCCCGAAGCGATTTCCATAGTTGTTGAACCCCAAGGTGTGCTTACGTGTCAGTCATCAACAGTCACAGGTTTGACCGATTCTGGCCCGTTTCGTGGACTATTACTCACTGTTTTGGGGTCCCGGAGTGATTTCCACGATTAATGAACCCCTGGATGCGTTTACCTGTCGGTCATCAACACTCATAGTTTTGGCCGATTCTGGTCCATTTCATTGACTATTACTCACAGTTTTGGGGTCCTAGATTGATTTCCACGATTACCGAACCCCAGGGTGCGTTTACGTGTCCGTCAACAACACTCACATTTTTGGCCGATTCAGGCCCGTTTCGTGGACTTTTACTCATGGTTTTGGGGTGCCAGAGTGATTTCCATCATTAACAAACCCTGGGGTGCGTTTATGTGTCGATCATGAACACTCAAAATTTTGGCCAATTCTGACCCTTTTCATGGACTATTACTCACCATTTTGGGGTCCCGAAGCGATTTCCATTGTTGTTGAACCCCAAGGTGCACTTACGTGTCAGTTGTCGGTGTCAAAACCGGCGGATCTCGGGTAGGGAGTCCCGATCTGTGCGTCTTAGGCTGATGGTAACAGGAAGCAAGGGACACGATGTTTACCCAGGTTTGGGTCCTCTCGATGGTGGTAAAACCCTACTTCCTGCTTGATTAATATTGAAGATATGTGTCGTAAAAGAGTAGATCTACCACGAGATCGTAGAGGCTAAACCCTAAGAGCTAGCCTATGATGGTATGGTTGTAATTGTGATCGGCCTGCTAAGGACCATCCTCTCCGGTTTATATAGACACTGGAGAGGGCTAGGGTTTACATGGAGTCGGTTACAAGAAAGGAAATATAATATCCGGATCGCCAAGCTTGTCTTCCACGCAAAGGAGAGTACCATCCGAAGTCTTGAGTCTTATATCTTCACGCTTCAATAGTCCGGATGATGTATATAGTCCGGCCGTCCGGATACCCCCTAATCCAGGACTCCCTCAGTAGCCCCTGAACCAGGCTTCAATGACGATGAGTCCGGCGCGCAGCCTTGTCTTCGGCATTGCAAGGCGGGTTCCATATCCGAATACTCTGATGTACCTATTACGACGAACAGTATCTGGCTTCTCGTCAATGTTCTACTCCTCGGCTTCAGTGCCTTAATAATAACCATTTCCACGTGTTGAGAGAATGTGAGGAGTCAAGGCATTTTTGCATTTGCCACCACCGATCCTTCAGGCTAGCCGTCTATTTGAAGAGACGGGGATTCCCAGATCCAAACCTCACTCTTCCCCCTCGAGCAAGCATCCAACAGAGCGCTCCGAAAAAACCATTCGAACATGGCCGGTCGTCGTAGCTCTTCTGCTCGCTCCCCTTGCCCCAAGCCGGGGGACTGGGGAGAGTGTTCAGTTTCTCATAGTCGTTTGATAAAGTTACAAACCCAAGGGCTTCTCGCATTGACGTTCGCGGTCCCCGTCCGAGCCGGAATAGCCACCTATAACGGCGGAGAACAAGCGGAGAGTCCCCTAATCTGTCTCCAGAGGAGTGAATATGCCTCATTCCGCATCTGTTAAGGGGCGTCGGGTTCCCTATTCATCCATTCATCCGCGGGCTCCTGGAGTTCTACGGCCTCCAGTTGCACAACTTTACCCCAGCCTCCGTATTACATATAGCAGGGTGCGTTGCTCTTTGTGAGCTATTTCTAGGCTGCGAGGCTCATTTCGGTTTGTGGAAGAAGCTGTTCTGTCTTGTCCCCGCAACCAGGGAGAGTCCCTATGTCAAGTGGGCGGGGCCGAAGTATGGCGTATCGCCGGGACCGGATACCTATTCGGCACATACAAGAAGGCACCAGAGAACTGGGCTTCAGAGTGGTTTTATGTTGATGATGTCCCCCTTCCGGATCCAGTCCGGACAGGACTCCCCAAGTTCAGTAATGCCCCGCCGAGGGCACGTCTAAGATGGCGCCCCCGAGGCCCCCAAGAAGAGGATACCAGGGAAATACATTTCCTGACGAGCAGGATAAAGTTACTGGCCAAATCCGGACTCACGATAGTCGAGGTAATGGCAATATGCACAATGCGGGGAGTGCAGCCGCTTCAATATCGGGGCAATCCCGTGTGGCATTTCAACAGGACAGGCGACGCCACCCGTTGTGGCCGTAAGGGTCCGGACTCCGCCACTGCTCAGGCAAGGATATTGTCCGACCTATTCAAGGAGAAGAGGAATACTTCCTCCATATCAAACCGCGGGACGGATTCTCCAAGTACAAACCCTCGAACTGGGTAAGTCGTCATTTATTTTCTCGCTTCACTTATTGTAGCGTTCTTTATTAAGGCTACCTGCCTCGATATTTCCGAGCAGGAACTGAGGAGGGCCGTAGAAGGAATCTCCAGCCCTTCCCCGCAGCCAGAGGACCCCGAAAGGGCCCTGGATCCAGGACTCGAAGAAGACCCGAATGCAGCCGTGGAGCTTCTCGACGGGATATTTTACCGGGTGATCCGTGATGGTGCCTCCGTGGCTATTACTGCTGATTATCCCGGACTACTACCTTCGTCGCGTGTAATCCAAGCCGAAGAATCGATCTTCCGAAGAGGACTCTTTCTTGATGTCACGCCTTAGCCCTGAAGTGTCGTGTTTTTGCAGAGGCGACGCTCGGAGTGCAGGGCCGAGTCCCTAGGGACCCTTCAGCCACGGGCGTCCGGGTTGGGAAGGCTCAAGAGGAAGGCGGTTAGGGCCGACACGCCCCTACAGAGGTACGAAAACAACCTGTCATGCAGTTATTGTTATTTGAAGTATAACAGCGCCCTTTATATCCGGGTAGGAAGAGGAGTATCCGGACTATATTTGGGGATCCTACCAACCACGCCTCCACCAGTTGGGCTCCTGAACCGACTTCGAGACAGGAGGCGGATGTAGGGCCGACGCCGCATAGTCCTCCGACAGAGGATGCAGATATGCTCTCTGCCACAAATTCTGAATTAGAGAAACGCCATGAATCACCGGCATCGACGGGCCGTACTTCGCAACAACATCTTTTCCGAAGAGGCATTTAATGCTTTCAATTCGGGATACGCATACATCCGGGCTGCTCAAGGTGTGCTTGCCCGGGCGACGGAAAAGTATACCAAAGATATACGAGTAAGAAAGTTTGACAAGCATGTATAGCAGTAGCCCCTGAGACTTGAAACGGTTGGAACAACAGTTTAAATATCAATTTATGCGCAGGTTCTTGTAGATAAGAATGAGCAATTGTCTTGGGAGCTAGAAGAGTGCAAGACCCAACTGAGGGCCACAATTGCCAAGCTAGAGGAATCCCAGAAGGCCTCATATGGTAACATTTATCTCAATTGTACAAAAAATGTACCAGTTAGCAACTGGCTGGTATGGCAAATTTAACAGAAAATTCTGCAGATAACCCAGGAGTAAATCCGGAGGGTGGGAGGGATGACGAGTCGCATCTCCAGAGGCAACTAAAATCTGGCGAGAGCATTCCTACGCAAGTTAAGCAGGACAAGAATACTCTCCAAGATGCCAATGTTCGGCTGGACGTGGAACTGAAAGATGTCCATGTGCAGCTGGCGGACTCCGTGAAGGAGAACAAAAGGCTTCGCCGCGGCATTTATGGTAAGTGCCTAGACGAAATGTAGCATAGTTCGGCGAGGAAGTATATTGAAAGAGTTTTGCTTGTAGGAATGCTAATTGGTCGCCCTGAGGAGGAGATGCCTGCATCTCCAGGCGATTTACTGCAAGACCCGCAGTTGCACGAGCGAGTTCGGCAAGCGATGCAGGGCATAGCGCAGGCCTTGTGGCCATCAAGCTTCCTGCCAAATGGCATGGGAGAGCTTGTGGACATGCTGCAAGGGGCACGACGGCGCTTCCGACTGTGGAAGATGTCCGCCTGCCGGCAGGGTGCAAGGGAAGCATGGGCTATGGTGAAAACGCGCTACACCAAGCTGGACCCAAACCATATGGCCGAAGTCGGACCGGCAGGGCCAGATGGGCAATAAATTCCCGTGAGTCTGGTATATGACCAGGTGGCGTTAGCCGCAAAGCATTCTCAATAGGATGGTAAGCTATATAGCATGTTGGATGATATAGAGGAGGAATATAGTCAGTCTAAGTGATAGTGTAATTTAATGGACATAAGTAGCCCTTAGCCGGATTAAAATCATTTATCATGGCGGACCTTTTCGCTTCAGCCCCCGGATCCTACAGTCCAGGGTGTGTCCGAATACCAGCTCGGTTATACAAAACCGGAGTATGCGTGGAGACCAGGCGTAGGGGTCATAAGTGCTTGAACAAACAAGTACCCAACTAGTTATGTTATATTACATGGATAGTAAGAAACATCTTCCAGGGAGAATAGTTCCATTAAGGGTTCCTTTCCCTGGGTAGGCATGTGACAAGGCACATGTCCGAACTACGAACCAAGGCGCAGGATACAAAACTTCTAGGGATTTATGTTAAAATAAATGAAGACATCTTTTGTTCACTGACCGAATATTCTCTTAAGGAAACTAGCTTTCGGCTTCACCCAGTCTGAGGTACACATCCGGCTCAACTGGCAGTAACAATCGCAGAGGTGCTCCCCTTATGCCCTGGACGAATTAACGGGAACATAGGGCATAAACACAGGAGCCAAGCAACCCAGCTTGGCCACATCTTAAGTCATATCGATGCATATAACGGTGAAGAAAAGGCAAACACATGTGTGATGGGCAAAAAGCCTTTTAGAGTAAGTTATGTTTAGCTTCCGTACAAGAAGCCCCCAGGTATTGCTTACACACATAGTGCTGCCAGAATAATCCGGGAGTCCGCACTGTATTAAATACTTTGTGTGAAGAGAAAAAGATCGAGAAAGGAAAAGGGAGGGAGCATAATGAAAAAGGAGTGGGTAAGGAGACAAACATTGAGTTCGGCGCTAGGCATAGAATCTCCAGAGTCTGGCCGTGTTCCATTGGTTCGGCTCGAGTCTGTTATCGACCGCATTACGTAAGCGGCACGCTCCTCCGGTGAGAACTTTGTCGATGACGAAGGGACCTTCCCACTTGGGTTTGAGCTTGTCCTTCTTCTCCGGTAAGCGTAGAACAAGTTCGCCAATATTATAAGTTTTGGCCCACACTTCTCTGCTTTGGTATCGTCGAGCCTGTTGCTGATAGAATGCGGAACGGGCCTTCGCGACATCGCGCTCCTCCTCCAGGGCGTCCAAGTTATCCTGCCGATCTAACTCGGCTTCTTTCTCTTCATACATGCGTATGCATGGCGAATCATGTATTATGTCGTAGGGTAGTACTGCTTCCACGCCGTACACCATAAAAAATGGTGTATATACGGTGGTGCGATTCGGCGTGGTCCGCAGCCCCCAGAGTACGGAGTCGAGCTCCTCGACCCAATGAGTGTCCGACTCTGTCAAGGATCGCACTAGTCTGGGTTTGCTGCCGCTCATGATGAGACTGTTTGCCTGTTTGACCTGGCCATTTGTTTGAGGATGGTAGACGGAAGCATAGTCAAGCTTAATTCCCATTTTGCCGCACCAAGCTTTCACTTCATTGGCTGTGATATTTGAGCCATTATCGGTGATGATGCTGTGGAGGACACCGTACCGGTGTTCAACCCCGGATATAAAGTCTATTACTGGTCCGGATTCGGCCATTTTCACTAGTTTGGCTTCTATCCATTTGGTGAACTTGTCTACCATGACCAACAACTATTTTTTCTTGTGGCTTCCCCCTTTAAGGGGGCCGACCATATCCAGCCCCCAGACCACGAAGGGCCAAGTTATGGGGATTGTTTGGAGAGCGGCAGGGGGCATATGACTCTGATTGGCAAAGAGCTGGCAACCAAAGCAGTGTTGGACAAGGTCTTGTGCGTCTGCTCGGGCCATCGGCCAATAGAAACCTGTACGGAAGGCCTTGCTAACTAATGCTCGAGCCGCGGCGTGGTGCCCGTCTAGTCGGAAATGGATTTCAGCCAAGAGCTGCCGCCCTTCCTCTTCGGAGATGCACCTTTGGAGCACTCCGGTCGCACTTTTGTTATAGAGTTCCCCTTCATGGACATTGTAAGCTTTAGAATGCCGGACAATGCAGCGTGCTTCATTTTTGTCTTCAGGGAGCTCCTGCCTATTTAGGTAGGCCAAGAAAGGCTCAGTCCACAGGGCGATGACGGCCATTATTTCGTGGGCTGACGATGTTATTTCAGTGGTAGAGCCTCCGATTATGTCTGATAGTTCGGAATCTGGGGATGTATTCGGTTCCGTGCTGGTATTGCCGGACTCCCCTTCCCATACCACGGATGGCTTGAACAGCCTTTCCAGGAATATGTTAGGTGGGACAGGGTCGCGTTTAACGCCGATGCGGGCAAGGACATCTGCCGCTTGATTGTTTTCTCGAGCCACATGGTGGAATTCGAGCCCCTCAAACCGAGCTGACATTTTAAGTACGACATTATGGTAGGCCACCATTTTCGGATCCTTGGCATCAAAGTCTCCGTTTATTTGTGATATAGCAAGGTTTGAACCCCCGCGTACTTCTAGGCGTTGAATGCCCATAGAGACTGCCATCCGAAGACCGTGCAACAGAGTCTCATATTCGGCTGCATTGTTGGAGTCTATTTATAATATGTGGAGGACGTATTGGACCGTGTCTCTGGTGGGAGACGTCAGGACTACGCCTGCTCCCAATCCGGCCAGCATTTTAGAGCCGTCGAAATGCATGATCCAATTAGAGTACGCACCGTACTCTTTAGGGAGTTCGGCCTCCGTCCATTCGGCGACAAAGTCGGATAATACTTGCGACTTGATAGCCCGCCGAGGCTTGTATGTTATGTCGAACGGAAGGAGCTCGATGGCCCACTTAGCAATCCGGCCTGTGGCATCACGATTATTTATTATATCGTTTAGTGGTACTTCAGAAGCCACCATAATCAAACACTCTTGAAAGTAGTGTCGTAGCTTTCGGGATGACATGAAGAGCGTGTATGCTATTTTTTGATATTGTGGGTATCAGGATTTGCATGCGGTGAGGACCGTGGATACGTAATAAACTGGCTTCTGTAGTGGGAATTTGTATCCGTCAACCTCTCGTTCGACGACGAGTACTGTGCTTACAACTTGATGTGTTGCAGCTATGTACAGCAGCATAGGTTCACCGATATTTTGCGCTATTAGGACTGGATTATTGGCCAATAAGGTCTTTATTTCATCGAGTCCGGCCGCGGCTGCATCTGTCCACACAAAGTGTTCGGTGCGCCAAAGAAGGCGGTAAAGAGGCAATGCCTTTTCTCCTAACCTAGAAATAAAGCGGATCAAAGCAGCCAAGCATCCTCTATTGGGTGTGTTTGAGGTATGTTGGTATAGCCAACTGCGACAAAGCTCGAATTTTTGCCGGATTAGCTTCAATTCCTCTATTGGAAACGATGAAGCCCAGCATTTTTCCAGAGGGGACGCCGAAAACGCATTTCTCTGGATTCAGCTTGATGTCGTATGTTCGGAGGTTGTCGAATGTAAGCCTCAAGTCATCTATTAGGGTTTCGACGTGTCTTGTCTTTATGACTACGTCCTCTACGTATGCCTCCATTGTTTTGCCGATTTTCTTTTCCAGGCATGTTTGAATCATGCGCTGATAGGTTGCGCCGGCATTCTTAAGCCCGAAAGGCATAGTGTTGAAGCAGAAAGGGCCATATGGCGTTATGAAAGTTGTTGCAGCTTGGTCGGACTCTGCCAGCTTTATTTGATGGTATCCAGAGTATGCGTCGAGGAAACACAGCGAGTCGTGTCCTGTTGTGGCGTCGATGATTTGATCGATGCGAGGGAGGGGAAAGGGATCCTTGGGGAAAGCCTTGTTGAGGTCTTTGAAGTCGACGCACAGGCGCCAGGATTTGTCCTTCTTTGGTAACATTACCAAGTTCGCCAGCCAATCCGGATGTTTGATATCTCTGATGAATCCGGCCTCAAGTAGCTTGGCTAGCTTCTCCCCCACGGCTTGCCGTTTGGGCTTTGAAAATCGCCTTAGGATCTGTTTAACAGGTTTGTATCCCTTTAGTATGTTAAGGCTATGTTCGGCCAATTCGTGCGGGATGCCCGACATGTCCGATGGGTGCCAGGCGAAAATGTCCAATTCTCGCGTAAGAAGTCGCGCAGTGCGGCATCCATAGTGGGGTTCAACTGTGTCCCGATGGAAGCTGTATTTGTGGGGTCCGTTGGGTGGACATGGAATTTGACTATCTCATCTGCGGGTTTAAATGAGGTGGACTTGTGTCGCTTGTCGAGTATCATGTCGTACTTGTCCATGGTGGCGCGCACTATTGTTAATTCTTCTGCTACTAGGGCTTCGGACAAGGCTTCCAAGGCTAGTGTTGCGGTTTTGTTTTCGGCGCGGAGTGCGATGTCCGGATCACTAGCTAGAGTGATGATTCCATTAGGTTCGGGCATTTTAAGTTTCATGTAACCGTAATGGGGTATAGCTTGAAAGCTTGCAAACGCGTCCCGCCCTAGAAGGGCGTGGTATCCGCTGCTGAAAGGAGCCACTTGGAATGTGATTTCTTCAGACCTGTAATTCTCTGGGGTGCCGAATACCACATCGAGTGTGATTTTCCCCGCACACCGTGCTTCCCGACTAGGGATAACTCCCCTAAAGGTTGTGCCACTTTGATCAACATGTCTTTTTTCAGTTTCCATCGTCTTGAGTGTTTCTTCATAGATTAAGTTTAATCCTCTTCCGCCGTCCATGAGTACTTTAGTGAGCCGAAAGCCGTCCACTATTGGGCTACAGACCAGAGCGGCTGGTGCCCGGATAGACTGGAATTGGGGTTCGTCACTGGCATTGAAAGTTATAGCAGTGTCGTTCCACGGATTTATCTTTGCCACATGGCAGATTTCAGCGGAGCTTCGATGAGCTCGCTTGCGCCTATTGTTTGAGGCGAAAGTCTCAAAGACTGTTAGTACCGTATTGTGTTCCTTGGCGGGATGTTGTTCTGCTTTATGGCCTTCGAGGAGGTCCTCGCCAGTTTTTGCCACCTGCCGGAGTATCCTACAAGCCCTAAGGCTATGGGTTGGTGTTGCAGCCGGCGTACTGTGAAGCTTACATGGCCCATTGAGCCATTCTTCCAATACGGTTCCACGCCCTGGGCGGGCATTGGTTTCTTGAGAATTGAATTGGTCGATGAGGGAGTCCTGGATTAGGGGGTGTCCGGGTGGCCGGACTATGACCTTTGGCCGGACTCCCGGACTATGAAGATACAAGATTGAATACTCCGTCCCGTGTCCGAATAGGGACTTTCCTTGGTGTGGAAGGCAAGCTTGGCGATACGATATAAAGATCTCCTCCCATTGTAACCGACTCTGTGTAACCCTAGCCCTCTCCGGTGTCTATATAAACCGGAGAGCTTTAGTCCGTAGGACGAACAACAATCATACCATAGGCTAGCTTCTAGGGTTTAGCCTCTCTGATCTCGTGGTAGATCAACTCTTGTAATACCCATACCATCAATGTTAATCAAGCAGGAGTAGGGTTTTACCTCCACCGAGGGGGCCCGAACCTGGCTAAAAACATCGTGCCCCTTGTCTCCTGTTACCATCCGCCTAGATGCACAGTTCGGGACCCCCTACCCGAGATCCGCCGGTTTTGACACCGACATTGGTGCTTTCATTGAGAGTTCCTCTGTGTCGTCACCATCAGGAAGGAGGCCGCACCCCGTCTTTAAAGACGGCATTGTCGCTAAAGGAGCTTTGGATATCGGTCAAGCTCTCAGTCTAGGCAGGTATTTGATGACCACCTGTTCGGCCGCCGCGCCGACGATGACCTCTGAGGCCATCGAAAGCAATCTTCACATCAGCTCGGAAGTCGCCGAGCAGTTAAATCCGATGGAGCTCTCTTCCCTGAATGAGCTCCTGGATCGCATTGCCGCCCTGGGAGTCGCTACAGATTATGGCCAGATTGGGCTTAAACCTAGTCAGAGAGAGATCGACTCTCCCCAGGTCACCCACCACGTCGAAGTGGTGGAAGAACAATGCGGCGCATCTTCGCCCGCTCTAAGGACCAGATGTGTCCGGATTCCCGACCCCTCCAAGCTGGATACCTGCGGAGGGAAGGATGTTGCCCAAGTCCTGAATCTAAAGTCAGGCAGCAGACCTGATTCATTGAATAATGTCCAAGAAAGCAGGCTTCTGAATTCGGAAACTTCTTGGCCCCTGAATCTTTTATCGGGCAAGGTTTCGGATTTAAATCCACCCGCCCACCCAACTACAAGGGATTTATCCCAAATACGAAAAGTGCCCAGGGAAACAGTACACCACTATTGGGCCAGATTCCTCCTGGTTATGAACAGGATAAGGGACTACCGTGAGGAAGAAGCAATTTCATTCTTCTGTAACAACTGCATGGACATTAGAATCCTCAACGCCATAAGTCGCC
Organism: Triticum aestivum; assembly: GCF_018294505.1. Lineage (NCBI taxonomy): Eukaryota > Viridiplantae > Streptophyta > Magnoliopsida > Poales > Poaceae > Triticum > Triticum aestivum. The sequence goes on from NC_057804.1 coordinate 662,379,333, forward strand.
GCGAAATTACAAGCTTCGCCGATTTGACATCCATAGTATGAAAGTATCGTGCGACGGAAAGCGTTCGGAAAATCAAAGATAAACTCTGGGACAATCCGGCCCTGAATACAACACGAGTCTGAAACAAAAGGGCGCATTATCGCTAGGCACCTGAGCCTAACATCAAAAAACAAAAACCCTCTATAGGGTATGGGACCGTACTGGAGGGATGGCTCAATGGACCCTCTAAAATTCATAGTTCAGGAGAAGTCACACCAACTCACAGCCTTAGAGCATGTTGGATACTCCGGCAGGTGGCCAGAAGTGGCAAGGAGCTTCTAACTCCAGAATCCGAAGAACACCACCCCAGAAATGCCAGTACGGTGTCGACAGTCTTCGAGACCTTCGCATCAAACAATGAGAGGAAACGAACCCTCGGCAACCTTACCGAAGTCTACCAAGTAGCAACAATAAACCAATGGAGTGACACGGCTATCACTTATAATGACAATGACGAACCTAAATTTATGACAGCCCGAGCACCAGCCGCATTGGTCCTCAGTCCGATAGTGGACGGCTTCCGACTTACAAAGGTACTCATGGACGGCGGCAGTGGACTTAACCTCATCTACGAGGAAACCCTGCGAAAAATGGAAATAGACTAGAGTCGCAATGAGCGAAGCAACACAACATTTAGAGGAATAATACCAAGCCAGGAAGCATGCAGTTCAGGAAAAATCACACTGGATGTGGTGTTCGGCACGCCGGATAATTACAGATCTGAGGAGGTCACATTTCAAGTGGCCCCGTTTAGCAGCGGATACCACGCTCTGCTAGGGCGAGAAGCGTTTACAATTTTTCAAGCTATACCCCATTATGGGTACATGAAGCTCAAAATGCCCGGACCCAATGGAATCATCACTCTTGCAAGTGATCCGAACATAGCGCTCCGCGCCGAAAACAAGACAGCCGCACTGGCCCTGGAAGCATTATCCGAAGCCCTAGCGGCCGAGTAACTAACTGCGTTGCGCTCCATGGTGGACAGGGACGATGTGATACTAGATAAGAGATCCAAGTCCACCTCTTTCAAACCAGCGGATGAAATAGTAAAATTCCTAGTCCATCCAACGGACCCCACAAAAACGGCCTCCATCGGGGCACAACTAAAACCCGATGTAGACGCCGCACTAAGAGAATTCCTGCGAGAAAATTGGGACATTTACGCCTGGCACCCTTCAGACATGCGCGGAATCCCACGCAGGCTGGCTGAGCACAGCCTGAACATCCTAAAAGGGTTTAAGCCCGTTAAGCAGACTCTGCGGCGTTTCTCCGAACCCAAGAGACAAGCCATGGGGAGGAGCTAGCAAAACTGCTGGAAGCCGGATTCATCAGAGATATAAAACATCCGGACTGGCTAGAAAACCTGGTGATGGTACCAAAGAAGGACAAATCCTGGTGCCTATGTGTCGATTTCAAAGACCTAAATAAGGCCTGCCCAAAGGATCCTTTCCCACTCCCCCGAATTGATCAAATCATCGACGCCACTGCTGGACATGACTCATTGTGTTTCCTCGATGCATACTCTGGCTACCACCAAATCAAGATGGCCGAATCAGACCAAGACGCAACGGCATTCATCACCCAATATGGCCCATTCTGCTTCAACACGATGCTCTTTGGGCTCAAAAATGCCGGTGCAAGATATCAGCGCATGATTCAGACATGTCTGGCCAACCAGATCGGCAAAACAATTGAAGCGTACGTAGATGACATGGTCGTCAAAACCAAACACGTCGATACTCTAGTAGATGACTTGAGGCTCACGTTCGACAATCTCCGAACATATGACATCAAGCTCAACCCGGAAAAATGCGTTTTCGGCGTACCAGCCGGAAAGCTCTTGGGCTTCATCGTATCCGGTAGAGGAATTGAAGCAAACCCAGCGAAGATCCAAGCTCTGTCACAATTGGATACCCCAAAAGACCTCAAACAAATACAAAAATTGACAGGATGCGTGGCGGCTCTAAGCCTCTTTATCTCCCGCTTGGGACAAAAGGCATTACCCCTTTATCGCCTCCTGCGGCGCACCGAACACTTCGAGTGTACGGATGCCGCCACGGCCGGACTCGAAGAAATCAAAGCCATACTAGCAACAAATCCGGTCCTGGTTGCGCCCAACACGGGCGAACCAATGCTATTATACATCGCGGCAACCCATCAAGTTGTAAGTGCGGTGCTCGTCGTCGAACGAGAAACGAACGGACACAGGTTCCCTCTCCAAAAACCAGTTTACTACGTGTCCACTATCCTAACTCCATGCAAGTCACGGTACCCGCATTATCAAAAGATAGCATAGGCGGTGTTCATGGCATCCCGGAAGCTGCGATACTATTTTCAAGAGTGTTGAATAACAGTGGCATCCGAAGTACCCCTTAATGATATTATAAACAACCGCGACGCAACGGTCCGGATTGCCAAATGGGCCATCGAGCTCCTCCCGTTCGACATAACTTACAAGCCAGGGCGAGCTATTAAGTCGCAGGTTTTGGCCGACTTCATCGCCGAATGGACTGAAGCCGAGCTCCCTAAAGAGTATGGCGCATACTCCAACTGGATCATGCACTTCGATGGCTCCAAAATGTTGGTTGGCCTGGGGGCTGGCGTCGTTCTGACGTCCCCAATCGTAGATACAGTACGATACGTACTTCAGATAATGTACACGGATTCCAACAACGCAGCCGAATACGAGGCCCTTCTACATGGTCTCCGGATGGCAGTCTCCATGGGCATTCAGCGCCTAGAGGTCCGCGGGGATTCAAACCCTGCGATATCCCAAATAAATGGAGACTTTTATGCCAAGGATCCGAAAATGGCAGCCTATCGTAATGCCATCTTAAAAATGTCAGCTCAGTTTGAGGGGCTCGAATTTCATCACATAGCAAGGGAGAACAACCAGGCAGCAGACGTGTTGGCACGCATTGGCACCAAGCACGATGCCATCCCTCCCAACATCTTCCTTGAAAGGCTGTTCAAGCCATCCGTATCATGGGAGGGAGAGTCCGGAAAAAATAGCCCGGACACGACCACACTACCTCTCACCGAACACTCTGACACAGTTGGTGGCTCCGCCAACGAAACACCACCGTCAGCCCACACAATAATGGCAGTCATTGCCCCGTGGACAGAACCATTCCTAGCCTACCTAACTAGGCAGGAACTTCCTGAGGACCAAAACGAGGCCCGCTGCATAGTGCGGCCATCTAAAGCGTACAAAGTCCACGAGGGAGAGCTTTATAAGAAAAGCACAACCGGAGTCCTTCAAAGGTGTATCTCTGAAGAGGAAGGGCGAAACCTTCTGGCTGAAATTCATGCTGGACTCGGCGGGCACCACGCCGCAGCCCGGGCCCTCGTAAGCAAGGCCTTCCGTATCGGATTTTATTGGCCGACGGCCCGGGCAGACGCTTAGGATTTAGTGCAGCGATGCGTCGGTTGCCAATTATTCGCTAATCAAAGCCACATGTCGCCTACCGCCCTACAAACCGTACCCATTACCTGGCCTTTTGCGGTCTGGGGGCTTGACATGGTTGGACCCCTTAATGGAGGAACCCACAAGAAAAAATATCTACTGGTTATGGTGGACAAATTCACCAAATGGATAGAGGCCAAGCCTGTAAAGACGGCCGAATCCGGACCGGTGATAGACTTCATATCCGGGGTTGTAAACCGTTACGGCGTCCCCCACAGCATCATAACTGACAATGGCACAAACTTTACGACCGATAAAGTTAAACTCTGGTGCAAAAACAGGGGCATCAAGCTCGACTACGCTTCAGTCTATCACCCACAAACTAATGGTCAAGTCGAACGAGCCAACGGTCTTATTATGAGCGGCATCAAACCCAGACTATTGGGTCGAACGAGACAGTGCGGCCTCGAGTTGGGCCTTGCACTCCACCAACTCCTGAGACAGTTGCGTGTTCTTCTCTGTAAGACCCTGCATAACATATGATACTTAAAACAGTTATCTTAACTATTTCAAGTCTTGGGGGCTACTGACATATATAACTATCAGATTTACTCACCCGTATGTCTTTTACATACTGCTCCGTGGCTCTAGCTAGACCGTTTTGAGCGGCACGGAGGTACGCATCTCCTCTATTAAAGGCGTTTAACGCCTCTGGGGAAAAACATGCGTCCTGAAGAACAGTCCGGCGATGCCTGTGGTTCATGGAACTCTCCACCTCTGAATTGGTGGCAGATAGCCCATCTGCATCCTCTGTCGGAGGAACGCCCGACGCGCGCCCCGTGTCCACCTCCGCTTCCGGACCCGGCCTTGAAGTCTGGCCGGTGGATATAGTCCGGCGGGCTCTCTTCTTCCTAAGGAGAACATGGGCGTTAAAATGACTTAAGGGCATAGACCCTAGACGTGAAATTCGCACGCTGTACCGTTGCACCGGAGTCTCGATCTGGTCCGCACTTCATTTTTGCCCGCCTGGCTTTAGCGGCCCTTGTTGGCTGCCCTCCGCGGGCCCGGCACTCCGCCTCAAAGATTTCCCCTGCAAAACGAAACACTATTGGTTTACAGCATTCAAAATAAGGCATGGATGGATCTCCTTCAAAAGTACCAGGACTTCGGTCTCGGCTACCTTTGAGGCTGGAAGTAATCCGGGATAGTTGGCCGTAATGGCCACTAAGGTGTTGTCCTTACTCAATTGATGAAACACCCCATCAATTAACTCCACACATAAGTCCGGATCCTCTTGGGAATCCAGATTCAGGGACCGTTCTGGGTCCTCGGGCTGTGGGGGAGGGCTGTTGATCTCCTTCACCGTCTGGCGTAACTCCTACGTTAATATCACCAGACTGAATATTCAATTATGGGAATTTCGAAAGTGGGTAGATAAGTGAAATTGTTTGCTTACCCAACTTGGAGGATTGTACATGGAGAATCCGCCCTCCGGGTTGACATGGAGGAATTCCTCTTCTTCGCCCTTGTATAAAGCGGATAAAATTCTCGTTAAGGTGGCGACCGAATCCGGCCCCTTACGACCGCACCGGGTGGCGTCGTCCTCCCCATTGAAATCCCACATGGGGTGGCCTCTGTATTGAAGCGGCTACACCCCTCGCGTAATGCATATGGCCATGACCTTGATCATGGTCAGTCCCGAATGAGCCAACAACCTTATCCGGCTCATCAGGTAAAGGACGTCCCTGTCAGTTTCCCTCTGAGGATTCCGCGGGCGCCAGCTCAGGCGCTTCTTCAGCGGAGCATTATTGAACTTAGGGAGGCCGATCCGTACACGGTCCGGCAGGGGGACGTCATCTATATAGAACCACTTCGAGGGCCAGTCCTCGGACGTCCTCTTTGGGGTACCGGATAGATATCCGGTCCCAGCGATGCGCCATAGTTCGTCTCCGCCCACTTGATAAATAGACCCCTCCTGAGAACGGGGCACGAGGCAGAACAACCTCTTCCACAACACGAAATGGGCCTCAACGCCCAAAAACAGTTCGTAGAGGGCCACGAAGCCCGCAATGTGCAGAGTGGAGCCAGGCGTGAGGTGGTGTAGCTGGAGGCCGTAGAACTCCAGCAACCCTCGGGGAAACAAATGAATTGGAAATCCGGGTCCTCTTATTAAATAAGGGACTAGGCATACACGCTCTCCTTGAGAGGGATGGGGGATGATCTCTGCTTGCTCTCTGCCACTATAAGTGGCGATCCCGGCTCGAACTGGGACCATATATGCTGGGGGAAGGAGCCCCTTGGATTGAAGCACTACGAGTTCACTATGCGGGACGGAGCATCTCTCCCAATCCCCAGGCTTGGAGCTGGGAGCGCGAGAGGAGGAGCCGCGTCGGTTGTCCATGATGGAATGGATTTTTTGGTCAGAAGTGCTCCGATGAAAGCCTGCGAAGGGGAGATGGTGTGGTTAGGATCTAGATCCCCGTCTCTTTTTATAGATAGCTTATTTGGGTCGCTAGGGGGAAATGCAAAAATACCCTGGCTTTTCGCATTCGTTCGACACGTGGAAAATGGCATTTATTGGGCGTGGAAGCCAAGGAGTGCAACATTTATCAGAAGTCGGACACTATTCTACAAGTACATGGAGCTGGAGAAGAACCCGCCTTCTAATGCCGAAGACAATTTGCGCGCCAGACTCGTCGTCATTGAAGCCTGGTTCGGGGGCTACTGAGGGAGTCCTGGATTAGGGGGTGTCCGGATGGCCGGACTATGATCTTTGGCCGGACTTCCGGACTATGAAGATACAAGATTGAAGACTCCGTCCCGTGTCCGGATAGGGACTTTCCTTGGCGTGGAAGGCAACCTTGGCGATATGATATGAAGATCTCCTCCCATTGTAACCGACTCTGTGTAACCCTAGCCCTCTCCGGTGTCTATATGAACCAGAGGGTTTTAGTCCGTAGGACGGACAACAATCATACCATAGGCTAGCTTCTAGGGTTTAGCCTCTCTGATCTCGTGGTAGATCAACTCTTGTAATACCCATACCATCAATGTGAATCAAGCAGGAGTAGGGTTTTACCTCCACCGAGAGGGCCCGAACCTGGGTAAAAACATCGTGTCCCTTGTCTCCTGTTACCATCTGCCTAGACGCACAGTTCGGGACCCCCTACCCGAGATCCGCCGGTTTTGACACCGACAGTCGACTTACGAGAGTTCGACCATTTGGTTCGGACAAAGGTTCTGGTGAGGGTCGTACTATCCCAAAATTCTGTTTGGGTCTTCCAGGCGCTTTCCATCGCACAGTAATTTTGTAATATGGTGGCCAAGTCTGCAAAGTGTACTATGTCACGGCGACTTATTGCGTTAAGGAGTCCTTTGTTTGAGCAGTTTCGGCAGAAAAGTGAGACTACGTCCTCCTTGTGGCATTCCTAGACCTAGTTAAGCGCAAGGAGGAATCTGGCCCAGTAACGGTGTACCGTCTCCTGGGGCTCTTGCCTGATACGGGAGAGACGACTCAAGTCCAAGCAAGTGTCGTTGGCTGAATCCGGATTTTGATCCGATCTAACACCCGGAGGTACGGGAGGTTCCAAGCCTGACAGTTCGGTATCTAGAGTATTACCCAATCCCTTCGGCCCAATGCCCAATTCTATGTCCGGGACCTGGGTCATGTCTTCCTTTGAGCAGGTGTTCGGCTCACTGAGTTCGGTGATCTGGACATAATTTGTCCTCAATGTTGGGGGACGACCCGTGTGTGGTTCCTCCACTACCGCAATCTCATGGGTGACCGGCGGGGATCTAATGTCCCTTTGGTCGGGTTTAAGCCCGAACTGGTCATAGTCCGTAGCGACTCCCAAAGCGGTGATGCGATCCAAGAGCTCATTAAGAGAGGAGAGCTCTATCGGATCCATCTGTTCGGCAAGCTCCGAATTGATATGAAGGTTATGTGTGATGATCCGAGAGGCCATCGTTGGCACGACAGCCGATGGGGCGGCCATAATAAAGCCACCAAGTCGGATAATCTGGCCTACAGCCAGCGCTCCTCCAGAGATGATGTCGTCCTTTACAACGAGATGAGCCATCAATCCTTGCAGCGACGGCACAAAGGAACTCTCAATGAAAGCACCAATGTCGGTGTCAAAACTGGTGGATCTCGGGTAGGGGGTCCCGATTTGTGCGTCTTAGGCTGATGGTAACAGGAAGCAAGGGACACAATGTTTACCCAGGTTCGGGCCCTCTCGATGGAGGTAAAACCCTACTTCCTGCTTGATTAATATTTAAGATATGTGTAGTACAAGAGTAGATCTACCACGAGATCGTAGAGGCTAAACCCTAAGAGCTAGCCTACCATGGTATGGTCGTAATTGTGATCGGCCTTCTAAGGACCATCCTCTCCGGTTTATAAAGACACCAGAGAGGGCTAGGGTTTACATGGAGTCGGTTACAAGAAAGGAAATATAATATCTGGATCGCCAAGCTTGTCTTTGATACATCTCCAACGTATCTCCTTTTCCAAACACTTTTGCCCTTGTTTTGGACTCTAACTGGCATGATTTAAATGAAACTAACCCGGATTGACGTTGTTTTCAGCAGAACTACCATGATGTTGTTTTATGTGTAGAAAAGAAAATTTCTCGGAATGTCCTGGAAATCCACGGAGGCACTTTTCAGATTTAATAAGAATTTTTGGCGAAAGAATCAAGGCCAGGGGGCCCACGGGCTGTCCACGAGACAGGGGGCGCCCCCCCTAGGGCGTGCCCTCCTATCTCATGGGCCCCCTGGACATCCTCCGACCTCAAATCCAACTCCATATATACCGTCTCGCGAAGAAAAAAATCAGAGAGAAAGTTTCATCGCGTTTTACGACACGGAGCCGCTGCCAAGCCCTAATCTCTCTCAGGAGGGCTGATCTGGAGTGCGTTCGGGGCTCCGGAGAGGGGGATTCGTCGCTGTCGTCATCATCAACCATCCTCCATCACCAATTTCATGGTGCTCACCGCCGTGCGTGATTAATTCCATCGTAGGCTTGCTGGACGGTGATGGGTTGGATGAGATTTACCATGTAATCAAGTTAGTTTTGTTAGGGTTTGATCCCTAGTATCCACTATGTTCTGAGATTGATGTTGCTATGACTTTGCTATGCTTAATGGTTGTCACTAGGGCCCGAGTGCCATGATTTCAGATCTGAACCTATTATGTTTTCATCAATATATGTGTGTTCTTGATCCTATCTTGTAAGTCTATAGTCACCTATTATGTTTTATGATCTGACAACCCCGAAGTGACAATAATCGGGACACTTCTCGGTGATGACCGTAGTTTGAGGAGTTCATGTATTCACCATGTGTTAATGCTTTGGTCCGGTTCTCTATTAAAAGGAGGCCTTAATATCCCTTAGTTTCCACTAGGACCCCGCTTCCACGGGAGGGTAGGACAAAAGATGTCATGCAAGTTCTTTTCAATAAGCATGTATGACTATTTACGGAATACATGCCTACATTACATTGATGAACTGGAGCTAGTTCTATATAACCCTATGTTATAACTTTTGGACGAGGGATCGCATCCGGCATAATTATACATCACTGATCCATTTCCTACGAGCTTTTCATATATTGTTCTTCGCTTATTTACTTTTTCGTTGCTACTGTTACAACTACTACAAAAACCCAAAAACATTTATCTTTACTGTTGCTACTGTTACCATTACTATCATACCACTTTTTCTACTAAATACTTTGCTGCAGATACTAAGTTATCTAGGTGTGGTTGAATTGACAACTCAACTGCTAATACTCAAGAATATTCTTTGGCTCCCCTTGTGTCGAATCAATAAATTTGGATTGAATACTCTACCCTCGAAAGCTGTTCAGATCCCCTATACTTGTGGGTTATCAAGACTAATTTCTGGCGCCATTGCCGGGGAGCATAGCTCTATTCTCTGAGTCACATGGGATTTATATCTGTTGATCACTATGAAGAACTTGAAAGACGCTAAGACCAACATTTTGCCCTCAACTACGAGGGGAGGTAAGGAACTGCCATCTAGCTCTGCACTAGATTCTCCTTCCGTTATTAGTAGGCTTGCGACACCTAAACCTCCTAGTGCTATGAATTCTGATATGTCGCATGTTATTGATGATGCTACTTATGCTTTGCATGATACGTATGATGAAACTACTTCTGTGCATGATACTACTTTGCCACTAGGTGAATTTCCAGATGAACAACTTGCTAGAGTTAGGGGGAATGAAAATATTGAAGAACCTATTATTGATGATAGTGATGGTGAATGTTCACACAATGATTATGTATTACCTGTTGTTCCTAAGGGTTATGTTATGAACAAAGAAGCTGTTGAAGCTATTCTTGCTTGCAATGATAGAAATGATCTTAAGAAATTATTAGCTAAATGGAAGCAGCAGTCTCTTAATACTAGAATGAAACTCGATCCTACTTTTGCTACTTCACCTATCTGTGTTATTGATAAGGATTATGAATTCTCTGTTGATCCTGATATTATTACTTTAGTTGAATCTGAACCTTTTTATGGCCTTGAATCTGAAACTATTGTGGCACATCTTACCAAGTTGAATGATATAGCTACCCTGTTTACTCATGATGAGAAGTCTCGCTATTTATATATCCTTAAGATATTCCCGTTCTCATTAAAGGGTGATGCTAAGACTTGGTATAATTCTCTTGCTCCTGGTTGTGTGCGTAGTCCCCAGGTTATGATTTATTACTTCTCTGCTAAATATTTCCCTGCTCATAAGAAACAAGCTGCCTTGCGGGAAATATATAATTTTGTGCAAATCAAAGAAGAGAGTCTCCCACAAGCTTGCGGGAGGCTTCTCCGGTTACTTAATGCTTTGCCTGATCATCCTCTTAAGAAAAATGAAATACTTGATATCTTTTGTAATGGACTAACCAATGCTTCCAAGGACCACTTGGATAGTTGTGCTGGTTGTGTTTTCAGGGAAAGAACAGTCGGCGAAGCTGAAATATTATTGAATAATATGTTGACTAGTGAAAATAATTGGACTCTTCCTGAACTAGTTCCTGAAGTAATTCCTGAACCAATTGAGCCAACTCCTGAGCCTATTCCTAAACCCACTCCGAAGAAGAGAGGTGTTTTATTTCTCAGTCCTGAAGATATGCAAGAGGCAAAGAAATCAATGAAAGAAAAAGGTATTAAAGCTGAAGAACTTAAGAATTTACCACATATTAAAGACATACATTGTCTTAATTTACCACCTGAAGAACCACATTGTCTTGATAACCCGACACAGGTAGTAAAGGTAAATTCTCTCTATAGATATGATAAAGTTGAAACACCCTCTACTAAATTTCATAGCCCATGCTTAATGAGTTTGATGAATTTATGGCTAGACAAGAAAGTTTTAATGCTTATGTTGGTAGAGAGTTAAAGAATAATGCTTTCAAGATAGGATGCGTAGGTGATAATCTGGCTAGAGTTAAAGATGAACTTCACCGCATTAGCAAATATGCTTCGATGGTTGGTACTCAAGCCGAGCAAGTACTCGAAGCTCAAAATGATTTGCTTGATGAGTTGAATAATAAAAATGACTTTGCCGTTAGAGTGGCTACTAGAACTGGTAGAATGACTCAGGAACCTTTGTATCCTGAAGGCCACCCTTAATAAATTGAACAAGATTCTCAGAATAATAACCTAGATGTTCCTAGTTCTTCTAAAAAGAAGAAGAAGAAAGACGATAGAACCTTGCATGCTTCTAGTGAACCTACTGTAGACACACCTGAGAATCCCAATGATATTTCTATTTCTGACGCTGAAACGCAATCAGGTGATAATGATAATGATAATGTTCACGTTGATGCTCAACCTAGCAAAAACAATGATGTAGAGATTGAACCTGTTGTTGATCTAGATAACCCACAATCAAAGAACCAACGTTATGATAAGAGAGACTTTGTTGCTAGGAAGCACGGGAAAGAAAGAGAACCATGGGTTCAGAAACCCATGCCCTTTCCTCCTAAACCATCCAAGTCAAAGGATGATGAGGATTTTGAGCACTTTGCTGAAATGATTAGACCTATTTTCTTACGTATGCGCTTAACTGATATGCTTAAAGTAAATCCTTATGCTAAGTATATGAAGGATATCATCCCAAATAAAAGAAAGATACCGGAAGCTGAAATTTCCACCATGCTTGCTAATTACAATTTTAAGGATGGAATACCAAAGAAACTTGGAATACCAAAGAAATTTCCACCATGCTCCATTAAAAGAAATTATGTCAGGACTGCTTTATGTGATCTTGGAGCCGGTGTTAGTGTTATGCCTCTCTCTTTATATCGTAGACTTGAATTGAATAAGTTGACACCTATTGAAATATCTTTGCAAATGGCTGATAAATCAACTGCTATACAGTCAGTATTTGTGAGGATGTGCCTGTTGTGGTTGCAAATGTCACTATCTTAACAGACTTTGTTATTCTTGATATTCCCGAGGACGATAGTATGTCTATTATCCTTGGTAGAACTTTTCTTAATACTATAGGGGTTGTTATTGATTGCAACAAAGGCAATGTCACTTTTCATGTTAATGGCAATGAGCATACGGTACACTTTCCGAGGAAACAATCTCAAGTCCCTAGCATCAATTCTATTGAAAAATTTCCAACTATCATTTTTGGAGGTTATGAATTTCCTCTCCCTACTGTCAAGAAAAAGTATGATATTCTTATTGTTGGGGATTTTCATATCCCCGCCGAGGTAACTTAGTGTTATTCGAAATTTCTCCAGTTCCGTGTTATTCGGAATGAGTTTGTTAACAAGACTTGATCAACCTTGTTAGCGGGTTCATTTTGATGATCACGAGATGGATGAAACTAGAAGCCACAACCTTCTGTACCCTCTTTTACTTTATGTTATTTAGAATTAATAAAGCAAAAATAATATTATTTGTTTGTTTTCTGATTTGTCCGTGCATTAAAAAATAGTCCGAAAATAAAAGTGCTCCAAATGCCCTACAAATTTAGTATGATTTTTTATGGAATATTTGAGGATTTTAGGCACTGAAAACACTGCAGGAGGGGTAAGCACCAGGCCACGAGAGAGAAGGGCGCGCCCCCCCTGTAGGGCGCGCCCCTGTCTCGTGGGCCCCTGGTGGCTCCCCTCCACTTATGCCAGCACCCACACACTTCATCTTCTACCCAAAAAATCCCCATCTAGCTCAAGCACGAGTTCTAGCTCGTTTTTCGGCGATTTTCGTTCTCCTAGCTCAAAGCTCCATTCACAAAACTGCTTTGGGAGATTGTTGCTTGGTATGTGACTCCTCCATTGGTCCAATTAGTTTTTGTTCTAGTCCTTTATTGATTGCAAATCCTTGCTGCCTTGGTGACCCTGTTCTTGAGCTTGCATGTTAAAATTTTGAGGCCCCAAGCAATTCTAATGCATGATATGGGCTCTTGGCACTTGTAGGAGTAGTTGCTATCAATCTTGTTTTGTTTTATGCACTTTTATTTTGAAGTTACTAAAATTTCAGAAAATTTCAGAAAATGTTGAGGAAACTTATGAGGGGCTCTTCTAGCCAAAGCTCCCAGGAAAAACAAGCTAATGAGAAGGAAAAAGCAAAGTATAATCTTCCTCACTTAGCGGAAGTACGACCGTGTGAATGGCCATGTGATGATTTCTTCAAAGAGGCTGGAATTTATGAAGACTTTTATGCTCTAATCGAGGCTGCAGGCCTCACCGATTTCATCAACGACCGAATCGATCAGTATCTCTTACTCACCAATACTTTCATGGAAAACTTTTATTTTTATCCTAAGAAGTCACCGCCTGAAGTGTCATTTTATTTATATGACGAGTTCAAAGAAATGTCTTTACGTCATTTTTGCATAGTATGTAGGATACCTTATGTGGGAGAACTAGAGGAACCCCATCGTGAAGATGTGGCTGGCTTTGTTAATATTATTGCTCTAGAAGAGCCAAAGAAGGGTTCCGAAGCAAAAGTCTCTAGCATACACTTTCTGGTTTTACGCTACTTTGCCATATTTGCTAGTAGATGCTTGATTGGTCGTGGGAATAGTGGAAACTTGAGTGTTCCTGATATTATCATTATTCAACATGCTTTGCTTGGAGACAATAGTTTTAATATGGGTGCCGTCGTTGCTAAATGGCTAGCCCTTAATCGTACAAAAGGCCCCATATTTGGAGGTATCTATGCTGCACGTCTTGCTAGACATTTTTAGATACCCATTAGACACCATGAGGAAAAGGAGACAATATTGCCTCCTCACATTCTAGATTACAAGAGCATGGTAGCACATAAGTTTATTGTTGACAACGAAGATAGGATGCTCTTGTATAAAGTTAGATTCAATAAGAAACACTTTGAGATTATTATCATGTCTGCACCTCTATTGTTTGATTTGCTTGCAGAAAAATTCCTTGTCACACCGGAGGCGGTAAACAATCATCAAGCTCAAGCTTTTACTCCAAAACCTGAACCTGAACCGGAACCTGAGGTGGACCCCTATCGTGCATCATCTATCTAGTGGGATCCGGAGATGACCAACCAGTGGTATCCTGATTACACCTCTCATTACACCGGGGAGAGTAGCGGTGGTCCTTGGTATTAAACCAACTTAGGCCAAAAGCCTAAGCTTGGGGGAGTACGTTTTTCTCACCGACTTTACATTCATGTTCATACACTAGTCGTCGGTACTCATACTCTTTCATTGTATTATCCATGTTAGTTTAAATCTCCTTTTTCTAGTTTTCTTCTTGTGTGTTTGATAAACCTTCATAAAAACCAAAAAAAATAGTTAGTTTAATTTCCATGCTTGTAGTAGAATTAAAATGAAAAACCACAAAGATTGCTCGTTCTTCTTTTACTTGTTGGGAGCTTTCCCGTGTAAATAGTTTCATTTTCTTTTCTTTCCTTTGGGGGTCGAGAAGACCATATTCAAAATGCTTAGTGGATCTTATATGCTTGATTATTTATTTAATTTAGAGCCCACATTACTTGTCTTCTCTCTTGAGTTGAATGCTTGCAGATTCCAGCTTAGTCCAATGCATGTACACTCTTATTATTATACACATCGTTCGGTCGTGCGAGTGAAAGGCAATAATGATGAGATATGATGGACTTATTGGGATGATAAAAGCTGGTATGAACTCGACCTCTCTTGTTTTTGTAAATATGATGAGTTCATCGTTCCTGAGTCAGCTATTATGAAGTAAACATATTTGTAATGACATTTAGAGATTATAGTTACTTGTGCCATGTTTGATTAGCTATGAGTTATAATGGTTTACCTTGCGTGCAAACATGCTATTAGAATGATTATCATGTGGTATGATGGGATGGTATCCTCCTTTGAATGATTTGAGTGACTCGACTTGGCACATGTTCACGCATGTAGTTGAATCAAATCAACATAGCCTTCACGATATTTATGTTCATGGTGGATTATATCCTACTCATGCTTGTACTCGGTGTGAATTCATTTTAATACATGCTTACAACTGTTGTCACTCTCTCAGTTAGTCGCTTCCCAGTCTTTTGCTAGCCATCACCTGTACTAAGTGGGAATACTGCTTGTGCATCCAAACTCCTTAAACCCCAAAGTTGTTCCATATGAGTCCACTATACCTACCTATATGCTGTATCTACCTGCCGTTCCAAGTAAATTTGTATGTGGCAAACTCCAAACCTTCAAATGAAATTATGTTTTGTATGCTCGAGCAGCTCATGTAACAACTAGGGCTGCCTATATCTTCCATGCTAGGTGGGTTATTCTCAGAGGAGTGGACTCCGCTCCTCATTCACGAGAAAGGGCCGGTAACCGGGATGCCGAGTCCCATGATCCAAAAGATCAAAGCAAATCAAAATAATTAAACAAAACACCCCAGGGTTGTTGTATGTTGGAGGCACTCGTTGTTTCGAGCAAGCCATGGATTGATGCTTGTTGGTGGTTGGGGGAGTATAAACCCTTACTGTTCTGTTTGGGAACTGCCTATAATGCATTTAGTAGTGAAGATACAACCATCTCATAGGTGTTGCGTTGAGAGGAAAATTATACCGCTCAAAATGTTATTCAAACTCT
The DNA here is from genome assembly GCF_018294505.1 of Triticum aestivum. Taxonomy (NCBI): domain Eukaryota; kingdom Viridiplantae; phylum Streptophyta; class Magnoliopsida; order Poales; family Poaceae; genus Triticum; species Triticum aestivum. Next base: position 662,394,873 of record NC_057804.1, read on the forward strand.
ATTTTAAAATCGAGCTCTGGTACCTCTATAAATCCCTGCTTCCCTCTGTGAAGGGCCTATCTATTTACTTTTATGTTGGGTCATCAGCCTTCTTATTAAAAGCACCCGCTGGAGAGCACACTGTCATTTGCATTCATTATTATCGATTTATATTGTGTATGACTTGACTGGCTCTCTTTTACCATGAATTACAATGTTTAGTCAGTCCTTGATCTTTAAAGGTGCTCTGCATTTAGGTTTTGCGGTCTCAGAAAGGGCTAGCGAGATACCATTTTGTTATATCATGTTATGATTGTTTTGAGAAAGTGTTGTCATCCGAGTTTTATTATTATTGCTCGCTAGCTGATTTTGCTATTGATATGAGTAATTATGAGACCTATGTGTTATTGTGAGTATGGTTAGTTCGTAATATTTGCTGAAACTTGAATGCTGGCTTTTCATGTTTACAACAACAAGAGCAAACAGAGTTTGTAAAAGTTTTTCTTTATCACTTTAAGTTTATTAACTGAATTGCTTGAGTACAAGCAAAGGTTTAAGCTTCGGGGAGTTGATACGTCTCCAACGTATCTACTTTTCCAAACTTGCCCTTGTTTTGGACTCTAAGTTGCATGATTTGAATGAAACTAACCCGGACTGACGCTGTTTTCAGCAGAACTACCATGATGTTGTTTTATGTGTAGAAAAGAAAAGTTCTCGGAATGTCCTGGAAATCCACGGAGGCACTTTTGAGATTTAATAAGAATTTTTTGCGAAAGAATGAAGGCCAGGGGGCCCACGGGCTGTCCATGAGGCAGCCCCCCCCTTGGGCGTGCCCTCCTATCTCGTGGGCTCCCTGTACCACCTACGACCTCAACTCCAACTACATATATACCGTCTCGCGGAGAAAAAAATCAGAGAGAAAGTTTCATCGTGTTTTACGACACGGAGCCGCCGCCAAGCCCTAATCTCTCTCGGGAGGGCTGATCTGGAGTCCGTTCGGGGCTCCGAAGAGGGGGATTCGTCGCCGTCGTCATCATCAACCATCCTCCATCACCAATTTCATGATGCTCACCGCCGTGCGTGAGTAATTCCATCATAGGATTTTCTGGACGGTGATGGGTTGGATGAGATTTACCATTTAATCAAGTTAGTTTTGTTAGGGTTTGATCCCTAGTATCCACTATGTTGTGAGGTTGACGTTGCTATGACTTTGCTATGCTTAATGCTTGTCAGTAGGGCCCGAGTGCCATGATTTCAGATCTGAACCTATTATGTTTTGATCAATATATGTGTGTTCTTGATCCTATCTTGCAAGTCTATAGTCACCTATTATGTGTTATGATCCGACAACCCCGAAGTGACAATAATCGGGACACTTCTCGGTGATGACCGTAGTTTGAGGAGTTCATGTATTCACCATGTGTTAATGCTTTGGTCCGGTTCTCTATTAAAAGGAGGCCTTAATATCCCTTAGTTTCCACTAGGACAAAAGATGTCATGCAAGTTCTTTTCCATAAGCACGTATGACTATTTACGGAATACATGCCTACATTACATTGATGAACTGGAGCTAGTTCTATATCACCCTATGTTATAACTTTTGCATGAGGAATCACATCCGGCATAATTATCCATCACTAATCCATTGCCTACGAGCTTTTCATATATTGTTCTTCGCTTATTTACTTTTCCATTGCTACTGTTACAACTACTACAAAAAATCCAAAAATATTTATCTTTACTGTTGTTACTGTTACCATTACTATCATACCACTTTTGCTACTAAATACTTTGCTGCAGATACTAAGTTATCCAGGTGTGGTTGAATTGACAACTCAACTGCTAATACTCAAGAATATTCTTTGGCTCCCCTTGTGTCGAATCAATAAATTTGGGTTGAATACTCTAACCTCGAAAGCTGTTGCGATCCCCTATACTTGTGGGTTATCAGTCTTCCACGCAAAGGAGAGTACCATCCGGACACGAGGCGAAGTTTTGAGTCTTATATCTTCACGCTTCAATAGTCCGGACGATGTATATAGTCCGGCCGTCCGGATACCCCCTAATCCAAGACTCCCTCATCAGTCTTCAACACTCATAGTTTTGGCCGATTCTAGCCCGTTTCATGGACTATTACTGTCACGACCGGTTTTCCGGGTATTGATTTCCCGGAGAACGGTCCTTGTGCTCACCAGCCCTAGGATTACTGTTAGCTGATGAGGCACCCACTTGATACAGACATTCCAAGCAAAATACAAAATATGTAGTACAGGACCAATCTGGCCTATGAGTACAACAATTGGTTTCTAGTGGATGATGGCGGAAGCGGTTTGTGGTTCATGAGCATCTATGGGACTCCATTTCTCACAGGAACAGCTGACCAGGTTAACTCCTATCTTCACGAGGCTGTTGTCACCATTGCGTGGGTTCTGGGGCTGACATCGCAACGCTCCTCTCCAAGCAAGAAATCTGGCCAATACAATAGCCAGGGACAAGCCAGTGAGTACTTTGAATGTACTCGCAAACATTATGAACACGGGTATAATATCACAAACGATAATCTTGCTCTGAAATATTCTATGATCACAAGGTCAGTCATAAAATAAAATCCCTGAGGCATGCAAGCAGGTTATTTATATACAACACGAATGTGCAATAACAGAGTAGTAATAAAATGCACTGATTGGGTGTCTGAAGCAACGCCTCGAAAGGATAGTAAATAACGAGCATGCCTCAGTCGGGCGTCTGAGCGACACCACATAAAGGGCTTATAGAGTAGGTAATTAACCAGCAGGCCACAGTCGGGCGTCTCAGCGACACCACATAAAGGGCTTATAAATAATAGAAATAACAAGCATGCCACGGTCGGGTGTCTCAGCGACACCACATAAAGGGCTTATAAATAATAGAAATAGCAAGCATGCCGCAGTCGGGTGTCTCAGCGACACCACATAAAGGGCTTATAATAAAACAATCACAGTGAATATCCAGGAGGTCGAACCATCCCAGGGATACTCAATACTTCAAATGATAAAAAGAGTTAGTCCATAATAATAATAATCATAATCATCATAAGTCACACGTCATGATCCATGTTCCGGTTTAGCAGTTTCTCCTCTGAAGATCGACACTAAGACCGACACTTGACCCATCCTAGACTGTAGTCCTTAACCATGGACACGGCTATTCGAATAGATTTGACCTCTGCAGAGGGTGTACTCTTTACCCACGAGTAACGGATTCCTTTAGTCCATCGGGACTAATTCCATCCATAGTCTTTTAATTGAAAACACACCTGACCCGCACACACCAGATTAACTTATCGGTGCCTGGAATCACCCACGACACCTGTCAAGCAAAACTCTAAGTGGGGAGGCTACAGCCTCGATTAGCATGGGATCAAATTTATATCGCGCGCTCTAAGGGGTGCCCCCCTCTCGGTCCCAACCGGAAAAACCCATGCTCCCGGACCAGGTGGCCTGCCTACCGCATGCAGCCGGTATCTTCCACCATGGCCTGTCTGTACGGTGTGTGCCAAGAAAGGGGTTGACAATTTACTGAACCGTACCCTACCTGCAGCAGGGACAAGTGGTAGTACGAAACAAGTATGGGGATTACTGAAACAAGACTCGATCTATGATCGACTCAAGAGGTTTAAGAATTCCCTGCACGATATGTATAACAAATATATTTCAACCAACAGAATCACCACTCATCATACCTTACTATGCCATACCGGACATAACCGTCTCGACGAAGACCGGAGACAAGCTCAGGCCTACCCAAGGCAGAGGCTTTCCCGGATTTCTTTCTGGCAGGCATGAAAGGCATATGAGGATGATTACCATCACAAGTATATCCATTTCCAACAGCAAGGAAATCTCCAATATGCATTCATGCGAATGATCGCATCACCACATGAAATGACGAGTTCTCTGTATTAAGGTGGTGTTATAATCTTGTCAAACAACACACAAAAATATCATGTCCGGGTTCAGAATGCTTGTCTTCAAGTTGTGGAGAGGCAGGGTGCATTCCAAAACTTTTGAAAGTTTTCTCCTCCTTCCAAAAATCCTATTTTAGAAAATATTCAAATTAACCCATAGTTTCAAAACAGTGCAAAAAAGTTGTCTAATTTTTTTTCAAATAAATATGAAAATAAACTAGATAAAATTTGAGAGAGGTAGGAAAAAGAATCAACTCATTTGGAGTTTTATTTTAAAAGGTATGCCCAGTCAAAGTTTACTCAAAGTTGTGATTTTAAATAAAACAGAAAAAAGAAAACGTTTCGAAATGAATACACGTCGAAGACATACTTTGTGTTTGCGCCTCCACTTACGCCAGCGTGGACTGGCGCTGGGTCGCTGACAGTGGGTCCAGGGGGCCCACTGGTCAGGTTTGACCAGTCGCCCCCACATCCTTCCTCCTCTGGCCGAACAGAGCTGGGGCTCCGGCGATCAACGCCGGCGAACAGCGGCTCCCAGGGGCTCCCGAGGGCAGGGATGGATCCGCGGGTCTAGGGCGATCTTCCCGGTGGTCGTTAGGTAGGTGGGGACGAAGGGAGTCACCGGCGGCGAGCTCCACGGCGGACGGCAGCTACGGGTGGATTGGGGGTTTGGGCTACGGTGGCTCCCCGGCGGAGTTGAGTGGTTGGGCGGCTCCGCAAGTTCGAGACAAGTCGAACGGCGATGCTGGAAGGGGAGGGGAGGCTCTGGGTGCGACGCATTGGACCGGAGAACGGCGGTGGCCGAACTAGCCGGAGACGGGGAAGAAGGCTTTCCGTCATTGCTGGCTGGCCGTGGGGCTTTTGTGGAGTGGCTTGAGGTCTCCTGGGTGCCTGGTCGAGCTCGGGGCCCCTTATATAGGTGGTCGAGGTCGGTTCCGCGGCGGCCGTGGATAAGCTCGACGGCAAACCACTCTTCTGTTGCAGCAGGGCGACGTGGCGGCGACGCGAGGTAGCGGACGGGCTTGCGGATGAGATCAATTTGTTCCAGGGGCAGCTGGCGCGCGCGTGTGGCTCGGGCGGCGCCGTCCACGGTAGGAGTTGTCGGAGCGGCGGTGGCGGCTTGCATCGGTGGCGCTGTAGGGCGCCAGGAGGGGGCCAGGGCGGCTCTACGTCGAGGGAGGAGTCGGTGCGTGTTGGCTGCGAGTGGGGAGAGGCAAGAACGAGCGCGAGGCGATGGCAGTGGGACGCGGTGACGACATTTTGGGGTGTTACAATTACTCATTGTTTTGGGGTCCTGGAGTGATTTCCACGATTAACGAATCCCGGGGTGCGTTTACGTGTCGGTCAATAGCATTCACAGTTTTGGCTGATTTTGGCCGTTTCGTGGACTATTACTCACTGTTTTGGGGTCCCGGAGTGATTTCCACGATTAACGAACCCTGGGTGCGTTTACGTTTCGGTCATCAACACTCACAGTTTTGGCTGATTCTGGTCCATTTTGAGCACTATTACTCATTGTTTTGGGCTGCCAGAGTGATTTCCACGATTGACGATCCCCGAGGTGCGTTTACGTGTTCGTCGTTAACACTCACAGTTTTGGCCAATTCTGACCAGTTTCGTGGACTATTACTTACAGTTTTGGGGTCCCACAGCGATTTCCATAATGGTTGAACCCCAACGTGCGCTTATGTGTCAGTCATCAACACTCACAGTTTTGACCGATTCTAGCCCGTTTCATGGACTATTACACACTTTTTTGGGTCCCAGAGTGATTTCCACGATTAACGAACCCCTGGATGCGTTTATGCGTCGGTCATCAACACTCATAGTTTTGGCCGATTCTGGACCGTTTCGTGGACTATTGCTCACTATTTTGGGGAACCGAAGTGATTTCCACGATGAACGAACTCCAGGGTGTGTTTACCTGTCGGTCATCAACACTCACAATTTTGGCCAATTCTGGACCATTTCGAGCGATTTCCATGATTCCCGGGGTGTGTTTACGTGTCCGTTGTCAACACTCACAGTTTCGGCCAATTCTGACGTTTATGTGTCGGTCATCAACACTCAGAATTTTGGATGATTCTGGTCCGTTTCGTGCACTATTACTCACCGTTTTGGGGTCCCGCAGCGATTTCCACGATTGGCGATCCCCGGGATGCGTTTACATGTCTGTCATCAACACTCACAATTTTGGCCAATTCTGACCCGTTTCATGGACTATTACTCACCATTTTGGGGTGCCGAAGCGATTTCCATAGTTGTTGAACCCCAAGGTGCGCTTACGTGTTGGTCATCAACACTCATTGTTTTGGCCGATTCTGGCCCGCTTCGTGGACATAACTCACTGTTTTGGGGTCCCAAAGTGATTTCCACAATTTACGAACCGTGGGGTGCGTTTACGTGTCAGTCATCAACACTCACAATTTTGGTCGATTCTGGTCCATTTCGTGCACTATTACTCACTGTTTTGGGGTCCTAGAGCAATTTCCACGATTGAAAATTCCCGTGGTGCGTTTACGTGTCCGTCATCAACACTGAAAGTTTTGGCCAATTCTGACCCGTTTCGTGGACTATTGCTCATCATTTTGGGGTCCCAAAGCGATTTCCATTGTTGTTGAACCCCAAGGTGCGCTTACGTGTCGGTCGACAACACTCACAGTTTTGGCCGATTCTGGCCCGTTTCATGGACTATTACTCACTGTTTTGGGGTCCCGGAGTGATTTCCACGATTAACGAACCCCGGGGTGGGTTTACGTCTCGGTCATCAACATTAACAGTTTTGGCCGATTCCGGGCCGTTTTGTGGACTATTACTCACTATTTTGGGGTCCCGGAGTGCTTTCCACGATGAACGAACCTTGGCGTGCGTTTACGTGTGGATCATCAACACTCACATTTTTGGCCGATTCTGGTCTGTTTTGAGCACTATTACTCATCGTTTTGGGTGACAAAGCGATTTCCACGATTGACGATTCCTGCTACGTCTTAAACTTGCGTTAGTTTTCCTTGAAGAGGAAAGGGTGATGCAACACAGTAGCGTAAGTATTTCCCTCAGTTTTTGAGAACCAAGGTAATAATCCAGTAGGAGGCTCCTCAACAAGTCCCACGCACCTACACAAACAAACAAAGAACTCGCAACCAACACAATAAAGGGGTTGTCAATCCCTTCAGGGCCACTTGCGAAAGTGAGATCTGATAGAGATAATATGATAAGATAAATATATTTTTGGTATTTTATAATATAGATGCAGAAAGTAAAGATGCAAATAAAAGTAGATTGGAAGCAAATATGATAAGAGATAGACCCAGGGGCCATAGGTTTCACTAGAGGCTTCTCTCAAGATAGCATAAGTATTACGGTGGGTGAACTAATTACTGTCGAGCAATTGATAGAAAAGCGAATAATTATGAGATTATATAGGCATGATCATGTATATAGGCATCACGTCCGCAACAAGTAGACCGACTCCTGCGTGCATCTACTCCTATTACTCCACACATTGACCCCTATTCAGCATGCATCTAGAGTATTAAGTTCACAAGAACTGAGTAATGCGTTAAGCGAGATGGCATTATGTAGAGGGATAAACTCAAGCAATATGATATAAACCCCATCTTTTTATCCTCGATCGCAACAATACAATACGTGTCTTGCAACCCTTTCTGTCACTGGGTAAGAACACCGCAAGATTGAACCCAAAGCTAAGCACTTCTCCCATGGCAAGAAATATCAATCTAGTAGGCCAAACCAAACCGATAATTCCAAGAGACTTGCAAAGATGACTCAATCATACATATAAGAATTCAGAGAAGATTCAAATATTATTCATAGATAAACTTGATCATAAACCCACAATTCATCGGATCTCGACAAACACACTACAAAAAGAGATTACATCGAATAGATCTCCACAAGAGAGGGGGAGAACATTGTATTGAGATCCAAAAAGAGAGAAGAAGCCATCTTGGTAATAACTATGGACCCGAATGTCTGTGGTAAACTACTCACAACTCATCGGAAGGGCTATGGTGTTGATGTAGAAGCCCTGCATGGTGGAATCCCCCTCCGGCAGAACGCCGGCGACGGCTCCGAGATGGGATCTCGCGGATACAGAAGGTTACGGTGGCGGAAATATTTCTTTGGTTTCTCCCTGGATGTTTTCGGGGTATGTAGGCTTATATAGGAGGAAGAAGTACGTCGGTGGCCGCCCGAGGGGCCCACAAGACAGGCGGGTGCGCCCTACCCTCTCGTGGCCGCCTCGGCTGCTTCTTGACTTGCACACCAAGTCCTATGGATCACGTTGGTTCCAAAAATCGCGCTCCCGAAGGTTTCATTCCATTTGGACTCCGTTTGATATTCCTTTTCTTCGAAATACTGAAATAGGCAAAAAAACAGCAATACGGGCTGGGCCTCGGTTAGTAGGTTAGTCCCAAAAATGATAATAATGTTTAAAATAAATCCCATAAACATCCAAAACAGGTAATATAATAGCATGGAACAATAAAAAATAATAGATACGTTGGAGACGTATCAAGCATCCCCAACCTTAATTCCTGCTCGTCCTCGAGTAGGTAAATGAAAAAAACAGAATTTTTGATGTGGAATGCTACCTAGCATAATTCTCAATGTAATTTTCTTTATTGTGGCATGAATGTTCAGATCCAAATAATTCAATATAAAAGCTTGTAAAACATAAAAATAATAATGCTTCAAAGCATACTAACAAATAATCATGAGCTATCAAAATAACATAGCCAAAGAAAGCTTATCCCTACAAAATCATATAGTTAGGCCATGCCTCATTTTCATTACACAAAATACTCCCATCATGCACAACCCCGATGACCAGCCAAGCAATTGGTTCATACTTTTTAACGCGCTTCAGCTTTTCAACTCTTACGCAATACATGAGCGCAAGCCATGGACATAGCACTATAGTGGTCTATTGTGGTGGTTGTGAGGACAAAAAGTGGGAGAAGATAGTCTCACATCAACTAGGTGTATCAACGGGCTATGGAGATGCCCATCAATAGATATCAATGCGAGTGAGTAGGGATTGCCATGCAACGGATGCACTAGAGCTATAAATATATGAAAGATAAACAAAAGAAACTAAGTGGGTGTGCATCCAACTTACTTGCTCATGAAGACCTAGGGCATTTTGAGGAAGCCCATCATTGGAATATACAAGCCAAGTTCTATAATGAAAAATTCCCACTACTAAATGAAAGTGACAACATATGAGACTCTCTATCATGAAGATCATGGTGCTATTTTTGAAGCACAAGTGTGGAAAAGAGATAGTAGCAATTGTCCCTTCTCTCTTTTTCTCTTATTTTTTTTGTTTTTTTTCTTTTTCTTTTTTTCTTTTTTTCTTTTTCTTTTTTTTCTTTTTGGTGGGCTTATTTGGCCTCTTTTATTTCATGGGCTTCTTTGGCCTCTTTTATTTTTATAAAGTCCGAAGTCCCATCCCGGCTTGTGGGGGATAGTCTGCATCATCCTTTCCTCACTGGGACAATGCTCTAATAAAGAAGATCATCACACTTTTATGGATTTAAAACTCAAGAATTACAACTCAAATCTAGAACAAAATATGACTCTATATGAATGCCTCCGGCGGTGTACCGGGATATGCAATGAATCAAGAGTGACATGTATGAAAATTATAAAGGTGGCATTGCCACAAATACGATGTCAACTACATGATCATGCAAAGAGCAATATGACAATGATGGAACGTGTCATAATAAACGGAACGGTGGAAAGTTGCATGGAAATATATCTTGGAATGGCTATGGAAATGCCATAATAGGTAGGTATGGTGGCTGTTTTGAGGAAGCTAAATAATGTGTTCATGATACCGGCGAAAATTGTGTGGTAAAATAGAGGCTAGCTAAGTGGAAGGATGAGTGTGCGTATGTCCATGGACTCACATTAGTCATAAAGAACTCATATACTTATTGCCAAAGCCTACTTAGCCCTCGAAGCAAAGTACTACTACACATGCCCCAAGAGGGATAGATTGGTAGGAAAAATCCATCACTCGTTCCCGACTGCCACTCATAAGGAAGACACTCAGAAGAGCACCTCATGCAACAAATTTGTCACACAACTTTTACCATACGTGCATGCTACGGGACTTGCCAACTTCAACAAAAGTACTTCTCAATTTCATAATTATCCACTAGCATGACCCTAACATTACTACCTTTATATCTCAAAACAATTATCAAGCATCAAATTGATCCTAGCATCCAATTCACTTTCTATGATAGTTTTTATTATACCCAACTTGGATGCTCATCATTCTAGGACCAAATTCATAACCAAAGAAAATACCAAGCTGTTCTAAGAGACTCTCAAAATAATATAAGTGAAGCATGAGAGACTAGCAATTTCTTCAAAATTAATCCACCGCTATGCTCTAAAAGATATAAGTGAAGCACTAGAGCAAAAACTATCAAGCTCAAAAGATATAAGTGAAGCACATAGCAAATTCTAATCAAGTGGGCTTCTACCAAAAGGTGTGTACAGCAAGGATTATTGTGGTAAACTAAAAAGCAAAGACTAATATAATACACGACGCTCCAAGCAAAACAAATATCATGTGGCGAATAAAAATATAGCTCCAAGTAAAGTTACCAATGAACAAAGACGAAAGAGCGGATGCCTTCCCGGGGAATCCCCAAGCTTAGGCTTTTGGATATCCTTGAATATCTTGGTGTGCCATGGGCATCCCCAAGCTTAGGCTCTTGCCACCCTTTACTTCATAGTCCATAAAAGCATTACCCAAAACATGAAAACTTCACAACACAAAACTCAACAGGAAATCTTATAAGCTCCGTTAGTGAAAGAAAACAAAACCACCACATAAGGTACTGTAATGAACTCATTCTTTATTTATTTTGGTGTTAAACCTACTGTATTCCAAGTTCTCTATGGTTCATACCTTTACTTACTGGCCATAGATGCATCGAAATAAGCAAACAACACACGAAAGGCAGAATCTGTCAAAAACAGAACAGTCTGTAGCAATCTGTAAATAACGCAAACTTAGGGAACCTTAAAAATCCTACCAAAATAGGAAGTCCTAAACAATTTGTTTATTAATCAGAATAAAAAAGAATCAACGCAAAATCACGTTCCTGTGATTTATTGAATTGTTTCTCGAGAGCGCAAAGTTTCTGTTTTTCAGCAGAATCAAATCAACTATCATCATAGGTTATCCTATAGGTTCTACTTGGCACAAACACTAATTAAAAGGTAAAAACACATCTAAACAGAAAGTAGAAACAAAATTTATTACTAAACAGGAACAAAACAAGAAACACAAAGAAAATTGGGTTGCCTCCCAACTAGCACTATCGTTTAACGCCCCTAGCTAGGCATAAAAGTGAAGATAGATCTAAGTAGTGCCATCTTTGACACTTGGTTCATAGGTAGCTCGCATGATAGATTCATAAGGTAATTTGACTTTCTTTCTTGGAAAGTGTTCCATGCCTTTCTTTAATGGAAATTGGAATTTTATATTCCCTTCCTTCATATCAATAATCACACCAATCGTTCTAAGGAAAGGTCTACCAAGAATATTAGGGCAAGACAGATTGGAATCTATCTCAAGAACGATAAAATCAACGGGCGCCAAATTTCTATTTGCAACAATAAGGACATAATTGATCCTTCCTATTGGCTTTTTAATGGTGGAATCCGCAAGGTGCAAATTTAAAGAACAATCATCAAGATCATGGAAGCCTAGAATATCACATAAAGTTTTCGGAATCGTGGAAACACTAGCACCCAAATCACACAAAGCAAAACACTCATGATCTTTAATTTCAATCTTTATAGTAGGTTCCCACTCATCATTAAGTTTTCTAGGTATAGAAACTACCAAATTAAGTTTTTCATCAAAAGATTGCATCAAGGCATCAACAATATGTTTGGTAAACGCTTTATTTTTACTATAAGCATGAGGAGAATTAACAACGGATTGCAATAAGGAAATACAACTTTCTAAAGAACAATTATCATAATCAAATTCCTTGAAATCCGAGATAGTGGGTTCAATGCTATTTAAAGTAATGACCTCTCCAATCCCACTTTTACCAAATTTAGCATCAAGATCTAAAAACTCTGAATTTTTGGGACGCCTTCTAAATAAAGTTGACTCATCTCCAGTCCCATTATTATCAAAATTCCTATTGCAAAACAAAGATCTAATCGGGGACACATCAATAACTTTAAGATCTTCATCATTATTTTCATCCAACTTTTCTGGTTTGGCAGCCATCTTATTAACTAAGGCGGCTTGCTTATCAGAAATTTTGGCTATAACATTTTCAAGTCGGGTAATTTGAGCATTCACACCATAAAATTCTATGTCCATATCATCAAGCTCCTTATTCATAAAACTCAAAAACTCTTTTTGTTCTTTAAGCTCTTTTCTGAAGAAATTATTATGCTCAAATTGCAAATCCATAAAGCTTCTAATATTCGATTCAATCTCATCCATCCTTCTATGAAGGAGGTTGGGACTCTTAGGCAAACCCATAAGGACAAATAGGCACACAAGTAAATGGAAGAAGGCAAGCGAAAAGAGGAGGAGATTGGGAAAGAGATGGCGAATAAAACAGCAAGGGTGAAGTGGGGGAGAGGAAAACGAGAGGCAAATGGCAAATAATGTAAATGCAAGGGAGATGAGTTTGTGATGGGTACTTGGTATGTTTTGACTTGAGCGAAGACCTCCCCGGCAACAGCGCCAGAAATCCTTCTTGCTACGTCTTGAGCTTGTGTTGGTTTTCCTTGAAGAGGAAAGGATGATGCAGCACAGTAGCATAAGTATTTCCCTTAGTTTTTCAGAACCAAGGTATCAATCCAGTAGGAGGCTCCTCAACAAGTCCAACGCACCTACACAAACAAACAAAGAACTTGCAACCAACGCAATAAAGGGGTTGTCAATCCCTTCACGGCCACTTGCGAAAGTGACATCTGATAGAGATAATATGATAAGATAAATATATTTTTGGTATTTTGTAATATAAATGCAGAAAGTAAAGATGCAAATAAAAGTAGGTTGGAAGCAAATATGGTAAGAGATAGACCCGGGGGCCATAGGTTTCACTAGAGGCTTCTCTCAAGATAGCATAAGTATTACGGTGGGTGGACAAATTACTGTCGAGGAATTGATAGAAAAGCGAACAATTATGAGATTATCTAGGCATGATCATCTATATGGCATCACGTCCGCAACAAGTAGACCGACTCCTCCCTGCATCTACTACTATTACTCCACACATCGACCGCTATCCAACATGCATCTAGATTATTAAGGTCAAAAGAACAGAGTAACGCATTAAGCAAGATGACATGATGTAGAGGGATAAACTCAAGCAATATGATATAAACCCCATCTTTTTATCCTCGATGGCAACAATACAATACATGTCTTGCAACCCTTTCTGTCACTGGGTAAGAACACCGTAAGATTGAACCCAAAGCTAAGCACTTCTCCCATGGCAAGAAAGAACAATCTAGTAGGCCAAACCAAACCGATAATTCGAAGAGACTTGCAAAGATCACTCAACCATACATAAAAGAATTCAGAGAGGATTCAAATATTATTCATAGATAAACTTGATCATAAACCAACAATTCATCGGATCTCGACAAACACACCGCAAAAAGAGATTACATCAAATAGATCTCCGCAAGAGAGGAGGAGAACATTGTATTGAGATCCAAAAGAGAGAAGAAGCCATCTAGCTAATAACTATGGACCTGAAGGTTTGTGGTAAACTACTCACAACTCATCGGAAGGGCTATGGTGTTGATGTAGAAGCCCTCCATGGTGGAATCCCCCTCCGGCAGAACGCCGGCGATGGCTCCAAGATGGGATCTCGCGGATACAGAAGGTTATGGTGGCGGAAATATTTCTTTGGTTGCTCCCTGGATGTTTTCGGGGTTTGTAGGCTTATATAGGAGGAAGAAGTACGTCGGTGGCCGCCCGAGGGGCCAACGAGACAGGGGGCGCGCCCTATAGGGGGGCGCACCCTATGTCGTGGTTCTAAGTCTGACAGTAGAATGGGGGTAGGTATGGAGAGGCAAGATCCTAGCTATGGAGTAGTTGTACACACGAGTGTTTAACGAGTTCAGGCCCTTCTCTGAGGAAGTAATAGCCCTACGTCTCGGAGCCCGGAGGCGCTCGACTGGTTTATGTGTAAATGAGTTACAGGGGTGCGAACCCTTCTACCAGTGGAGGGGGGTGGCTTATATAGAGGACGCCAGGACCCCAGCCAACCCACATAGCAGAGGATTAAAGTACATTAAGGCCGGGCGTTACTGGTAACGCTCTACTTAAAGTGTCATCATGACCATTACGTCTACTTAATTACAGACCGTTTGGATACAGAGTAGATCCTGAACTCCTGATGGTCGAGTGAGTCTTCATGGTCGAGTGTCTTTAGGTTCGTCGAGTGTCTTCTAGCCGGTCGAGTGGAGTCTCTCTTGGTCGACTGGAAGGTAGCTTCGTCTAAGGATGTCCTTGGGCATGGTATCCTAGATAGGTCCATGACCCTACCCTAGGTACATAACATCATCATTAGCCGCTGAATGGATCGAGGTTCGAGTGAGGAAGGAGTTGATGATTTTCTCCGACTCATTTCCTGTGCTTTGATCATGTCGTATCTTGGATCGGCGATTTTTCTTTCGGCGTTGGCATCAACTTTTACTTCAGTCGCCTTGATCCATTCTTGTCTTCTGTCGAGTGAACTTTTTGAACTTTGGTGAACGTCCGAGCGACGGATCGCAAGAAAGATATCGTTTGACAGATTGATCTACTGTTTAGCGGATTCTGCGGGATCTGAAATTTGGGAAGCGCGCGAAGCGGGGCGGACCGCGGCAATCGGATGGGATAAGGCGCGGATGCCTCGATTTCCGCGTCACCTTTTTCGCCACGTATCGTGCGTGCGCAACTGTTTCGGGATGTGACAGGATCGCTCGGACCCACTCGTCAGCCACTCGGAAGCGTACTTATATAAAGCGCCGGGGGAGGGTTTTTTGAACAGTGCCTTCCCATTCTTCTCTCCTCCCTCTCTGCCTCCGCCCACTGCGCCTGCTCTCGCCTCCGCCTATCCGCTCCTCGCGCGCTTCGCCGGCGACAATGGTGAAGGAGAAGACGGCGGCCCTAGAGCGCGAGAAGAAGGCGATGGCGACGGGGCAAGCAAAGGGGAGACCGTCCAGTCGGGGCGGATCTTCGTCGAGGTCCCGCCTGCCGAAGGGTTGGGTCCAAGGGGATTGGATCCTCTTGACCATCACTGAGAAAGATCTCCATGACCTGGCCAATGAGGGACTGATCCCCCACGGCTCAGCGAGGCTTCCGGGGACCGAGTTTCAACCGCAGCCGCAAGAGGGTGAGTGCGTTCTCTTAGCCACTCACGTAGACCGTGGTTTTTCTCTGCCGCCGAGTGTTTTCTTCCGGGGGTTTCTGAATTTCTTTGGGGCGCAACTCCACCATTTCAATCCCAATTCCATCGCCTATCTTGCTTCCTTTGTGTCCATGTGCGAGAACTTCCTGGGTTGTCGACCACACTGGGGTCTCTTCAAGCACATATTCACTTGTCGCTCACAGACAGTGAAAAAGGCAAGTCCGGTCGATGAGAGGACCAAGGTTATTCAGATGTGAGGGGGTCTTGGGATTCAGTTGAGGAATAAGAGCACTTTCCCGGCCATGACCCTTCCTGAGTCGGTCAGAGGGTGGCAGTCGACTTGGTTCTACTACCAAGACGAGTCGACGCCGGGGCAGTCGACTGGTCTCCCTCCGTTCTCCATGGACCGAGTGGACAAACCGTCTTCTCTGAAGGTGCTTCCTGAGGAGAAAGCCAAGGTAAAAATGTTGGTGGAGCGCGTGGTCCAACTCATTCGGGACGGAGTGACGGGCATGGATCTTCTGGAAGTCTTCCTTAGGCGGCGCATCCAACCGCTTCAGTACCGAGGCCACCCGATGTGGCTGTACTGCGGTACCGAAGACACCACTCGGGTCCATCCAGAAGCAGTCGACGACGCCACGCTGGAGAGGTGGGTGGCCGCCATCACAGGGAACAAGGACAACCCTCGAGGGGCCAGGAGGATCCCGCCACTCGACTGTAATTATACGCCGGACACGGTATGGTTACTTATCTCCGATTGTAATCTTGCTTTATCCATTCTGCTTTGCCGCGAATTGGTCGATTGATCTTTGTTTTGCTTTGTTGTCTGACAGGCCACCACTGAATTATACTCGATGCCCAATGGAGCGCAGACGCCGACTGAGGAGGAGGAAGGAAGCGGGGGGCGAAAGCCCGGAGGAGTGGGATTCGGATGCTGACGACGATGACAAGGGCGATGACTCTGGTGAGGAGGAAGAAGAGGAGGAGGAGGAGGAAGTTGCACCTCGCCGCTCGGAAAGACGCTCGAAACTTGTCCATGATCCCGCGACTGAGCGTGGTAAGGGGGTCGCGACCGCTACCCAGTCGTCCAAACGCCCTTGGACTACTTCTCCGGCACCGACTGAGAAGGCTCCGAAGCAATCTCGAGTGGCACCGTCGAAACCTGCGAAGGTCTTGCCGAAGATGAAGATGGTGATCCCCACGATCTCAGGGTAATGGTAGTCTTGAGTTTTCCCCGTTTCATGAACTTGCTCTTGGTCGACTCATGGGTCAATCGACTGACTTCCGGAACTGTAGCGCTGCTACTTATGATACTTCAGCCAGGGCTGAAGACCACGAGATGGAGGATGCTGCTACCTCAAAACCTGGTATGACTCTTGTGATGCCATTTTCAGTCGACTGACTTATTGTCTCTAATTTTGATTCTTTCTACAGTTTCATCTAACATTGTTATTGACCTTCCTGACGACGACGACGAAGAACCACCGCGGCAGAGGAGGAGCAAGAAAATGTCTGCTGGCAAGGCTACTCAGGATGTGCCGGCACCCGAGACGTTGGTTGTGGAGGGAGACAATGTCACTCGACCCACCGTAACCTTTGCGGTGCCGTTGACGAGTGCTCGCCCTTCGTCGTCGAGTGCTGCTCAACCCTTGCTTTTCTCCACCTACCCCGTTCTAGAAGACCAAGCTAGTGCTGCTAAAGAAGCAATACGCCAAGCGGGGGTCATGATGGAGCAAGTGAAGGCAATACGAGAAGCCAGCCAGGCAGCCTATGACGCCAGTTTAGCTCTTTAGAGTAATGTTCAGGTCAGTCGGTCACTGCCTGTTCTGTTAGGATATGATATCTGCAAACTCTTCCTTCTGAAATTCTTAGAGTTTGTCCTACACCCACTGGGTGCATCGATTGGAATTCCGGATTAGTGGGGGCACGTTGAGTGCACCCACTAGGTGTAGTCCCCAAGGCTATGGTCGACTGCTGGCAGTCGACCATAGGCTTTATGTCTTAAGTTTTTTTCCTTACTCGACTAGGTCGAATAGATTCATAGACCGGTGGGGGCACGCTGAGTGCACCCACTAGGTGTAGTCCCCGAGACTGTGGTCGACTGCAGGCAGTTGACTATAGTCTGAAGAACATCTCCCTTTTTTTTGTGTTGTTGGTCGACTGGTCGACTCTAACTGATGAAACTAGTGGGGGCACGCTGAGTGCACCCACTGGGTGTAGTCCCCGAGACTATGGTCGAATGTTTGCATTCGGCCGTAGTCTTAGAAACGCTATGATTTTTCGTTACTCACTCGGAAGTGAATTGTCTTTGAGATCTGTCGATTGGTTCTTCGTAGAAATCATGTGACCTTGCGGCTCGTTATACTGAGTTGGAGAACAAACACATTCAGCTCGAGCTCGATCTGAAACTGGCCCAAGAGAACTTGACGAAGACGAAGGAGGAAGCTAAAGGTATGCTTGGTGAGGCCTTTGACGACTGCCTTTGCCTCTCACTTGTTTTCGAATCTAATCTCCATGTAACTTTGCAGACAAAGTGAAGGATGCCCTGAAGAAGCAAGAGCTTGACTTGGCTGAGATGCAAAAAACTGCTTTAGAGAAGACCAGGCTTGCAGATGAGAAGCTGGCTTCAGTGACCAAGCTTGAAGAAGAAAACACCAATCTGAAAGCTGCTCTTGATACTGCCAACCGGGAGGTCAGTCGACTGAAAAGTGACAAGACCACCCTGAATGAGAAGGCCAGTGAGTTGAAGAGAAAGAAGAACGATCTAGAGGCTTGTCTGGGTGGACTCGCCAAGAAGTTGTTCCTCATGCTTGAAGGTAATCCTTTGTATCAAATGAATATTTTAATTGTAACCTCCGACTGTTTGTCTTGACTCGGTGGTTGTGCTTGTAGAATTTTGTCAGAACTTTGAAGAGGAGACTGGTCGACTGGAAGTAAACCTGGACCCCATCAACTCTCCTGTGAAAGATGAAGTCACCATGAACGTGCTCCGGCTTGAATCTCGTGTTGCTGCTGTCATCGATTATCTCGCAAGGCTGAAGGTCGCAACTTCTCGCATCGACACAACACTCTGGCCAAGAGAGACACTCCAGAACGACCTCGAGTCCCTGATGACTCGACTGAACGAGGTCCCAAGTCGAGTGCAGGAGTGGAAGAAGTCTTCGGCCAGGTGCGGTGCGGATGTTGCTCTGTCTCTGGTCCGCGTTCACTGCAAGGATGCACGAGAGGACAAGCTGGTGGCTCTTAGGGTGGCTAACACCAAGAAGCACGATTTCAGATCTTTCATGGAGACCTTCATTGTCGCTGCCACTCGGATTGCAGATGGAATTGATCTGGACGAGTTTGTGGCACCTTCTAGCCCTCCACAGGAGGGGTAAAAAACTTCTGAGCTTGATACTTTAAATTTGCCTCGGTATGCCGAGTGAGTTTTGTAACCGACAAACGTTAACAGGCCTAGCACCTGAGCACTTTCGATTCCGTTAGGTGTTATCCGAACTTGGATTCGTCATTGAATATGTTTCCATTTGGTTTGAGGTGTCTTTTGCAGGTTAAAGCGAAGCGCTTATTGTAATTGACTTGTTCCCCAATACACTTAGGCGAGCACTGGGCTGCAGCTAAGCCCCCGAGTGAGAGGTTTGCTCTCCACTCGGTAGGATTTTTAGATACTTAGGCGAGCACTGGGCTGCAGCTAAGCCCCCGAGTGGGAGGTTTGCTCTCCACTCGGTAGGATTTTTAGATACTTAGGCGAGCACTGGGCTGCAGCTAAGCCCCCGAGTGGGAGGTTTGCTCTCCACTCGGTAGGATTTTCACATACTTAGGCGAGCGCTAGGCTGCAGCTAAGCCTCCGAGGGGGAGGTCTGCTCTCCACTCGGTAGGATTTCAGATACTTAGGCGAGCACTGGGCTGCAGCTAAGCCCCCGAGTGGGAGGTTTGCTCTCCACTCGGTAGGATTTCAGATACTTAGGCGAGCACTGGGCTGCAGCTAAGCCTCCGAGTGGGAGGTTTGCTCTCCACTCGGTAGGACTTCAAATACTTAGGCGAGCACGGGGCTGCAGGTAAGCCCCCGAGTGGGAGGTTTGCTCTCCACTCGGTAGGATTTTGAATTGGTGGCGTAGATCGGAAGGAGAGGGTAGCAGTCACCTGCACCTCATCCTCCTTGCAGAGCGCATGTTGTACTTGTGGTGTAGCTCGGAAGGAGAGGGTAGCACTCGACCTGCGCCACGTCCTCCTTGCGAAGCGCACGTTGTACTTGTGGCGTAGCTCGGAAGGAGAGGCTAGCAGTCGACCTGCGCCTCGTCCTCCTTGCAAAGCGCACGTTGTACTTGTGGCGTAGCTCGGAAGGAGAGGGTAGGAGTCGACATGCACCTCGTCCTCCTTGCGAAGCGCATGTTGTATTTGTACTTAGGCGAGCGCAATGCTGCAGCTAAGCCTCCGAGTGGAAGGCTGGCTTACCACTCGACAGGATTTTGTTTATCTTAGGCGAGTACTTGGACTGCAGCTAAGCCTCCGAGTGGAAGGCTGGCTTACCACTCGGTAGGATTTTATTTATCTTAGGCGAGTACTTGGACTGCAGCTAAGCCTCCGAGTGGAAGGCTGGCTTACCACTCGGTAGGATTTGGTTTATCTTAGGCGAGTACTTGGACTGCAGCTAAGCCTTCGAGTGGAAGGTTGGCTTACCACTTGGTAGGATTTTATTTATCTTAGGCGAGTACTTGGACTGCAGCTAAGCCTCCGAGTGGAAGGCTGGCTTACCACTCGGTATGATTTTATTTATCTTAGGCGAGTACTTGGACTGCAGCTAAGCCTCCAAGTGGAAGGCTGGCTTACCACTCGGTAGGATTTTGTTTATCTTAGGCGAAACGGATTTCGCAGCTAAGCCTTCTGTGGGAGACTGGCTCACCACTCGGTTAGGATTTTTTTTACAAACTTGGGCGAATCGGATTCGCAGCCAAGCCACCCACTGGGGGATTGTTTTGAGTGGACAAAAGAAATAACCATTATTGGGAAGATTATAAAGTTCTTGTGTTTGATAAATAAACTACAGAAGTACTTTTATTACAACTCATCCGAGTGAATACTTAGGTGTAAAAGGGGCGGAGAAGTTCCGCGTTCCAAGCTCGGGGCTCGTCAATCTCATGCTCGACATTGTAAAGACGGTATGCTCCATTGTGGAGGACCTTGGTGACGATGAAGGGACCTTCCCAAGAAGGAGCAAGCTTGTGTGGTTTCTGCTGATCCACTCGGAGAACTAAATCTCCTTCCTGGAAGGCTCGACTCTTCACGTTTTTGGCGTGGAATCGACGCAAGTCTTGTTGGTAAATGGTCGATCTGATCAGAGCCATCTCCCTCTCTTCCTCTAAAAGGTCGACTGCATCCTGTCGCGCTTGTTCTGCTTCGGCTTCAGTGTAGAGCTCGACCCGAGGAGCATTGTGGAGAAGGTCACTCGGCAAGACTGCTTCAGCTCCGTAGACCAAGAAGAATGGAGTTCTCCCAGTCGACCGGTTGGGCGTGGTGCTTAACCCCCAAAGCACTGAGGGAAGTTCGTCGACCCATGCACCAGCCGCATGCTTAAGATCACGCATCAAACGGGGTTTCAACCCTTTGAGAATCAAACCGTTGGCTCGTTCTGCTTGTCCATTCGACTGTGGGTGAGCGACTAAAGCATAGTCGACTCGCGTGCCTTGAGATGTGCAGAAAGCTCTGAACTCTTCGGAGTTGAAGTTTGACCCGTTGTCAGTGATGATGCTGTGCGGGACGCCATATCTGAATATCAATTCTCTGATGAAGCTGACAGCAGTACCGGCATCAAGGTTCTTGATGGGTTTAGCTTCGATCCACTTAGTGAACTTGTCGACTGCTACCAGCACATGGGTAAAACCGCTTCTGCCTGTTCTCAAATGACTGACCATATCCAAACCCCACACTGCAAAGGGCCAGACGAGTGGTATAGTCTTCAAAGCTAACGCGGGCTTGTGTGACATATTGGAGTAAAATTGGCATCCCTCACACTTGTCGACTATCTCCTTCGCCATTTCATTCGCTATTGGCCAATAAAATCTGGCTTGGTATGCTTTGGCCACGATGGTCCGAGAGGACGCATGATGGCCACAGGTTCCCGAGTGGATGTCATCAAGGATTATTCGACCTTCCTCCGGCGTTATGCATTTCTGACCAACTCTAGTCGCGCTTTCTCTGTATAACTGTCCCTTTATCACGGTAAAGGCTTTAGATCGGCGGACGATCTGTCGAGCCTCTTCTTTGTCCTCCGGGAACTCTTTCCTCAAGATATACGCGATATATGGTACTGTCCAGTCTGGAGTGATCACTAGAACTTCCATGATCAGGTCGACCACTGCTGGGACTTCAACCTCAGTCGGGTCCGTGACACTCTTAGGTTGCGGGGCTTCATCGGTAAAAGAATCTTCTACGACTGATGGAGTGTGGATATGCTCCAAAAACACATTACTGGGGATGGCTTCTCTCTTGGATCCTATCTTCGCCAGATCGTCAGCTGCTTGATTTTTCAGTCGGGGCATGTGGTGGAGCTCTAACCCTTCGAACTTCTTTTCGAGCTTCCTCACTGCATTGCAGTATCCAGTCATGGCTGGGCTTCTAACGTCCCACTCCTTCATCACTTGATTGACCACCAAATCTGAATCGCCATAGACCATAAGGCGACGGACGCCAAGTGAAACGGCCATGCGTAATCCATACAAGAGTGCTTCATATTCTGCTTCATTGTTGGAGGAATCAAAGTGGATCTGGAGCACATATCTAAGCTTGTCTCCTCGGGGGGAAACCAAAACAACCCCAGCACCAGAACCATTTAACATCTTAGAGCCATCAAAGAACATGGTCCAATGCTCCGAGTGGACTTGAGTCGGCTGTTGTTGCTCAATCCACTCGGCAAGGAAATCTGCTATAGCCGGGGACTTAATGGCTTTCTTTGCCTCGAATTTGATATCAAGGGGAAGGAGTTCAATCGCCCACTTAGCCACTCGACCAGTTGCATCTCTGTTGTGCATAATCTCTGACAATGGTGCGTCGCTGATGACTGTAATGTCATGATCAGAGAAATAATGAGCAACCTTCTTCATGGTCATGTAGATCCCGTATACGAGCTTCTGATAATGAGGATATATTTGCTTCGATGGGGTCAAAACTTCGGAGAGATAATACACTGAGCGCGGAACTTTGAAGGCTTTCCCTTCTTCTTCCCGCTCGACTGTAAGTACTATACTGACGACTTGTCCTGTGGCTGCAATATAAAGCAACAGAGGCTCTTTGCTGATTGGAGCAGCAAGTACCGGCTGGGTGGAGAGCAGAGTTTTTAACTCGGCAAACGCTACATCAGCTTCTGGAGTCCACTCGAACTTGTCTGCCTTCTTCATCAGTCGGTAAAGGGGCAATGCCTTTTCACCGAGGCGAGAGATGAATCGACTTAAAGCGGCCAAGCATCCAGTAAGCTTCTGGACGTCGTGCACACGCACAGGGCGTTTCATTCGAAGTATGGGGCCAACTTTTTCTGGGTTAGCATCCATTCCTCGTTCGGAAACGAGAAAATCGAGTAACTTCCCGCCAGGTACTCCGAATGTGCACTTTGATGGATTGAGCTTGATATCATACCTCCTGAGATTGGCAAATATTTCAGCTAAGTCAGTCAACAGGTCGGAACCCTTTCGCGACTTGACCACGATATCATCCATGTACGCTTCCACATTCCGACTGATTTGAGTGAGTAAACACTTTTGAATCATTCGCATGAACATGGCTCCGGCATTCTTGAGGCCGAATGGCATGGTGATATAGCAGAAGCACCCGAATGGAGTGATGAAAGCTGTTTTTATTTCGTCGGGCCCATACAAACGGATCTGATGATACCCGGAATAAGCGTCTAGAAAAGACAATCTCTCGCACCCTACGGTCGAGTCGACAATTTGGTCGATGCAAGGGAGAGGAAAATGATCTTTCGGGCAGGCCCGATTGATATGTTTGAAATCAATGCACATACGAAGTGAATTGTCCTTCTTGGGAACCATGACGACATTGGTGAGCCACTCGGAGTGGTATATCTCCCGGATGAACTCTGCTGCAAGGAGTCGAGCCACCTCCTCACCAATGGCTTTTTTCTTCTGAACGGCAGACCGTCGAAGATTTTCTTTAACTGGTTTCGCTTTTGAGTCGAATCTAAGGCGATGCTCAGCCAGCCCCCTGGGAACACCCGGCATGTCAGCTGGCTTCCATGCGAAGATGTCCCAGTTCTCACGGAGGAACTGGATGAGCGCTTCTTCCTATTTAGACTCGAGTGTTGTGGAAATATGGGTCGGAGCTGCATTGGGGTCAGTCGGGTGGATATGAACTGGCTTCGTCTCCCCAGACGACTAAAATGCTGACTCTGTGGCGGGCTTCTTGGCTCGCAGCAAATCACTCGGATCTGCATTCTTCTTGTATTCTTCCAGCTCTACCACTGTTATCTGGTCATCCGCAATCTTTGAGCCTTTCTGGAAACACTCTTCTGCCTTCTTCCGGCTGCCAGTGATGGTGATCACGCCTTTGGGGCCAGGCATCTTTAACTTGAGGTACACGTAACATGGTCGAGCCATGAAGCGGGCATAGGCTGGTCTTCCCAAAATAGTGTGGCAGGCGCTTCGGAAATCCACGACTTCAAATGTCAACTTCACTTTGCGGAAATGCTTCGAGTCGCCGAACACTACATCCAGAGCTATTTGGCCGAGTGACTCAGCCTTTTTTCCCGGGATGACTCCGTGAAAACTCATGTTGCTGGAACTGAGCCTGGACATCGGAATGCCCATTCCCTTGAGCGTCTCTGCATACAGTATATTCAATCCACTGGCGCCATCCATCAATACCTTCGTCAGTCGAGTGCCTTCGACGACTGGGTCGACCACCAGCGCTTGCCTCCCAGGGGTGGCAATGTGAGTAGGGTGAACAGACTGGTCGAAAGTAATGGGAGTCCGCAACCATCTCAGATAGTTTGGTGTCGCCGGGGCGACCATATTGACCTCACGGTTGATCACTTTCTGTCGAATTTTGCTCTCTACATCAGCAAAAATCATCAGAGTGGAATTGACATGAGGGTACTCTCCATCACTGTCCTCCTTGTCCTCAGCCTTGTCCGACTCCTTCTCTTTGTCTTTCGGCTGTTTCCCTTGAAACTGCTGGATTAAGAGCCGGCACTGGCGAGTGGTATGCTTTGGGTAGATGAAGTTACCCTCTTCGTCTTTCTTCGTGTGGATATGACATGGTAGATCCATCACGTCATTACCTTCCTTATCTTTTACCTTCTTGGGGTTCCAAGATCCTTTGGGCTTCCCTTTGAATTTGCCCTGAGTCACGGCCAGAGCCTCTCCAGGAGCAGCTGGCTCGGCCTTCCGCTTCTGCTTCTGACTGGAATTTCCTTTCTCCGACTGACTCGGCTTGTACTTGCCACTCCGGAGTTGGTCCTCTTCTTCGCCATTGGCGTACGTGGTGGCTATTTCCATCATCCGACTCAGGGTCATATCTCCAGTTCGACCAAACTTCAGGCTCAACTCTCTGTTCTTGACGCCATCCTTGAAGGCGTAGACCGCTTGGTGGTCTGACACATTCCCTACAGTATGATGCAAAGTGATCCATCTCTGGATGTAATCTCTGAGTGTTTCACTCAACTTTTGTACGCAAACTTGCAGCTCTGTCAATCCGGCCGGTCGCTTGCAAGTTCCCTCGAACATCCTGACGAACACTCGGGAAAGATCTTCCCAAGTGTAAATGCTGCTAGGAGCTAACTGATTCAACCACGCCCTGGCCGAACCCTCTAGCATAAGTGGCAAATGCTTCATGGCCACCTCATCATTACCGCCACCAATCTGAACAGCCACCCGGTAGTCTTCAAGCCAAGTTTCAGGCTTAGACTCTCCGGTGAACTTACTCACTCCAGTCGCCAACCTGAAGTTGGGGGGTATCACTGCGGCTCTGATGGCTCTGCTAAAGCATTCTGGACCTGAAACGTGAACTCGGCTGCTTGTGGGCACATCTCTGTCATGGCCACCTCTATGAGCTTTGTTCCGGTCGACCAAACCTTGCACGATGATGGACCCACGTCAAAGCCTGGCTCTCTGGGGTCGACTGGAGCCCTCCGCCCAACACTGAGCTAGCGTCTGTCATCTTGCTGCCGATGGGCGTTAGACCCACTTCTCGGGGGAGGAGTGGGCACTCAACGCCTGTCATCACGATCAAATCGATCATCATAGTGGTCCCGCCGGCCTTCACGTCTCACTCTCCTCGGAGGCGACCTTGGGCTATGAGCCGACTGAACAGTATTCGCAGTGACGGGTCGACTGTGAATCCTGTTGCGCGACTGAGACACGGCTGAATTCTGATCTCCTGCCGCCCGGAGCAAATCTCTGATTTGCATCAAGCCTCTTCCAGCCTCCGACTGAGAGGGCTGAATTGACTCCGCTATACGGGCTGCAGCTGCCAAATTTTGAATCAGGGTTCAATATACCTGAGTTGGCTGCGGAAAGAGCTGACGTCGGCAGGAGTCGGGTGCTCGCTGACGCGCACGCTCATCGAGTGCTCGTTGGAGGTTCTCCAGTCGAGTGCGTTCAGCCAGGTTGGCTAAACGCGCCTCTTCCAGGGCACGAGCCTCAGGAGTTTCTCCTACAATGGGAGTATGCAGGGCACCCATGTTCCGGCGGCGAAGTTCTTCCCTCTGCTGAGAAGTGAGCGGCTCGGGTTGATACTCTTCATGGGCTTGAGCGGGGTCGCCCCCGTCGTCCATCCCGTCATCGCCGGGGAAACCGGGAGGACTACGAGGCCCGTTGACCATCAAGACCTCCGCCGCTGGATCACTGCTACCGTACTTGGATGCAGTCTCTACAGAGCCAGTCGACAGGTCGAATAGGCCGTAGAGAGATTCGTCGGGCTCAATTGCCGCGACTTGGGTGGTGGCCGATTGGCGAGCCACCGCGTGTCTCACCCATCGCTGAAGTCTCGACCGACCAGAGCGCTTGCGCTGGCGGGAGACAGGGAGGGAAGACGACACAGGAGTCGACCTGTATGGGGTCGACGGCTGCCGCAGCAGGATGCCGCGGACACACGCCCGAAAGTGCGTCGCCCCGCGGACGAGGAGCGCGTCGATGTCGAGTGGTGCCTCCTGGAGCCAAGCGGAGTCGTCGGCGATGAAAGCGAGCGCGCCGAGACGAATCTTGCGGCCCTCGACCAGAGTTCCGCCGGAAACCATGATGAAGGCAATCGGACAAATTGCAACTTCTCCAAAAAGTCGCTAAGACACCTGCCCCACGGTGGGCGCCAACTGTCATGGTTCTAAGTCTGACAGTAGAATGGGGGGTAGGTATGGAGAGGCAAGATCCTAGCTATGGAGTAGTTGTACACACGAGTGTTTAACGAGTTCAGGCCCTTCTCTGAGGAAGTAATAGCCCTACGTCTCGGAGCCCAGAGGCGGTCGACTAGTTAATGTGTAAATGAGTTACAGGGGTGCGAACCCTTCTACCAGTGGAGGGGGTGGCTTATATAGAGGACGCCAGGACCCCAGCCAACCCACGTAGCAGAGGACTAAAGTACATTAAGGCCGGGCGTTACTGGTAATGCTCTACTTAAAGTGTCATCATGACCATTAAGTCTACTTAATTACAGACCGTTTGGATACAGAGTAGATCCTGAACTCCTGATGGTCGAGTGAGTCTTCATGGTCGAGTGTCTTTAGGTTCGTCGAGTGTCTTCTAGCAGGTCGAGTGGAGTCTCTCTTGGTCGCCTGGAAGGTAGCTTCGTCTAAGGATGTCCTTGGGCATGGTATCCTAGATAGGTCCATGACCCTACCCTAGGTACATAACATCATCACCCTACCCTCTCGTGGCCGCTTCTGCTGCTTCTTGACTTGCACTCAAAGTCCTCTGGATCACGTTCGTTTATGTGTCCGTCGTAAGCACTCACAGTTTTGGCCAATTCTCAACCGTTTCATGGACTATTACTTACCGTGTTGGAATCCCGAAATGATTTCCATAGTTGTTGACCCCCAAGTTGTGCTTACGTGTCGGTCATCAACAGTCATAGTTTTTGCCGATTCAGGCCCACTTCATGGACTTTTACTCACTGTTTTGGGGTCCCGAAGTGATTTCCACGATTAACAAACCGCGGGGTGCGTTTATGTGTCGGTCATCACCACTCACAATTTTGGCCGATTCTAGTCCATTTATTGACTATTACTCATTGTTTTGGATCCCGAAGCGATTCCATAGTTATTGAACCCCAAGGTGCGCTTACGTCTCGGTCATCAACACTGACAGTTTTGGCCGATTCTGGTGTGTTTCATGGACTATTACTCACTGGTTTGGGGTCCCGGAGTGATTTCCATGATTAACGAACCCCGGGGTGCGTTTACGTGTCGGTCAACAGCACTCACAGTTTTGGCCGATTTTGGCCGTTTTGTGAACTATTACTCACTGTTTTGGGGTCCCGGAGTGATTTCCACGATTAACGAACCCTGGGGTGCGTTTACGTGTCGGTTATCAACACTCACAATTTTGGCCGATTCTGGTCCATTTCGAGCACTATTACTCATCATTTTGGGGTGCCAGAGTGATTTCCACAATTGACGATCCTCGGGGTGTGTTTACGTGTTTGTCGTTAACACTTACTATTTTGGCCAATTCTGACCAGTTTCGTGGAATATTACTTACCGTTTTGGGGTCCCGAAGCTATTTCCATAGTTGTTGAACCCCAAGTTGCGCTTATGTGTCAGTCATCAACACTCATAGTTTTGGACAATTCTGGCCCGTTTCATGGACATTACTCACTGTTTTGGGGTCCCAGAGTGATTTCCACGATTAAAGAACCCCGGGGTGCATTTATGTGTTGGTCAACAACACTCACCGTTTTGGTAGATTTGGCCGTTTAGTGGACTATTACTCACTGTTTTGGGGTCCCGGATTGATTTCCATGATTAACGAACCCAGGGGTGCGTTTACATGTTGCTCATAACCACTCACAGTTTTGGCCGATTCTGGGCCGTTTCATGGACTATTGCTCTCTATTTTGGGGTCCCGGAGTGATTTCCACGATGAATGAACCCAGGGGTGCATTTACGTGTCGGTCTTGAACACTCACAATTTTGCCAATTCTGATGCGTTTCGAGCACTATTACTCATGTTTTGGGGTGCCAGAGCGATTTGCACGATTCACGATCCCCGGGGTGCAAATACGTGTCCGTTGTCAACACTCACAGTTTTGGCAAATTCTGACCCGTTTCATGGACTATTTGTTACCGTTTTGGGGTCCCGCAATGATTTCCATAGTTGTTGAACCCAAGTTGCGCTTACGTGTCGGCCATCAGCACTCATAGTTTTGGTCGATTCTGGCCTGCTTCCTGGACTATTACTCATTGTTTGGGGGTCCCGAAGTGATTTCCACAATTTACAAACCATAGGGTGCGTTTACGTGTCGGTCATCAACATGCACAATTTTGACCGATTTGGTCCGTTTGATGCACTATTACTCACTGTTTTGGGGTTCCAGAGCGATTTCCACGATTGATGATCCCCGCGGTGCGTTTACGTGTCCGTCATCAACACTCAAAAGTTTGGCCAATTCTGACCCGTTTCATGGACTATTAGTCACCATTTTGGGGTCCCGAAGCGATTTCCATTGTTGTTGTACCCCAAGGTGCGCTTACGTGTCTGTCATCAACACTCACATTTTTGGCCGATTCTGGCCCGTTTCCTGGACTATTACTCACTGTTTTCAGGTCCCGGAGTGATTTCCACGATTAATGAACCCCGCGGTGCGTTTACATGTCGGTCATCAACATTCACAGTTTTGCCCGATTCTGGGCCGTTTTGTGGACTATTGCTCACTATTTTGGGGTCCCAGAGTGATTTCCTCGACGAACGAACCCCGGGGTGCGTTTACGTGTCGGTCGTCAACACTCACAATTTTGGCCGATTTTCGGTCCGTTTCAAGCACTATTACTCATCGTTTTGGGGTGACAAAGCGATTTCCACGATTGACGATTCCGGGGTGCGTATACGTGTCCGTCGTTAACACTCACAATTTTGGCCAATTCTGACCCGTTTCGTGGACTACTAATTACTTATCGGTCATCAACACTCATAGTTTAGGCCGATTCTGGCCCGTTTCATGGACATTACTCACTGTTTTGGGGTCCCGGAGTGATATCTACGATTAACGAACCCCGGGGTGCGTTTACGTGTTGGTCAACAACACTCATAGTTTTTTCCGATTTTGGCCGTTTCGTGGACTATTACTCACTGTTTTGGGGGCCAAGAGTGATTTCCATGATTAACGAACCCTGCGGTGCGTTTACGTGTCGGTCATCAACACTCACAATTTTGGCCAATTCTGTTGCATTTCGAGCACTATTACTCATCGTTTTGAGGTGCCAGAGTGATATCCACGATTGACGATCCCCGGGATGCGTTTGTGTGTTCGTCGTCAACACTCACA
Source organism: Triticum aestivum (assembly GCF_018294505.1). Classification (NCBI taxonomy): domain Eukaryota; kingdom Viridiplantae; phylum Streptophyta; class Magnoliopsida; order Poales; family Poaceae; genus Triticum; species Triticum aestivum. The sequence goes on from NC_057804.1 coordinate 662,424,705, forward strand.
GTTTTGGCTAATTCTGACCCGTTTCGTGGACTATTACTTACCGTTTTGGGATCCCGAAGTTATTTCAATAGTTGTTGAGCCCCAAGTTGCGCTTACGTGTTGGTCATCAACACTCATAGTTTTGGCCAATTCTGGCCCGTTTCGTGGACTATTACTCACTCTTTTGGGGTCCCTGATTGATTTCCATCATTAATGAACCCCAGGGTGCGTTTATGTGTAGGTCATCAACACTCACAGTTTTTGCCAATTCTGGACCGTTTTGGGGAATATTGCTCACTATTTTAGGGTCCCGGAGTGATTTCCACGATGAACGAAACCCGGGGTGAGTTTACGTGTTGTTCATCAACACTCAAAAATTTGGCCGGTTCTAGTCCGGTTCAAGCACTATTACTCATCGTTTTGGGGTGCTAGAGTGATTTCCACGATTGACGATCCCTGGAGTGTGTTTACGTGTCTATTGTCAACACTCACAGTTTTGGCCAATTCTGACCCGTTTCGTGGACTATCTCTTACCTTTTTGGGGTCCCGCAACGATTTCCATAGTTATTGAACCCCAAGTTGCGCTTACATGTCGGTCATCAACACTCATAGTTTTGGCCGATTCTGGCCCGCTTCATGGACTATTACTCATTGTTTTGGGGTCCCGAAGTGATTTCCATGATTTACTAACTGGGGGTGCGTTTACGTGTCGGTCATCAACACTCACAATTTTGGACGATTCTAGTCCGTTTCGTGCACTATTACTCACCGTTTTGGGGTCCCAGAACGATTTCCACGATTGGCGATCCCCGGGGTGCGTTTACGTGTCTGTCAACAACACTAACAATTTTGGCCAATTCTGACCCGTTTCAAGCACTATTACTCACCATTTTGGGGCCCGGAAGCGATTTCCATAGTTGTTGAACCCCAAGGTGCGCTTACGTGTCAGTTATCAACACTCACAGTTCTGGCCTATTCTGGCCCGTTTCGTGGACTATTACTTACTGTTTTGGAGTCCCTGAGTGATTTCCACGATTAACGAACCCCTGGATGCATTTACGTGTCGGTCATCAACATTCACAGTTTTGGCTGATTCTGGTCCGTTTTGTGGACTATTACTCGCTGTTTTGGGGTCCCGGAGCGACTTCCACGATTAACGAATCCCGTGGTGCGTTTACGTGTCGGTCAACAACACTCACAGTTTTGGCCGATTTTGGCCGTTTCGTGGACTACTACTCACTGTTTTGGGGTCCCGGAGTGATTTCCACGATTAACAAACCCCGGGGTGCGTTTACGTGTTGGTCATCAACATTCATAGTTTTGGCCGATTTTGGGCCGTTTAGTGGACTATTGCTCACTATTTTCGGGTCCCGGAGTGATTTCCACGATGAACGAACCCCGGCGTGCGTTTACGGGTCTGTCATCGACTCTCACAATTTTGGCCGATTCTGGTCCGTTTCGAGCACTATTACTCATCATTTTGGGGTAACAAAGCGATTTCCACGATTGACGATTCCCGAAGTGTGTTTCCGTGTCTGTCGTCAACACTCATAGTTTTGGCAATTTCTGACCCGTTTCGTGGACCACGTTGGGGTCCCGAAACGATTTCCATAGCTGTTGAACCCCAAGTTGCGCTTACGTGTCGGTCATCAACACTCACAAATTTTGGCCGATTTAGGCCCGTTTCGTAGACTTTTACTCATTGTTTTGGGGTCCCAAAGTGATTTTCATGATTTACGAACCGCGGGGTGCGTTTACGTGTCGGTCATCAACACTCCCAATTTTGGCCGATTCTGGTCCATTTCGTGGACTATTACTTACCGTTTTGGGGTCCCGAAGCGACTTCCATAGTTGTTGAACCCCAAGGAGTGCTTACGTTTCGGTCATCAACACTAACAGTTTTGGCCGATTCTGGCCCGTTTAGTGGACTATTACTCACTGTTTTGGGGTCCCGGAGTGATTTCCACGATTAGCGAACCCCTGGGTGCGTTTATGTGTAGGTCAACAACACGCACGGTTTTGGCCGATTTTGGGACGTTTTGTGGACTATTGCTTATTATTTTGGGGTCCAGGAGTGATTTCCACGATGAACAAACCCCGGGGTGCATTTACGTGTCGGTCATCAACACTCACAATTTGGGCCGTTCTGGTCCGTTTCGAGCACTATTTCTCATCGTTTGGGTGACAAAGCAATTTCCATGATTGACGATTTCCGGGGTGCGTTCACGTGTCCGTCGTCAACACTCCAATTTTGGCCAATTATGACCCGTTTCGTGGACTATTACTTACCGTGTTGGGGTCCCTAAATGATTTCCATAGTTGATGAACCACAAGTTGCGCTTACGTGTTGGTCATCAACACTCACAGTTTTGGCCGCTTCAGACCCGTTTCGTGTACTTTTACTCACTGTTTTGGGGTCCCGATGTGATTTCCACGATTAACGAACTGCGGGGTGCGTTTACGTGTCAGTCATCAACACTCACAATTTTGGCCAATTCTCGTCCGTTTTGTGGACTATTACTCACCGTTTTGGGGTCCCGAAGCAATTTCCATAGTAGTTGAAACCCAAGTTACGCTTACGTGTCGGTCATCAACACTCACTGTTTTGGCCGATTCTGGCCCATTTCATGGACTATTACTCACTGTTTTGGGGTCCCGAATTGATTTCCATCATTAACAAACCCCTAGGTGCGTTTACGTGTCGGTCATCAACACTCACAATTTGGGCCGATTCTGGAACGTTTCATGGACTATTGCTCACTATTTTGGGGTCCCAGAGTGATTTCCACGATGAGCAAACCCCGAGGTGTGTTTACATGTCGGTCATCAAGACTGACAATTTTGGACGATTCTGGTCCCTTTCGAGCACTATTACTCATCGTTTTGGGGTGCCAGAGCGATTCTCACGATTGACGATCCCCGCGCTGCGTTTACGTGTCCCTAATCAACAGTCAAAGTTTCGGCCAATTCTGACCCGTTTAGTGGACTGCTTCTTACCGTTTCCATAGTTCTTGAAACCCAAGTTGCGCTTATGTGTCGGTCATCAACACTCATAGTTTTGGCCGATTCTGGCCCGCTTCATGGACCATTACTCATTGTTTTGAGACTATTACTTACCGTTTGTCGGTCATCAACATTCACAGTTTGGGGCCCGTTTACGTGTCGGTAATCAACATTCCCAGTTTTGGCCGATTATGGGGCATTTTTTGGACTATTGCTCATTATTTTGGGGTGCCGGAGTAATTTCCACAATGTACAAACCCCGGGGTGCATTTACGTGTCGGTCAACAACACTCACAATTTTGGCCGATTCTGGTCCATTTCGAGAACTATTACTCATCGTTTTGGGGTATCAAAGCGATTTCCATGATTGACGATTCCCGGAGTGTGTTTACGTGTCCGTCGTCAACACTCACAGTTCTGGCATATTCTGACCCGTTTCATGGACTATTACTTACCGTGTTGGCGTCCCGAAACGATTTCCATAGTTGTTTAACCCCAAGTTGTGTTTACGTGTTGGTCCTCAACACTCACAATTCTGGCAGATTTACGCCCGTTTCATTGACTTTTACTCACTTTTTCTGGGGTCCCGAAGTGATTTCCACGATTAACAAACCACGGGGTGCATTTATGTGTCGATCATCAACACTCATAATTATGGCTGATTCTGGTCCATTTCGTGGACTATTACTCACCGTTTTGGGGTCCCTAAGTAATTTCCATAGTTGTTGAACTCCAAGATGCGCTTACGTGCCGGTCAACAACACTCACTGTTTTGGGAACCCGCAGTGATTTCCACGATTAATGAACCCCATGGTGCGTTTACGTGCCGGTCAACAACACTCACAGTTTTGGCCGATTTTGGCCGTTTCGTGGACTATAACGTACTGTTTTGGGGTCCCAGAGTGATTTCCACGATTAACGAACCCTGGGGTGCGTTTACGTGTCCGTCATCAACACTCACAATTTTGGCCGAGTTTTGTCCATTTCGAGCACTATTACTCATCGTTTTAGGGTCCTAGAGTGAATTCCACGATTGACGATCCCCGGGGTGCATTTACGTGTTCGTCGTCAACACTCATAGTTTTGGCCAATTCTGACCCGTTTCGTGGACTATTACTTACCGTTTTGGGGTCCCGAAGCTATTCCAATAGGTGTTGAACCCCAAGTTGCGCTTACGTGTCGGTCATCAACACTCATAGTTTTGGCCGATTCTGGCCCGTTTCGTGGACTATTACTCACTCTTTTGGGGTCCCGGATTGATTTCCATGATTAACGAACCCCGGGTTGCGTTTACGTGTCGGTCATCAACACTCACAGTTTTGGCCAATTCTGGTTCGTTTCGGGGACTATTGCTCTCTATATTAGGGTCCCGGAGTGATTTCCACGATGAACGAAACCCGGGGTGCGTTTACGTGTTGGTCATCAACACTCAAAAATTTCGTCGGTTCTGGTCCGGTTCAAGCACTATTACTCATCGTTTTGGGGTGCTAGAGTGATTTGCACGATTGTCGATCCCTGGGGTGTGTTTACGTGTCTGTTGTCAACACTCACAGTTTTGGCCAATTCTGACCCGTTTCGTGGACTATTTCTTACCTTTTTGTGGTCCCACAACGATTTCCACAGTTGTTGAACCCCAAGTTGCGCTTACGTGTCGGTCATCAACACTCATAGTTTTGGCCGATTCTGGCCCGCTTCATGGACTATTACTCATTGTTTTGGGGTCCCGAAGTAATTTCCATGATTTGCTAACCGGGGGGTGCATTTACGTGTTGGTCATCCACACTCACAATTTGGATGATTCTAGTTCGTTTTGTGCACTATTACTCACCGTTTTGGGGTCCCAGAACGATTTCCACGATTGGCGATCCCGGGGGTGCGTTTACGTGTCCGTCATTAACACTAACATTTTTGGCCAATTCTGACCCGTTTCATGGACTATTACTCACCATTTTGGGGTCCCGAAACGATTTCCATAGCTGTTGAACCCCAAGGTGCGCTTACGTGTCGGTCATCAACCCTCACAGTTTTGGCCTATTCTTGCCCGTTTCGTGGACTATTACTCACTGGATTGGGGTCCCGAAGTGATTTCCACGATTAATGAACCCCTGGATGCGTTTACGTGTTGATCATCAACACTGGCCGTTTCAGGGACTATTACTCACTGTTTTGGGGTCCCGGAGCGATTTCCACGATTAACGAATCCCGTGGTGCGTTTACGTGTCGGTCAACAACACTCACAGTTTTGGCTGATTTTGGCCGTTTCATGGACAATTACTCAGTGTTTTGGGGTCCCGGAGCGATTTCCACGATTAACAAACCCCGGGGTGCGTTTACGTGTCGGTCATCAACATTCACAGTTTTGGCCGATTTTGGGCCGTTTTGTAGTGATTTCCACGATGAACGAACCCCGACATGCGTTTACGTGTCGGTCATCAACACTCATAATTTTGGCCGATTCTGGTCCGTTTCGAGCACTATTGACGATTCCCGGAGTGGGTTTACGTGTCAGTCGTCAACACTCGCAGTTTTGGCAATTTCTGACCCATTTCCTGGACCATGTTGGGGTCCCGAAATGATTTCCATAGTTGTCGTACCCCAAGTTGCAATTACATGTCGGTCATCAACACTCACAAACTTTGGCCATTTTAGGCCCGTTTCATAGACTTTTACTCATTGTTTTGGGGTCCCGAAGTGATTTTCATGATTTACGAACCGCGGGGTGCGTTCACGTATCGGTCATCAACACTCACAATTTTGGCCGATTTTGGTCCGTTTCGTCGACTATTACTCACCGTTTTGGGGTCTCGAAGCGATTTCCATAGCTGTTGAACCCCAAGGTGCGCTTACGTGTCGGTCACCAACACTCACTGTTTTGGGGTCCCAGAGTGATTTCTACAATTAACGAACCCCGGGGTGCGTTTACGTGTCGGTCAACAACACTCACAGTTTTTTCCGATTTTGGCCGTTTCATGGACCATTACTCACTGTTTTGGGGTCCAGGAGTGATTTCCACGATTAACGAACCCTGGGGTGCGTTTACGTGTCGGTCATCAACACTCACAATTTTGGCCGATTCTGTGCCATTTTGAGCACTATTACTCATCGTTTTGGGCTGCCAGAGTGATTTCCACGACGATCCCCAGGGTGCGTTTACTATTTCGTCATCAACACTCACAGTTTTGGCTAATTCTGACCCGTTTCGTGGACTATTACTTACCGTTTTGGGATCCCGAAGCTATTTCAATAGTTGTTGAACCCCAAGTTGCGCTTACGTGTCGGTCATCAACACTCATAGTTTTGGCCGATTCTGTCCCGTTTCGTGGACTATTACTCACTCTTTTGGGGTCCCGGATTGATTTCCATGATTAATGAACCCCACGGTGCGTTTACGTGTAGGTCATCAACACTCACAGTTTTGGCCAATTCTGGGCCGTTTCGGGGAATATTGCTCACTATTTTAGGGTCCCGGAGTGATTTCCACGATGAACGAAACCCGGGGTGAGTTTACGTGTTGGTCATCAACACTCAAAGATTTGGCCGGTTCTGGTCCGGTTCAAGCACTATTACTCATCGTTTTGGGGTGCTAGAGTGATTTCCATGATTGACGATCCCTGGAGTGTGTTTACGTGTCTATTGTCAACACTCACAGTTTTGGCCAATTCTGACTCGTTTCGTGGACTATCCCTTACCTTTTTGGGGTCCCGCAACGATTTCCATAGTTGTTGAACCCCAAGTTGCGCTTACATGTCGGTCATCAACACTCATAGTTTTGGCCGATTCTGGCCCGCTTCATGGACTATTACTCATTGTTTTGGGGTCGCGAAGTGATTTCCATGATTTACTAACCGGGGGGTGCGTTTACGTGTCGGTCATCAACACTCACAATTTTGGACGATTCTAGTCCGTTTCGTGCACTATTACTCACCGTTTTGGGGTCCCAAAACGATTTCCACGATTGGCGATCCCCGGGGTGCATTTACGTGTCCGTCAACAACACTAACAATTTTGGCCAATTCTGACCCGTTTCAAGCACTATTACTCACCATTTTGGGGTCCAGAAGCGATTTCCATAGTTGTTGAACCCCAAGGTGCGCTTACGTGTCAGTTATCAACACTCACCATTCTGGCCTATTCTGGCCTGTTTCGTGGACTATTACTTATTGTTTTGGGGTCCCTGAGTGATTTCCACGATTAACAAACCCCTGGATGCATTTACGTGTCAGTCATCAACACTCACAGTTTTGGCTGATTATGGTCCGTTTTGTGGACTATTACTCACTGTTTTGGGGTCCCGGAGCGATTTCCACGATTAACGAATCCCGTGGTGCGTTTACGTGTCGGTCAACAACACTCACAGTTTTGGCCGGTTTTGGCCGTTTCGTGGACTACTACTCACTGTTTTGGGGTCCCGGAGTGATTTCCACGATTAACAAACCCCGGGGTGCATTTACGTGTTGGTCATCAACATTCCCAGTTTTGGCCGATTTTGGGCTGTTTAGTGGACTATTGCTCACTATTTTCGGGTCCCGGAGTGATTTCCATGATGAACGAACCCCGGCGTGCGTTTACGTGTCGGTCATCAACACTATTTTCTTACGTTTCGAGCACTATTACTCATCGTTTTGGGGTAAGAAAGCGATTTCCACGATTGACGATTCCTGGAGTGCGTTTCCGTGTCTGTCGTCAACACTCATAGTTTTGGCAATTTCTGACCCGTTTCGTGGACCATGTTGGGGTCCCGAAACAATTTCCATAGTTGTTGAACCCCAAGTTGCGCTTACGTGTCGGTCATCAACACTCACAAATTTTGGCCGATTTAGGCCCGTTTCGTACACTTTTACTCATTGTTTTGGGGTCCCGAAGTGATTTTCATGATTTACGAACCGCGGGGTGCGTTTACGTGTCGGTCATCAACACTCACAATTTTGGCCGATTCTGGTCCGTTTCGAGGACTATTACTCACCGTTTTGGGGTCTCGAAGCGATTTCCATAGTTGTTGAACCCCAAGGTGCGCTTACATGTCGGTCATCAACCCTCACTGTTTTGGGGTCCCGGAGTGATTTCTACGATTAACAAACCCCGGGGTGCGTTTACGTGTCAGTCAACAACACTCACAGTTTTGGCCGATTTTGGCCGTTTCGTGCACTATTACTCACTGTTTTGGGGTCCCGGAGTCATTTCCATGATTAATGAACCCTGGGGAGCGTTTATGTGTCGGTCATGAACACTCACAATTTTGGCCGATTCTGGTCCATTACGAGCACTATTACTCATCGTTTTGGGGTGCCAGAGTGATTTCCACGATTGACGATCCCCAGGGTGCGTTTACGATTTCGTCATCAACACTCACAGTTTTGGCTAATTCTGACCCGTTTCGTGGACTATTACTTACCGTTTTGGAATCCCGAAGCTATTTCCATAGTCGTTGAACCCCAAGTTGCGCTTACGTGTCGGTCATCAACACTCACAGTTTTGGCCGATTTTGACCCGTTTCGTGGACTATTACTCACTCTTTTGGGGTCCCGGATTGATTTCCACGATTAACGAACCCCGGGGTGCGTTTACGTGTCGGTCATCAACACTCACAGTTTTGGCCAATTCTGGGCCGTTTCAGGGACTATTGCTCACTATTTTGGCTGATTCTAGTCTGGTTCAAGCACTATTACTCATCATTTTGGGGTGCCAGAGTGATTTCCACGATTGATGATCCCCAAGGTGCGTTTACATGTCTGTTGTCAACACTCACAGTTTCGGCCAATTCTCACCCGTTTCATGGACTATTTCTTACCGTTTTGGGGTCCCACAACGATTTCCATAGTTGCTGAATCCCAAGTTGCGCTTACGTGTCGGTCATCAACACTCACGGTTTTGGCCGATTCTGGTCTGCCTCATGGACTATTACTCACTATTTTGGGGTCTCCATGTGATTTCCACGATTCATGAACCGCGGGGTGCATTTACGTGTCTGTCATGAACACTAACAATTCTGGCCGATTCTAGTCCGTTTCGTGCACTATTACTCGCCGTTTTGGGGTCCCAAAGCGATTTCCTCGATTGGTGGTCCCCGGGGTGCGTTTACCTGTCCGTCATCAACACTAACAATTTTGGCCAATTCTGACCCGTTCCGTGGACTATTACTCACCATTTTGGGGTCCCGAAGCGATTTTCATAGTTGTTGAACCCCAAGGTGCGCTTACATGTCGGTTATCAACACTAATACTCACTATTTTGGGGACCCAGAGTGATTTCCATGATTAATGAACCCCGGGGTGCATTTACATGTCGGTCATCAGCACTCACAGTTTTGGCCGATTCTGGGCCATTTTGTGGACTATTGCTCACTACTTTCGGGTCCTGGAGTGATTTCCACGATGAACGAACCCCGGGGTGCGTTTACATGTCGGTCATCAACACTCACATTTTTGGCCGAATCTGGTCCGTTTTGAGCACTATTACTCATCGTTTTTGGGTGATTCCTGGGGTGCGTTTAGGTGTCTGTCGTCAACACTCACAATTTTGGCCAATTCTGACCCGTTTCGTGGATTATTACTTACCGTGTTGGGGTCCCGAAACGATTTCCATAGTTGTTGAACCCCAAGTTACGCTTACGTTTCGGTCATCAACACTCGCAGTTTTGGCGATTCAGGCCCGTTTCATGGACTTTTACTCACTGTTTTGGGGTCCCGAAGTGTTCTCCGTAATTAACAAACCACGGGGTGTGTTTACGTGTCGGTCATCAACACTCACAATTTTGGCCGATTCTTGTGCATTTCGTGGACTAATACACACTGTTTTGGGGTCCCGGAGTGATTTCCACGATTTACGAACCCTGGGGTGCGTTTACGTGTTGGTCATCAACACTCACAATTTTGGCCGATTTTGGTCCACTTTGAGCAGTATTACTCGTCGTTCTGGGGTGCGAGAGTGATTTCCACGATTGACGATCCCCGGGGTGCGTTTACATGTTCGTCGTCAACACTCACAGTTTTGGCCAATTATGACCCGTTTCGTGGACTATTACTCACTGTTTTGGGGTCCCGGAGTTATTTCCACGATTAAGGAACCCCTAGATGCGTTTACGTGTCGGTCATCAACACTCACAGTTTTGGCTGATTATGGTCTGTTTCGTGGACTATTACTCACTGTTTTGGAGTCTCGGAGCGATTTCCACGATTAACAAATCCCGGGGTGCATTTACGTGTCGGTCATTAACACTCACAGTTTTGGCCAATTTTGGTCGTTTCGTGGACTATTACTCACTGTTTGGGGGTCCCAGAACGATTTCCACGATTAACAAACCCCGGGGTGCATTTACGTGTCCGTCATCAACATTCACAGTTTTGGCCAATTCTGACCCGCTTCATGGACTATTACTCACCATTTTGGGGTCCCGGAGCGATTTCCATAGTTGTTGAACCCCAAGGTGTGTTGACGTGTCAGTCATCAACACTCACTGTTTTGGGGTCCCGGAGTGATTTCCACGATTAACGAACCTCGGGCTGCGTTTACGTGTCGGTCATCAACACTCACAGTTTTGGCCAATTCTGGGCCGTTTCAGGGACTATTGCTCACTATTTTGGCTGATTCTAGTCTGGTTCAAGCACTATTACTCATCATTTTGCGGTGCCAAAGTGATTTCCATGATTGATGATCCCCGAGGTGCGTTTACATGTCTGTTGTCAACACTCACAGTTTCGGCCAATTCTCACCCGTTTCATGGACTATTTCTTACCGTTTTGGGGTCCCACAACAATTTCCATAGTTGCTGAATCCCAAGTTGCGCTTACGTGTCGGTCATCAACACTCACGGTTTTGGCCGATTCTGGCCTGCCTCATGGACTATTACTCACTATTTTGGGGTCTCCAAGTGATTTCCACGATTCACGAACCGCGGGGTGCGTTTACATGTCTGTCATGAACACTAACAATTCTGGCCGATTCTAGTCCGTTTCGTGCACTATTACTCGCCGTTTTGGGGTCCCAAAGCGATTTCCTCGATTGGTGGTCCCCGGGGTGCGTTTACGTGTCCGTCATCAACACTAACAATTTTGGCCAATTCTGACCCGTTTCGTGGACTATTACTCACCATTTTGGGGTTCCGAAGCGATTTTCATAGTTGTTGAACCCCAAGGTGCGCTTACATGTCAGTTATCAACACTAATACTCACTGTTTTGGGGACCCAGAGTGATTTCCATGATTAACGAACCCCGGGGTGCATTTACATGTCGGTCATCAGCACTCACGGTTTTGGCCGATTCTGGGCCGTTTTGTGGACTATTGCTCACTACTTTGGGGTCCTGGAGTGATTTCCACGATGAACGAAACCCGGGGTGCGTTTACGTGTCGGTCATCAACAATCACATTTTTGGCCGAATCTGGTCCGTTTCGAGCACTATTACTCATCGTTTTTTGGGTGACAAAGCAATTTCCATGATTGACGATTCCTGGGGTGCGTTTAGGTGTCTGTCGTCAACACTCACAATTTTGGCCAATTCTGACCCGTTTCGTGGACTATTACTTACCGTGTTGGGGTCCCGAAACGATTTCCATAGTTGTTGAACCCCAAGTTACGCTTACGTGTCGGTCATCAACACTCGCAGTTTTGGCGATTCAGGCCCGTTTCATGGACTTTTACTCACTGTTTTGGGGTCCCGAAGTGATCTCCATAATTAACAAACCATGGGGTGCGTTTACATGTCGGTCATCAACACTCACAATTTTGGCCGATTCTTGTGCATTTCGTGGACTATTACACACTGTTTTGGGGTGCCGGAGTGATTTCCACGATTTACGAACCCTGGGGTGCATTTACGTGTCGGTCATCAACACTCACAATTTTGGCCGATTCTTGTCCATTTTGAGCAGTATTACTCGTCGTTTTGGGGTGCGAGAGTGATTTCCACGATTGACAATCCCCGGGGTGTGTTTACGTGTTCGTCGTCAACACTCACAGTTTTGGCCAATTATGACCCGTTTCGTGGACTATTACTCACAGTTTTAGGGTCCCGGAGTGATTTCCATGATTAAGGAACCCCTGGATGTGTTTACGTGTCGGTCATCAACACTCACAGTTTTGGGTGATTATGGTCTCTTTCATGGACTATTACTCACTGTTTTGGAGTCTTGGAGCGATTTCCACGATTAACAAATCCCGGGTTGCGTTTACGTGTCGGTCATTAACACTCATAGTTTTGGCCAATTTTGATCGTTTCGTGGACTATTACTCACTGTTTGGGGGTCCCAGAACGATTTCCACGATTAACAAACCCCGGGGTGCGTTTACGTGTCCGACATCAACTTTCACAGTTTTGGCCAATTCTGACCCGCTTCATGGACTATTACTCACCATTTTGGGGTCCCGGAGCGATTTCCATAGTTGTTGAACCCCAAGGTGTACTTACGTGTCGGTCATCAACACACACTGTTTTGGGGTCCCGGAGTGATTTCCACGATTAACGAACCCCTGGATGTGTTTACGTGTCGGTTATCAACTCTCACAGTTTTGGCCGATTCTGGTCCGTTTCGTCACTGTTTTGAGGTCCCGGAGTGATTTCTATGATTAACGAATCCCGGGGTGCGTTTACATGTCGGTCAACAACACTCACTGTTTTGGCCGATTTTGCCGTTTCATGGACTATAACTCACTGTTTTTGGGTCCTGGAGTGATTTCCACGATTAACGAACCCCGGGTGCGTTTACTTGTCGGTCATCTACATTCACAGTTTTGGTCTATTCTGGGTCATTTTGTGACTTGCTCACTATTTTGGGGTCCCGGAGTGATTTCCATGATGAACGAACCCCGGGGTGCGTTTACGTGTCGGTCATCAACGCTCACAATTTTGGCCAATTCTGGTCCGTTTCGAGCACTATTAGTCATCGTTTTGGGGTAACAAAGCGAATTCCACGATTAACGATTCCCGGAGTGCGTTTATGTGTCCGTCGTCAACACTCACAGTTTTGGCTAATTCTGACCCGTTTCATGGACTATTACTTACCGTGTTGGGGTCCGGAAACGATTTCCATATTTTTTGAACCCCAAGTTGCGCTTACGTTCGGTCATCAACACTCACGGTTTTGTCCGATTCTGGCCCATTTCCTGGACTATTACTCACTGTTTTGGGGTCCCGGAGTGATTTCCACGATGAACGAACCCTGGCGTGCATTTACGTGTCGGGCATCAACACTCACAATTTTGGCCGATTCTGGTCCATTTCGAGCACTATCACTCATCGTTTTGGGGTAACAAAGCGATTTCCACGATTGACGATTCTCGGAGTGTGTTTACGTGTCCGTCGTTAACACTCATAGTTTTGGCCGATTCTGGTCCGTTTCGTGCAGTATTACTCACCGTTTTGGGGCCCAGAGCAATTTCCATGATTGATGATCCCCGGGTTGTGTTTACGTGTCTGTCATAAACGCTCACAATTTTGGCCCATTCTGACCCATTTCATGGACTATTACTCACCATTTTGGGGTCCCGAAGCGATTTCCATAGTTGTTGAACCACAAGGTGCGCTTATGTGTCGGTCATCAACACTCACAGTTTTGGCCGATTATGGCCCGTTTCGTGGACTATTACTCCCTCTTCTGGGGTCCCGGATTGATTTCCATGATTAATGAACCCCGGGGTGCGTTTACATGTCGGTCATCAACACCCACAGTTTTGGCCGATTCTGGGCCGTTTTGTGGACTATTGCTCAATATTTTGGGGTCCCGAAGTGATTTCCACGATGAACGAACCCTGCGGTGTGTTTATGTGTCGGTCATAAACACTCACAATTTTGGCCGATTCTGGTCTGTTTCGAGCACTATTACTCATCATTTTTGGGTGACAAAGCGATTTCCAAGATTGGCGATCTCCGGGGTGCGTTTACGTGTTCGTCATCAACACTCATAGTTTTGGCCAATTCTTACCCGTTTCGTGGAGTATTACTTACCGTTTTAGGGTCCCGAAGCTATTTCGATAGTTGATGAACACCAAGTTGTGCTTATGTGTTGGTCTTCAACACTCACAGTTTTGCCCTTCTGGCCCATTTCATGGACTATTATTCACTGTTTTGGGGTCCCGGAATGATTTCCATGATTAACGAACCCCGGGGTGCGTTTACGTGTCGGTCATCAACACTCACAGCATTGGCCGATTCTGGGCCGTTTCATGAACTATTGCTCACTATTTTGGGGTCTCAGAGTGATTTCTATGATGAATGAACCCGGGGTACGTTTACGTGTGGGTCATCAACACTCACAATTTTGGCCGATTCTGGTCCATTTCGAGCACTATTACTCATTGTTTTGGGGTGCCAGAGCGATTTCCAGGATTGACGATCCCCGGGGTGCGTTTACTTGTCCGTTGACATTGCTCACAGTTTTGGCCAATTCTGACCCATTTCGTGGAATATTTCTTACCGTTTTGGGGTCCCGCAACGATTTCCATAGTTGTTGAACCCCAAGTTGCGCTTACATGTCGGTCATCAACACTCATAATTTTGGCCGATTCTGGCCCGCTTCATGGTCTATTACTCACTGTTTTGGGGTCCTGAAGTGATTTCTCGATTTACGAACCGCGGGGTGTGTTTACGTGTCGGTCATCAACACTCACAATTTTGGCCGATTTTGGTCCGTTTCATGGACTATTACTCACCGTTTTGGTATGCCGAAGTGATTTCCATAGTTGTTGAACCCCAAGGTGCGCTTACGTGTCGGTCATCAACACTCACAATTTTGGTCGATTCTGGCCCGTTTCGTGGACTATTACTCACTGTTTTGGAGTCCTGGAGTGACTTCCATGATTAATGAACCCCTGTGTGCGTTTACGTGTCTGTCAACAACACTCACAGTTTTGGCGATTTAGGACGTTTCGTCGACTATTACAAACTGTTTCGGGGTCCCGAAGTGATTTCCACGATTAACGAACCCTGGGGTGCATTGACGTGTCGGTCATCAACACTCACAATTTTGGCCGATTATGGTCCATTTCGAGCACTATTACACATCGTTTTGGGGTGCGAGTGTGATTTTCACAATTAACGATCCCCGGGGTGCGTTTACATATTCGTCGTCAACACTCACAGTTTTGGCGAATTCTGAACTGTTTTGTAAACTATTACTTACCGTTTTGGGGTCCCGAAGCTATTTCCATAGTTGTTGAACCCCAAGTTATGCTTACATGTCGGTCGTCAACACTCATAGTTTTGGCCGATTCTGGCCCGTTTCGTGGACTATTACTCACTGTTTTGGGGTCCCGGATTGATTTCCATGATTAACGAAACCCGGGGTGCGTTTACGAGTCGGCCATCAACAATCACAGTTTTGGCCAAATCTGGGCCGTTTCGGGGATTATAGCTCACTATTTTTGGGGTCCGAGAGTGATTTCCAGAATGAACGAACCCCGGGGTGCCTTTACGTGGCGGTCATCAACACTCACAATTTTGGCCGATTCTGGTGCGTTTCGAGGACTATTACTCATCGTTTTGGGGTGCCAGAGCAACTTCCACGATTGATGATCCCTTGGGTGCGTTTACATGTCTGTTGTCAACACTCACGGTTTTGGCCAATTCTGACCCGTTTCGTGGACTATTTCTTACAGTTTTGGGGTCCCGCTACAATTTCCATAGTTGTTGAGCCCCAAGTTGCGCTTACGTGTCGGTCATCAACACTCATAGTTTTGGCCGATTCTGGACCGCTTCATGGACTATTACTAAATGTTTTGGGGTCCCGAAGTGATTTCCACGATTTATGAACCGCGGGGTGCGTTTACATGTTTGTCATGAACACTCACAATTTTGTCCGAGTCTGACCCATTTCGTGGACTATTACTCACCATTTTGGGGTCCCAGAGCAATTTCCATAGTTGTTGAACCCCAAGGTGCGCTTACGTGTCGGTCGTCAACACTCACAGTTTTGGTCGATTCTGGCCCGCTTCATGGACTATTACTCACTATTTTGGGGTCCAGGAATGAGTTCCACGATTAATTAACCCCGCGGTACATTTACGTGTCTGTCATCAACACTCATGGTTTTTGCCGATTCTGGGTCGTTTTGTGGACTATTGCTTACTATTTTGGGGTCCCAGAGTGATTTCCACGATGAACGAACCCCGGGGTGCGTTTACGTGTCGGTCATCAACACTCACAATTTTGGATGATTCTAGTCTGTTTCGAGCACAATCGCTCATCGTTTGGGTGACAAAGTGATTTCCATGATTGACGATTTCCGGGGTGCGTTTATGTGTCCGTCGTCAACACTCCCGTTTTGGCCAATTCTGGCCCGTTTCGTGGACTATTAGTTATTGTGTTGGGGTCCCAAAATGATTTCCATAGTTGATGAACCCGAAGTTGCGCTTACGTGTTGGTCATCAACACTCCCAGTTTTGGTCGCTTCAGACCCATTTCGTGTACTTTTACTCACTGTTTTGGGTCCCGAAGTGATTTCCACGATTAACGAACCGCGGGGTGCGTTTACGTGTCGGTTATCAACACTCACTGTTTTGGCCGATTCTGGCCCATTTCATGGACTATTACTCACTTTTTGGGGTCCCGGAGTGATTTCCACGATGAACAAACCCCGGCATGCGTTTACGTATCAGTCATCAACACTCAGAATTTTGGCCGATTCTGGTCCGTTTCGAGCACTATTACTCATCGTTTTGGGGTAACAAAGCGATTTCCACGATTGACGATTCTCGGAGTGTGTTTACGTGTCCGTCATCAACACTCACAGTTTTGGCCGATTCTGGTCCGTTTCGTGCAGTATTACTCACTGTTTTGGGGCCCCAGAGCGATTTCCACGATTGACGATCCCCGGGGTCTGTTTACGTGTCTGTCATAAACGCTCACAATTTTGGCCAATTCTGACCCATTTCATGGACTATTACTCACTGTTTCGGGGTCCCGGAGTGAGTTCCATGATTACCGAACCCCGGGGTGCGTTTACGTGTCAGTCATCAACACCCACAGTTTTGGCCGAATCTGGGCCGTTTTGTGGACTATTGCTTACTATTTTGGGGTCCCGGAGTGATTTCCACGATGAATGAACCCTGGGGTGTGTTTACGTGTCGGTCATCAACACTCACAATTTTGGCCGATTCTGGTCCGTTTCGAGCACTATTACTCATCGTTTTGGGGTGACAAAGCGATTTCCAGGATTGGCGATCCCCGGGGTGCCTTTACGTGTTCATCGTCAACACTCACAGTTTTGGCCAATTCTTACCCGTTTCGTGGAGTACTACTTACCGCTTTGGGGTCCCAAAGCTATTTTGATAGTTGATGAACCCCAAGTTGCGCTTATGTGGTAGTCTTCAACACTCACAGTTTTGCCCTTCTGGCCCGTTTCATGGACTATTATTCACGGTTTTGGGGTCCCAGAATGATTTCCATGATTAACGATCCCCGGGGTGCGTTTACGTGTCAGTCATCAACACTCACAGTTTTGGCCGTTTCTGGGCCGTTTCATGAACTATTGCTCACTATTTTGGGGTCTCAGAGTGATTTCTACGATGAACGAACCCGGGGTATGTTTACGTATGGGTCATCAACACTCACAATTTTGGCCGATAATGGTCCATTTCGAGCACTATTACTCATCGTTTTGGGGTGCCAGAGCGATTTCCACGATTGACGATCCCCAGGGTGCGTTTACGTGTCCGTTGACAACGCTCACAGTTTTGGCCAATTCTGACCCATTTCGTGGAATATTTCTTACCGTTTTGGGGTCCCGCAACAATTTCCATAGTTGTTGAACCCCAAGTTGCGCTTACATGTCGGTCATCAACACTCATAGTTTTGGCCGATTCTGGCCCGCTTCGTGGTCTATTACTCACTGTTTTGGGGTCCTGAAGTGATTTCTCGATTTACGAATCGCGGGGTGCGTTTACGTGTCGGTCATCAACACTCACAATTTGGGCCAATTTTGGTCTCTTTCATGGACTATTACTCACCGTTTTGGGGTCCCGAAGCGATTTCCATAGTTGTTGAACCCCAAGGTGCGCTTACGTGTCGGTCATCAACACTCACAATTTTGGTCGATTCTGGCCCGTTTCGTGGACTATTAGTCACTGTTTTGGAGTTCCAGAGTGATTTCCATGATTAACGAACCCCTGGGTGCGTTTACGTGTCTGTCAACAACACTCACTGTTTTGGCGATGTAGGCCATTTCGTCGACTATTACAAACTGTTTCGGGGTCCCGGAGTGATTTCCACGATTAACGAACCCTGGGGTGCGTTGACGTGTCGGTCATCAACACTCACAATTTTGGCCGATTATGGTCCATTTCGAGCACTATTACTCATCGTTTTGGGGTGCGAGTGTGATTTCCACGATTGACGATCCCCGGGGTGCGTTTACGTGTTTGTCGTCAACACTCACAGTTTTGGCGAATTCTGACCCGTTTTGTGGACTAGTACTTACCGTTTTGGGGTCCCGAAGCTATTTCCATACTTGTTGAACCCCAAGTTGTGCTTACGTGTCGGTCGTCAACACTCATATTTTTGGCCGATTCTGGCCCGTTTCGTGGACTATTACTCACTGTTTTGGGGTCCCGGATTGATTTCCATGATTAAAGAAACCCGGGGTGCGTTTACGAGTCGGTCATCAACAATCACAGTTTTGGCCAACTCTGTGCCGTTTTGGGGATTATAGCTCACTATTTTTGGGGTCCGAGAGTGATTTCCACGATGAACGAACCCCGGGGTGCCTTTACGTGGCGGTCATCAACACTCACAATTTTGGTCGATTCTGGTCCGTTTCAAGAACTATTACTCATCGTTTTGGGGTGCCAGAGTGACTTCCACGATTGACGATCCCCTGGGTGCGTTTACGTGAATGTTGTCAACACTCACAGTTTTGGCCAATTTTGACCCGTTTCGTGGACTATTTCTTACAGTTTTGGGGTCCCGCTACAATTTCCATAGTTGTTGAACCCCAAGTTGCGCTTACGTGTGGGTCATCAACACTCATAGTTTTGGCTGATTCTGGCCCGGTTCGTGGACTATTACTAACTGTTTTGGGGTCCCGAAGTGATTTCCACGATTTATGAACGGCGGGGTGCGTTTATGTGTTTGTCATGAACACTCACAATTTTGGCCGAGTCTGACCCATTTCGTGGACTATTACTCACCATTTTGGGGTCCCGAAGCGATTTCCATAGTTGTTGAACCCCAAGGTGCGCTTACGTGTCGGTCATAAACACTCACAGTTTTGGTCGATTCTGGCCCGTTTCATGGACTATTACTCACTGTTTTGGGGTCCGGGAGTGAGTTCCACGATTAATGAACCCCGGGGTACGTTTACGTGTCGTTCATCATCACTCAAGGTTTTGGCCGTTTCTGGGCCGTTTTGTGTACTATTGCTTACTATTTTGGGGTCCTAGAGTGATTTCCACGATGAACGAACCCCGGGGTGCATTTACGTGTCAGTCATCAACACTCACAATTTTGGCTGATTCTAGTCTGTTTCGAGCACAATCCTCATCGTTTGGGTGGCAAAGTGATTTCCATGATTGACGATTTCCGGGGTGCATTTACGTGTCCGTCGTCAACACTCCCGATTTGGCCAATTCTGACCCGTTTTGTGGACTATTAGTTATTGTGTTGGGGTCCCGAAATGATTTTCCATAGTTGATGAACCCCAAGTTGCGCTTATGTGTTGGTCATCAACACTCACAGTTTTGGCCGCTTCAGACCCATTTCGTGTACATTTACTCACTGTTTTGGGTCCCGAAGTGATTTCCACGATTGACGAACCGCGGGGTGCGTTTATGTGTCGGTCATCAACACTCACAATTTTGGCCGATTTTGGTCTGTTTTCTGGACTATTACTCACCGTTTTGGGGTCCCGGAGCGATTTCCATAGTTGTTTAACCCCAAGTTACGCTTACGTGTCGGTCATCAACACTCACTGTTTTAGCCGATTCTGGCCCATTTCAAGGACTATTACTCACTGTTTTGGGGTCCCAGATTGATTTCCATGATTAACAAACCCCTGGGTGCCTTTACGTGTCGGTCATCAACAGTCACAATTTTGGCCGATTCTGGACCGTTTCATGGACTATTGCTCACTATTTTTGGCTCCCGGAATGATTTCCACGATGAACAAACCCCGTGGTGCGTTTACGTGTCGGTCATCAAGACTCGCAATTTTGGCCGATTCATGTCCGTTTCGAGCACTATTACTAATCATTTTGGGGTGCGAGAGTGATTTCCACGATTGACGATCCCCGCGGTGCGTTTACGTGTCCGTTAGCAACACTCAAAGTTTTTGCCAATTCTGACCCGTTTCGTGGACTATTTCTTACCGTTTTGGGGTTCTGCAACGATTTCCGTAGTTGTTGAACCCCAAGTTGCGTTTATGTGTCCGTCGTCAACACGCACAGTTTGGCCGATGTTGGTCCGTTTCGTGCACTAGTAATCACCGTTTTGGGGCCCTAGAGCGATTTTCATGATTGACGATCCCCAGGGTTCGTTTACGTGTCCGTCATAAACATTCACAATTTTGGCCAATTCTGACCCATTTCGTGGACTAATACTCACCATTTGGGGGTCCCGAAGCGATTTCCATAGTTGTTGAACCCCAAGGTGCGCTTACGTGTCGGTCATCAACACTCACAGTTTTGGCCGATTCTCGCCCGTTTCATAGACTATTACTCACTGTTTGGGGGTCCCGGAGTGAGCTCCACGATTAACGAACCCCGGGGTGCGTTTACGTGTCGGTCATCGACACTCACAATTTTGGCCGATTCTGCTCCGTTTCAAGCACTATTACTCATCGTTTTGGGGTGCCAGAGCGATTTCCATGATTGACGATCCCTGAGGTGCGTTTATGTGTTAGTTGTCAACGCTCATAGATTTGGCCAATTCTGACCCATTTTGTTGACTATTTCTTACCGTTTTGGGGTCTCGCAACGATTTTCATAGTTGTTGAACCCCAAATTGTGCTTACATGTCGGTCATCAACACTCATAGTTATGGCCGATTCTGGCCCGCTTCATGGTCTATTACTCACTATTTTGGGGTCCTGAAGTGATTTCCCGATTTACGAACCGCGGGGTGTATTTACGTGTCGGTCATCAACACTCACAATTTTGGCCGATTTTTGTCCATTTCATGGACTATTACTCACCGTTTTGGGGTCCCGAAGCGATTTCCATAGTTATTGAACCCCAAGGTGCGCTTACGTGTCGGTCATCAACACTCGCTGTTTTTTGACGATTCTGACCCATTTCATGGACTATTACTCACCATTTTGGGTCACAAATCGATTTCCATTGTTGTTGTACCCCTAGTTGCGCTTACGTGTTGGTCATCAACAATCGTAGTTTTGGCCGATTCTGGCCCGTTTCATGGACTATCACTCACTAATTTGGGGCCCTGAGCGATTTCCATGATTGATGATCCCCGGGGAGCGTTTACATGTCCGTCGTCAACACTCCTAGTTTTTGCCTATTCTAACCCGTTTCGTGGACTATTACTCAACGTCTTGGGGTCTCGAAGCGATTTCCATTGTTGTCAAACCCCAAGATGTGCTTACGTGTCAGTCATCAACACTCACTGTTTTGGGGCCCCGGAGTGATTTCCACGATGAACGAACCCCCGGAGTGCGTTTATGTGTCAGTCATCAAGACTGACAATTTTGGCGGATTCTGGTCCGTTTCGAGCACTATTACTCATTGTTTTGGGGTGCCAGATTGATTTCCACGATTGACGCTCCACGCGGTGCGTTTACGTGTCCGTTGTAAACACTCAAAGTTTTGGCCAATTCTGACCCGTTTTGTGGACTATTTCTTATCGTTTTGGGGTCCCGCAACGATTTCCATAGTTGGTGAACCCCAAGGTGCGCTTACGTGTCGGTCATCAACACTCATAGTTTTGGCCGATTTTGGCCCGTTTCGTGGACTATTACTCACAGTTTTGGGGTCCTGGAGTTATTTCCATGATTAATGAACCCCTGGGTGCGTTTACGTGTCGGTCAACAACACTCACTGTTTTCGCCGATTTTGGCCGTTTCGTGGACTATTACAAACTGTTTTGGGGTCCCGGAGTGATTTCCACGATGAACAAACCCTGGGGTGCGTTTACGTGTCGGTCATCGACAGTCACAATTTTGGTCGATTCTGGTCCATTTCGAGCACTATTACTCATCGTTTTGGGGTGCCAGAGTGATTTCCACGATTGACGATCCCCGGGGTGCATTTATGTGTCTGTTATCAACACTCAAAGTTTTGGCCAATTCTGACCCGTTTCGTGGAGTATTTCTTACCGTTTTGGGGTCCCGCAACGATTTTCATAGTTGTTGAACCCTAAGTTGCGCTTACATGTTGGTCATCAACACTCAGAGTTTTGGCCGATTCTGGTCCGTTTCGAGCACTATTACTCGTCGTTTTGGGATAACATAGCGATTTCCACGATTGACGATTCCCGGAGTGCGTTTACGTGTCTGTCGTCAACACTCACAGTTTTGGCAATTTCTGACCCGTTTCGTGGACCATGTTGGGGTCCCGAAACGATTTCCATAGTTGTTCAACCCCAAGTTGCGCTTACGTGTCGGTCATCAACACTCACAAATTTTGGCAGATTTAGGCCCGTTTCGTAAACTTTTACTCCTTGTTTTGGGGTCCCGAAGTGATTTTCATGATTTACGAACCGCGAGGTGCATTTACGTGTCGGTCATGAACACTCATAATTTTGGCCGATTCAGGTCCGTTTCGTGGACTATTACTCACCGTTTTGGGGTCTCGAAGTGATTTCCATAGTTGTTTAACCCCAAGGTGCGCTTACGTGTCGGTCATCAACACTCACTGTTTTGGGGTCCCGGAGTGATTTCTAGGATTAACGAACTACGGGGTGCGTTTACGTGTCGGTCAACAACACTCACAGTTTTGGCCGATTTTGGCCGTTTCGTGGACTATTACTCACTGTTTTTGGGTCCCGAAGTGATTTCCACAATTAACGAACCCCGGGGTGCGTTTACTTCTCGGTCATCAACATTCACAGTTTTCATCGATTCTGGGCCATTTTGTGGACTTGCTCACTATTTTGGGGTCCCGGAGTGATTTCCACGATGAACGAACCCCGGGGTGCATTTACGTGTCGGTCATCAACCCTCACAATTTTGGCCAATTCTGGTCCGTTTCGAGCACTATTACTCATTGTTTTGGGGTAACAAAGCAATTCTGACCCATTTCGTGGATTTTTACTTACCTTTTTGGGATCCCGAAACTATTTCATAGTTGTTGAACCCCAAGTTGCGCTTACGTGTCGGTCATCAACACTTACAGTTTTGGCTGATTCTAGCCCGTTTCGTGTACTATTACTCCCTCTTTTGGGGTCCCGAATTGATTTCGATGATTAACGAACCCTGGGTTGTGTTCACGTGTCGGTCATCAACACTCACAATTTTGGCCGATTCTGGTCCATTTCGAGCACTATTACTCATCGTTTTGGGGTGTCAGAGTCATTTCCACGATTGACGACCCCAGGGTGCTTTTACGATTTCGTCGTCAACACTCACAATTTTGGCCAATTCTGACCCGTTTCGTGGACTATTACTTACCGTTTTGGGGTCCCAAAGCTATTTCAATAGTTGTTGAACCCGAAGTTGCGCTTACGTGTCGGTCATCAACACTCATAGTTTTGGCCGATTCTTGCCCGTTTCGTGGACTATTACTCACTCTTTTGGGGTCCTGGATTGATTTCCATGATTAACGAACCCAGGGTGCGTTTACGTGTCGGTCATCAACACTCACAGTTTTGGCCAAATCTGGGCCATTTCGGGGACTATTGCTCACTATTTTAGGTTCCCGGACTGATTACCACGATGAATGAAACCCGGGGTGCGTTTATGTGTTGGTCATCAACACTCAAAATTTTGGCCGGTTCTGGTCCGGTTCAAGCACTATTAGTCATCGTTTTGGGTGCTAGAGTGATTTCCACGTTTTACAATCCATGGGGTGTGTTTACGTGTCTGTTGTCAACACTCATGGTTTTGGCCAATTCTGAACCGTTTCGTGGACTATTTCTTACCTTTTTGGGGTCCTGCAACGATTTCCATAGTTGTTGAACCCCAAGTTGCGCTTACGTGTCGGTCATCAACACTCATAGTTTTGGCCGATTCTGGCCAGTTTCATGGACTATTACTCATTGTTTTGGGGTACCGAAGTGATTTCCATGATTTACTAACCGGGGGGTCATTTACATGTCGGTCATCAACACTCATAATTTTGGACGATTCTGGTCCGTTTCATGCACTATTACTCACCGTTTTGGGGTCCCAAAACGATTTCCACGATTGGCGATCCCCGGGTGCGTTTACGTGTCCGTCATCAACACTAACAATTTTGGCCAATTCTGACCCGTTTCATGCACTCTTACTCACCATTTTGGGGTCCCGGAACGATTTCCATAGTTGTTGAATCCCAAGGTGCGCTTACGTGTCGGTCATCAACACTCACAGTTTTGGCATATTCTGGCCCGTTTCGTGGACTATTTCTCACTGTTTTGGTGCCCCGGAGTGATTTCCATGATTAACGAACCCCTGGATGCGTTTACGTGTCGGTCATCAACACTCACAGTTTTGGCTAATTCTGGTCCGTTTCAGGGACTATTACTCACTATTTTGGGGTCCCGCAGCGATTTACACGATTAACAAATCCCATGGTGCCGTTTCGTGGTCTACAACTCACTGTTTTTGGGGTCCCAGGGTGATTATGACGATTAACGAACCCCGGGGTGCGTTTACGTGTCGGTCATCAACATTCATAGTTTTGGCCGACTTTGGGCCGTTTTGTGGACTATTGCTCACTATTTTGGGGACCCGGAGTGATTTCCACGATGAACGAACCCCGGCATGCGTTGACGTGTGGGTCATCAACACTCACAATTTTGGGCGATTCTGGTCCGTTTCGAGCACTATTACTCATCGTTTTGGGGTAACAAAGCAATTTCAATGATTGACGATTCCCGGAGTGCGTTTACGTGTCTGTCATCAACACTCACAGTTTTGGTAATTTCTGACCCATTTCGTGGACTATGTTGGGGTCCCGAAACGATTTCCATAGTTGTTGAACCCCAAGTTCCGCTTACGTGTCGGCCATCAACACTCACAAATTTTGGCAGATTTAGGCCCGTTCCATAGACTTTTACTCATTGTTTTGGGGTCCCGAAGTGATTTTCATGATTTACGAACCGCGGGGTGCGTTTACCTGTTGGTCATCAACACTCACAATTTTGGCCGATTCTAGTCCGTTTCATGGACTATTACTCACCGTTTTGGGGTCTCGAAGCGATTTCCATAGTTGTTGAACCCTAAAGTGCGCTTACGTGTCGGTCATCAACACTCCCTGTTTTGGGGTCCCGGAGTGATTTCTACGATTAACGAACCCCGGGGTGTGTTTATGTGTCGGTCAATAACACTCACAGTTTTGGCTGATTTGTGCCGTTTCGTGGACTATTACTCACTGTTTTGGGGTCCCGGAGTGACTTCCAGGATTAATGAACCCTGGGGTGCGTTTACGTGTCGGTAATGAACACTCACAATTTTCGCCGATTCTGGTACATTTCGAGCACTATTACTCATCGTTTTGGGGTGCCAGAGTGATTTCCACGATTGACGATCCCCAGGGTGCGTTTACGATTTCATCGTCAACACTCACAATTTTGGCCAATTCTGACCCGTTTCGTGGACTATTACTTACAGTTTGGGGATCCCGAAGCTATTTCCATAATTGTTGAACCCCAAGTTGCGCTTATGTGTCGGTCATCAACACTCACAGTTTTGGCCGATTCTGGCCCTTTTCGTGGACTATTACTCCCTCTTCTGGGGTCCCGGATTGATTTCCATGATTAATGAACCCCGGGGTGCGTTTACGTGTCGGCCATCAACACTCATTGTTTTGGCCAGTTCTGGGCCGTTTCGGGGACTATTGCTCACTATTTTGGGGTCCCGGAGTGAATTCTACGATGAACGAACCCCGGGGTGCGTTTACGTGTTGGTCATCAACACTCACAATTTTGGCTAATTCTAGTCCGATTCAAGCACTATTACTCATCATGGGTTGCCAGAGTGATTTCCACGATTGATGATCCCCGGGGTGCATTTACGTGTCTGTTGTCAACACTCATAGTTTCGGCCAATTCTGACCCTTTTCATGGACTATTTCTTACCGTTTTGGGGCCCCGCAACGATTTCCGTAGTTGTTGAACCCCAAGTTGCGCTTTTGTGTCGGTCATCAACACTCATAGTTTTGGCCGATTCTGGCCCATTTCGTGGACTATTACTCCCTCTTTTGGGGTCCCGGATTGATTTCCATGATTAATGAACCCCGGGATGCGTTTAGGTGTCGGTCATCAACACTCATAGTTTTGGCCAGTTCTGGGCCGTTTCGGGGACTATTGCTCACTATTTTGGGGTCCCGGAGTGAATTCTACGATGAACGAACCCCGGGGTGCGTTTACGTGTTGGTCATCAACACTCACAATTTTGGCTAATTCTAGTCCGATTCAAGCACTATTACTCATCATGGGTTGCCAGAGTGATTTCCACGATTGATGATCCCCGGGGTGCATTTACGTGTTTGTTGTCAACACTCATAGTTTCGGCCAATTCTGACCCTTTTCATGGACTATTTCTTACCGTTTTGGGGCCCCACAACGATTTCCGTAGTTGTTGAACCCCAAGTTGCGCTTACGTGTCGGTCATCAACACTCACGGTTTTGGCCGATTCTGGCCTGCCTCATGGACTATTACTCACTATTTTGGGGTCTCAAAGTGATTTCCACGATTCACGAACCGCGGGGTGCGTTTACGTGTCTGTCATGAACTCTAACAATTTTGGCCGATTCTGGTCCGTTTCGTGACTATTACTCGCCGTTTTGGGGTCCCAAAGCGATTTCCATGACTAGCGAGCCCCGGCATGTGTTTATGTCTCCGTCATCAACACTAACAATTTTGGCCAATTCTGACCCATTTCGTGGACTGTTACTCACCAATGGGGTCCCTTAGCGATTTTCATAGTTGTTGAACCCCAAGGTGCGCTTACATGTCGATCATCAACACTCATAGTGTTGTCCGATTCTGGCCCGTTTCGTGGACTATTACTCACTGTTTTGGGGTCCCGAAGTAATTTCTACGATTTACGAACCCCGGGGTGCGTTTACGTGTCGGTCATCAACACTCACCGTTTTGGCCGATTCTGGGCCGTTTCGAGTACTATTACTCATCGTTTTGGGGTGACAAAGCGATTTCCATGATTGACATTTCCTGGGGTGCGTTTACGTGTCCGTCGTCAACACTCACAATTTTGGCCAATTCTGACCCGCTTCGTAGACTATTACTTACCTTGTTGGGGTCCCAAAACGATTTCCATAGTTCTTGAACCCCAAGTTGCGCTTACGTGTCGATCATCAACACTCACAGTTTTGGCCGATTCAGGCCCGTTTTGTGGAGTATTACTCATCGTTTTGGGGTGCCAGAGTGATTTCCACGATTTACGATCCCCGAGGTGCGTTTACGTGTTCGTCGTCAAAACTCATAGTTTTGGCCAATTCCGTCCTGTTTCGTGGACTATTACTCACTGTTTTGGGATCCCGGAGTGATTTCCACGATTAACGAACCCCTGGATGCGTTTACGTGTTGGTCATCAACAATCACCGTTTTGGCTGATTCTGGTCTGTTTCGTGGACTATTACTCACTGTTTTGGGGTCCCGGAGGGATTTCCACGATTAATAAATCCCGGGGTGTGTTTACGTGTTGGTCATCAACACTCAAAGTTTTGGCCGATTTTGGCCGTTTCATGGACTATTACTCACTGTTTGGGGGTCCCAGGACGATTTCCACGATTAACGAACCCCGGGGTGCGTTTACGTGTCCGTCATCAACATTCACAGTTTTGGCCAATTCTGACCCGCTTCATGGACTATTACTCACAATTTTGGGGTCCCGAAGCGATTTCCATAGTTGTTGAACCCCAAGGTGCGCTTACGTGTCGGTCATCAACACTCACAATTTTGGCCGATTCTGGCCCGTTTTGTGGACTATTACTCACTGTTTTGGGGTCCCGGAGTGATTTCCACGATTAACGAACCCCTGGGTGTGTTTACGTGTCAGTCAGCGACACTCACAGTTTTGGCCGATTCTGGTCCATTTCGTCACTGTTTTGAGGTCCCGGAGTGATTTCTACGATTAACAAATCCCGGTGTGCGTTTACGTGTCGGTCAACAACACTCACAGTTTTGGCGATTTTGGCCGTTTCGTGGACTGTTACTCACTGTTTTTGGCTCCCGGAGTGATTTCCACGATTAACGAACCCCGGGGTGCGTTTACAGCTCGGTCATCAACATTCACAGTTTTCGTCGATTCTGGGCCGTTTTGTAGACTTGCTCACTATTTTGGGGTCCCGGAGTGATTTCCACGATGAACGAACCCCGGGGTGCATTTACGTGTCGGTCATCAACCCTCACAATTTTGGCCAATTCTGGTCCGTTTCGAGCACTATTACTCATCATTTTGGGGTAACAAAGCAATTTCCACGATTGACGATTCCCGGAGTGTGTTTACGTGTCTGTCATCAACACTCACAGTTTTGGCAATTTCTGACCCGTTTCGTGGACCATGTTGGGGTCCCGAGACGATTTCCATAGTTGTTTAACCCCAAGTTGCGCTTACATGTCGGTCATCAACACTCACAAATTTTGGCGGATTTAGGCCCGTTTCATAGACTTTTACTCATTTTTTTCGGGTCCCGAAGTGATTTTAATGATTTACGAACCGCGGGGTGCGTTTACGTGTCGGTCATCAACACTCACAATTTTGGCCGATTCTGGTCCGTTTCGTTGACTATTACTCACCGTTTTGGGGTCTCGAAGCGATTTCCATAGTTGTTGAACCCCAAAGTGTGCTTACGTGTCGGTCATCAACACTCCCTGTTTTGGGGTCCCGGAGTGATTTCTACGATTAACGAACCCCGGGGTGCGTTTACGGGTCGGTCAACAACACTCACAGTTTTGGCCGATTTTGGCCGTTTCGTGGACTATTACTCACTGTTTTGGGGTCCCGGAGTGATTTCCAAGATTAATGAACCCTGGGGTGCGTTTACGTGTCGGTCATGAACACTCACAATTTTGGCCGATTCTGGTTCATTTAGAGCACTATTACTCATCATTTTGGGGTCCCAGAGTGATTTCCACGATTGACGATCCCCAGGGTGCATTTACGATTTCATCGTCAACACACACAGTTTTGGCCAATTCTGACCCGTTTTGTGGATTTTTACTTACCTTTTTGGGATCCCGAAACTATTTCATAATTGTTGAACCCCAAGTTGCGCTTACGTGTCGGTCATCAACACTCACAGTTTTGGCTGATTCTAGCCTGTTTCGTGTACTATTACTCCCTCTTTTGGGGTCCCGAATTGATTTCCATGATTAATGAACCCCGGGGTGCGTTTACGTGTCGGTCATCAACTCTCACAGTTTTGGCCAATTCTGGGCCGTTTCGGGGACTATTGCTCACTATTTGTGGGGTCCCTGAGTGAATTCCACGATGAATGAACCCCGGGGTGCGTTTACGTGTCGGTCATCAACACTCAAAATTTTGGCTGATTCTATTCCGGTTCAAGCACTATTACTCACAGTTTCGGCCAATTCTGACCGGTTTCATGGATTATTTCTTACCGTTTTGGGGTCCCACAACGATTTCTGTAGTTTGGAACCACAAGTTGCGCTTACGTGTCGGTCATCAACACTCACAGTTTTGGCCGATTCTGGCCTGCCTCGTGGACTATTACTCACTATTTTGGGGTCTCGAAGTGATTTCCACGATTCACGAACCGCGGGGTGCGTTTACGTGTCTGTCATGAACACTAACAATTTTGGCCGATTCTGGTCCGTTTCGTGCACTATTACTCGCCGTTTGGGGTCCCAAAGCGATTTCCACGATTGGCGATCCCTGGGGTGTGTTTATGTGTCCGTCATCAACACTAACAATTTTGGCCAATTCTGACCCATTTCATGGACTATTACTCACCATTTTGGGGTCCCGAAGCGATTTTCATAGTTGTTGAACCCCAAGGTGCGCTTACATGTCGGTCATCAACACTCATAGTTTTGGTCGATTCTGGCCCGTTTCGTGGACTATTACTCACTGTTTTGGGGTCCCAAAGTGATTTCCATGATTAACGAACCCCGGGGTGCATTTACATGTCGGTCATCAACACTCACAGTTTTGGCCGATTCTGGGCCGTTTTGTGGACTATTGCTCACTATTTTGGGGTCCTGGAGTGATTTCCACGATGAACGAACCCCGGGATGCGTTTACGTGTCGGTCATCAACACTCACATTTTTGGCCGAATCTGGTCCGTTTCGAGCACTATTACTCATCGTTTTTGGGTGACAAAGTGATTTCCATGATTGACGATTCCTGGGGTGCGTTTACGTGTCCGTCGTCAACACTCACAATTTTGGCCAATTCTTACCCATTTCGTAGACTATTATTTACCGTGTTGGGGTCCCAAAACGATTTCCATAGTTGTTGAACCCCAAGTTGCGCTTACGTGTCGATCATCAACACTCACAGCTTTGGCCGATTCAGGCCCGTTTCGTGGAGTATTACTCATCGTTTTGGGGTGCCAGAGTGATTTCCACGATTGACGATCCCCGGGGTGCGTTTACATGTTCGTCGTCAACACTCACAGTTTTGGCCAATTCTGACCCGTTTCGTGGACTATTACTCACTGGTTTGGGCTCCCGGAGTGATTTCCACGATTAACGAACCCCTGGTTGTGTTTACGTGTCGGTCATCAACACTCACAGTTTTGGATGATTCTGGTCTGTTTCGTGGACTATCAATCACTGTTATGGGGTCCCGGAGCGATTTCCAGGATTAATAAATCCCGGGGTGTGTTTACGTGTCGGTCATCAACACTCATAGTTTTGGCCGATTTTGGCCGTTTTGTGGACTATTACTCACTGTTTGGGGGTCCCAGAACGATTTCCATGATTAACGAACCCCGGGGTGCGTTTACGTGTCCGTCATCAACATTCACAGTTTTGGCCAATTCTGACCCGCTTCATGGACTATTACTCATCTTTTTGGGGTTCCGAAGCGATTTCCATAGTTGTTGAACTCCAAGGTGGGTTTATGTGTCGGTCATAAACACTCACAGTTTTTGCCGATTCTGGCCCTTTTCGTGGACTATTACTCACTGTTTTGGGGTCCCGGAGTGATTTCCACGACTAACGAACCCCTGGGTGTTTTTACGTGTCGGTGATCAACACTCACAGTTTTGGCCGATTCTGGTCCGTTTCGTCACTGTTTTGAGGTCCCGGAGTGATTTCTACGATTAACGAATCCCGGGGTGCGTTTACGTGTCGGTCAACAACAGTCACAGTTTTGGCCGATTTTGGCCGTTTCGTGGACTATTACTCACTGTTTTTGGGTCCCGGAGTGATTTCCACGATTAATGAACCCCGGGGTGCATTTACATCTCGGTCATCAACATTCACAGTTTTCGTCGATTCTGGGCCGTTATGTGGACTTGCTCACTATTTTGGGGTCCCGGAGTGATTTCCACGATCAACGAACCCCGGGGTTCATTTACGTGTCGGTTATCAACCCTCACAATTTTGGCCAATTCTGGTCCATTTCGAGCACTATTACTCATCGTTTTGGCGTAACAAAGCGATTTCCACGATTGACGATTCCCGGAGTGCGCTTACGTGTGCGTCGTCAACACTCACGGTTTTGGCTAACTCTGACCCGTTTCATGGACTATTACTTACCGTGTTGGGGTCTGGAAACGATTTCCATAGTTGTTGAACCCCAAGTTGCGCTGACGTGTCGGTCATCAACACTCACAATTTTGGCCGATTTAGGCCTGCTTCGTGCACCTCAGGGTGCGTTTATGTGTCAGTCATCAACACTCACAGTTTTGGACGATTCTGGTCCGTTTCGTGCACTATTACTCACTTTTTTGGCGATCCCCGGGGTGCTTTAACGCGTCCGTCATCAACACTCAGAATTTTGACCAATTCTGACCCGTTTCATGCACTATTACTCACCATTTTGGGGTCCCAAAGTGATTTCCATAGTTATTGAACCCCAAGGTGCGCTTACATGTCGGTCATCAACAATCACAGTTTTGGCCGACACTACTAGGGAAAAGCCTGGCAGTAGCGTGGGTTTTAGGTGTATTAGTAGCGCTGGTGCCCGCGCTACTTATACGACGCTACAGCTAATAGGTAGTAGTAGTGCAGGTGCCACCCGCGCTAGTACTACGTCCGTTAGTAGTAGCGTGGGTAAAAACCCGCGCTACTACTAACCCTTTCTTTGAAAAAAAGGATTTTTTCGAAAAAAATTCCCGAATTTTCAAATTTCTGAATTATTTTAACCTCTAATCTCTAATCACCCCTCATAGCTGCTCAATTTAATCTCTAATCTCTAATCACCCCTCATCATTCCAAATCAAGTAACTTCCCAGACGGTCACCCACCCTCTCACTACTCCAGCCTGAGCACGCTTAACTTTCGGGTTCTATTCTCCCTCGTTTCTAGTTCTGCACTTGTTGTTTTCCTTCCGGGTTCTATTCTCCCTCGATTCCAAGTCTGCACTTGTTGTTTTCCTGACAATAGTAATATGTCAATCCTATTAACCATCGGGAGTTTAGCTTGAGCATGAAGTCACACATTTCACTGTTTGAGTTTGAAACTATTGTTCTAAAAAACAATTATTATTTAGGAACACTAATATTTCTTGAATAAGTAATTTGACCATTGTTCGACCACAGTTTGACCATAGTTTGACCAGATTTGACCAAAATTCCAAAAGGCTAAAATAATTATTTAGTAACACTAATATTCTTGAATAATTATTTAGTAAAACTAATACTTCTTGAATAAGTAGTTTGACCAGATTTGACCAAAATTCCAAAAAAATTGAAATTTGAGCATAACTTTTTTTCCTTTTAGAATTTGAGGATCCTAAAAATTTGCAAACCGGCCAAAGGCCGTCAAAATCGGATGCGTATTTTCATGCCGAACATTTTGATATATTATACATTTTTCTGATATCGTATGCCAAAGTTCTAGCCATTTTACATTTTCCCTACACTTTCTGCAAAACATGTCCAAATTTAAGTTTTTAAATTTTCCTAACTAGTACATGTAGTAACATAACTACATCTCAAAGGATTTTAATTTTTCAAGTTTTTATCATTTTCTTTTGCTTTTTACAAAACTGAAAAGGCGATCCACAAGGGGGGTAGAGTTTGAAAATGGGACCTTTAGTTCCGGTTTGAAAATGGGTTGCATCCATCAGAGATCTGGCCATCGTCATGGACGGCGCTCTGTTGGATCTTCCTCTCCTTCCAACAGCGGAGGAGGAGGAGGAAGAAGAAGGAGGGGCTACGGTGGAAGAGGAGGTCACCGGATTTGAGGGAGACATCGAGGAAGAGGGACGAGGGAGAGGAGTGATTTGGACGAGGAGATGGGGATTGGGGATTTCAGGGCTGATAAGAAACCCAGTACTTAGTAGTAGAGCGGGTTTTTACCCCTCGCTACTACTATGGCATGTCCCCGAGGGGCACGGTTGAGACCGCTTAGTAGTAGCGAGGGGTAAAAACTCGCGCTACTACTATCAACTTAGTAGTAGCGCGGGTTTATAACCCTCGCTACTACTATGGCATGGCCCAGGGGCACGGTAGAGACCACTTAGTAGTATCGAGGGTTAAAAACCAACGCTACTGCTATCAACTTAGTAGTAGCGAGGGCTAAAAACCCGTGCTACTACTATCGCATGCCCCGGGGGGCACGGTAGAGACCGCTTAGTAGTAGCGAGGGTTAAAAACCCGCGCTACTGCTATCAACTTAGTGGTAGCGAGGTTTAAAAACCCCAGGGTGCGTTTACGTGTTGGTCAACAACGCTCACATTTTTGGCCGATTCTGGCCCGTTTCATGGACTATTACTCACTGTTTTGGGGTCCCAGAATGATTGCCACGATTTACGAACCCCGGGGTGCGTTTATGTGTCGGTCAACAAAACTCATAGTTTTCACCGATTTCGGCCGTTTCATGGACTATTACTCACTGTTTTGGGGCCCCAAAGTGATTTCCATGATTAATGAACCTTGGGGTGCGTTTATGTGTCGGTCATCAACACTCACAATTTTGGCCGATCTGGTCCATTTCGAGCACTATTACTCATCGTTTTGGGGTGCCAGAGTGATTTCCATGATTGACAATCCCCGTGGTGCGTTTACGTGTTCGTCGTCAACACTCACAGTTTTGGCCAATTCTAACCTGTTTCGTAGACTATTACTCACTATTTTGAGGTCCCGGAGTGATTTCCATGATTAACGAACCCCTGGATGCGTTTACGTGTCGGTTATCAACACTCACAGTTTTGCTGATTCTGGTCTGTTTCGTGCACTATTACTCACTGTTTTGGGGTCCCGGAGCGATTTCCACGATTAACGAATCCCGGGGTGCATTTACGTCTCGGCCATCAACACTCACAGTTTTGGCCGATTTTGACCGTTTCATGGACTATTACTCACCGTTTGGGGGTCCCAGAACGATTTCCACGATTAATGAACCTCGGGGTGTGTTTACATGTCCGTCATCAACATTCACAGTTTTGGCCAATTCTGACACGTTTCATGGACTATTACTCACCATTTTGGGGTCCTGAAGCGATTTCCAAAGTTGTTGAACCCCAAGGTGCGCTTACGTGTCAGTTAAGGGAGTCCTGGATAAGGGGGTATCCGGATAGCCGGAGTATATGCTTTGGCCGGACTGTTGGACTATGAAGATACAAGATTGAAGACTTCGTCCCGTGTCTGGATGGGACTCTCCTTTGCGTGGAAGGCAATCTTGGCGATTTGGATAATAGATCTCTTTCTTTGTAACCGACTCTGTGTAACCCTAGCCCCCTCCGGCATCTATATAAACCGGAGGGTTTAGTCCGTAGGACAATACAATCATAATCATAGGCTAGCTTCTAGGGTTTAGCCTCTATGATCTCGTGGTAGATCAACTCTTGTAATACTCATATCATCAAGATCAATCAAGCAGGAAGTAGGGTATTACCTCCATCGAGAGGGCCCGAACCTGGGTAAACATCATGTCCCCAATCTCCTGTTACCATTAGCCTTAGACGCATAGTTCGGGACCCCCTACCCGAGATCCGCCAGTTTTGACACCGACATTGGTGCTTTCATTGAGAGTTCCTCTGTGTAGTCGTTGTAAGGCTCGACGGCTCCCCCAACCTTCAACAATGTCATCCAGGGTGAGACTTTTCTCCCCGGACAGATCTTCGTGTTCGGCGGCTTCGCACTGCGGGCCAACTCGCTTGGCCATCTGGAGCAGATCGACAGCTACGCCGCTGGCCATCAGGTCAGGTTCGGGAACCTAAACTACATCGCCGACATCCACGGAGACTTGATCTTCGATGGATTCGAGCCCACATCAGGAGCACCGAACGATCACGACGTGCATGTCTTGGATCTGCCATCGGACAGTGTTCGGGATATCGCGCCTGCTACCGCTCTGGACTTCGATCCAGAGCAGATCATGCCATCGAGGACGGGTGGATGGACCCCGCCACGGAAGCCGCACACTCATCGGCGTTGGAGCCGAACATAGATTCCGCTCCTAAGAAAATCTGTGTCACCGGACCCCCGGACTTGTCTTCGGTTGTAGGTTTCGGACCGCGTGCATACATGCCCATCGAATCTGATTGGGCTCCGATCATGGGATTCACCGCCGCGGATATGTTTCAGCACTAGGCCCTTAGCGATGTGCTAAATTCATTAAGGTCTCTCTCTCTGTCAGGAGATTCCTGGCCGAACTATGTTCAGCTCGAGCGGGAACAGGCGACGAAGAAATTCGTTACCCACCCACCACCCACTTAGTAGCCACTGTTGATGATTTGACCGACGTGCTTAACTTCGACTCCGAAGACATCGACGGTATCGACGACGATGCTGGAGAAGAACATAAACCACCGCCCACAGGGCGCTGGACAACCACCTCTTCATATGATATCTATATGGTGGACACCCCCAAAGAAAACAATGGCAACGAGGCAACAGAGGATAACCCCTTAGGGAAGAAACCAAAGCATGGGCGTCATCGGCGCCGCTCTAAGCCCCGCCACAGCAATACCGGCGCAGGAGATGAAAACAATCCAGATGGTGCGGAAGAGGAATACAATCCTGATCAGCCCACCTTCGAGTAGGCCGAACAGGAAGACGGGCAGGCTAGCCCAGACAAAGAGGCGACAAACGGAGACTTGGAGGACGACAACTACATGCCTCCCTCCGAAGACGAGGTGAGCCTCGGCGACGATGAATTCGGCGTACCTAAGGGTCCCATAGAGCAGGAGCACTTTAAACGTCGGCTTATAGCCACTGCAAGAAGCCTGAAAAAGAAGCAGCAACAGCTCCAAGCTGATCAAGATCTGCTCGCAGACAGATGGACCGAGGTCCTGGTGGCCGAGGAATACAGACTCGAGCCCCCCCACCAAAGGTTACCCAAAGCACAAGTTGCTACCTGACCTAGAGGAAGAGGCTGTAGAGCCTACACTACCAGCACAAGACGAGGCTGACCAGCCACCTCATGGCGGGGATAAAACGGCATATCAGGCCGGATACCAGCCCGCA
This sequence comes from Triticum aestivum, assembly GCF_018294505.1. Classification (NCBI taxonomy): domain Eukaryota; kingdom Viridiplantae; phylum Streptophyta; class Magnoliopsida; order Poales; family Poaceae; genus Triticum; species Triticum aestivum. The sequence continues at coordinate 662,461,333 of NC_057804.1, forward strand.
CCCCGACGCCAGTTCACTACGGCTCAGGGCAACACGCAGGACCGGCGAGACATATTGGAAAACAACGCAGGACAACCAAGATCGATCTATGGATCACGGGGGCGCGCCATAGCACATGACGATGATCGTCACGCCAAATACAATAATAATAAGTCCGCCCGGGCCGAACATAACCGACCAGACGTAGCCGGACTGTGTTGCGAGTTAGCCCGGCATAGAGGCGCCGCACACCCCCTCTGCTTCACTGATGAAGTAATGGATCATGAATTCCTAGAAGGGTTTAAACCCGTAAACATCGAATCATACGATGGCACAACAGACCCCGCGGTATGGATCGAAGATTTCCTTCTCCGCATTCACATGGCTCGCGGTGATGATCTACATGCCATCAAGTATCTCCCCCTTAAGCTTAAAGGACCAGCCAGACATTAGTTGAACAGCCTGCCGGCGAATTCCATCGACAGTTGGGAAAATCTTGAGGACGCTTTCCTCGACAACTTCCAAGGCACTTACGTGTGACCACCGGATGCTGATGCCTTAAGTCACATTACCCAACAGCCCGGAGAGTCAGCCAGGAAACACTGGACTCGGTTCCTAACTAAAAAGAACCAATGTCGACTGTCTGGATGCCGAAGCCCTGGTGGCCTTTAAGCATAATATCCACGATGAGTGGCTCGCCCGACACCTCGGTCAAGAAAAAACGAAGTCCATGGCGGCCCTCACGACACTCATGACCCGCTTTTGCAAGGCGAGGACAGCTGGCTGGCTTGTAGTAGCTCAATGCCAAGAAACTCCGGCACTTTAGATGTCCGCGACAGTAACGGAAACTCACGGCGCAATAGACATAAGCGTCAGAATAATGGTGACAATGTCGAAGACACGGCAGTCAATGCCGGATTTAGCAACTCAAAATCCGATTAGCGAAAAAAAGCCATTCAAAAGAAACAATCTGGGATCGTCCAGTCTGGACCGCATACTCGACCGCTCATGCCAGATTCACGGCACCCCCGACAAGCCAGCCAATCACACTAACAGAGATTGCTGGGTGTTCAAATAGGCGGGCAAGTTGAATGCCGAAAACAAGGACAAGGGGCTGCACAGCGATGATGACGAGGAGCCCCGGCGTCCGAACACTGGGGGACAGAATTAATTCCACTCCCCCCCCAGGTGAAAATGGAAAACATGATCTACGCCACCCACATTCCCAAGCGGGAACGAAAGCGTGCACTGCGGGACGTCTATGTGGTGGAGCCAGTCGCCTCAAAGTTCAACCCATGGTCATCCTGCCTGATCACATCCGATCGCAGGGACCATCCTACCAGCATCCGTCACGGTGGTTCAGCCGCATTGGTCCTTGACCCAATCATCGATGAATTCCACCTCATGCGAGTCCTTATGGACGGTGGCAGCAGCCTGAACCTGCTTTATCATGACACAGTGCGCAAAATGGGCATCGATCCATCATGGATCAAACCCACCAAAACCACCTTCAAGGGTGTAATTCCAGGGGTAGAGGCCCGCTGTACGGGCTAAATAACACTGGAAGTGGTCTTCGGATCCCCGGATAACTTCCGAAGCGAGGAGTTAATCTTCAATATCGTCCCTTTCCATAGTGGCTATCATGCACTACTTGGACGAACCACGTTTGCTCGATTCAATGCGGTACCTCACTATGCATACCTTAAGCTCAAGATGCCAGAACCTCGCGGGGTTATAACAGACCGCTCCCTCCGTACGGAAGAGCACACTGCAGCCCTCGTGGCAGAAGTACAAAGCAGCCTCCTTCGACAAACAGCCAATTTGGCAACGACAACCCCGAACACCGTCAAGCGAGTCCGGAGCACCCTGCAACAGGATCGTCAGGCACGCCAAGAGCTCTATTAGCAATCTGGCCTCCGCCCCAACCCCATTCAGGCGGCATTCATGCCACGCGTACACAATTACGCACTTAAAATACCATGGGCACAGGTGGAGGCGAGACGACAATGCGGCATATAGTGCGGTTCATCCGCCACGAGGCCCGCATACCTTTTTTCTGTCTTTCAGGAAAATACTTCCGGGCAGCCCCTTCAGAGAGCCAAACCATCAGACTCATCACAGGAGGGAACACCAAGGAGGCAGGAGGCTTTGCACACAAGGGAATACCCAGGTGGTCTCTGTTAATGATCGGTATACCTGTTTTACATACCTGCATGCAGCCTGCCCTTGGATAGGACATGTCAAATAGTCCTATTTGTTTTTGCTTAATGCATTAGTTGTAAACATACGCCTGGACGTATTGTCCAAATAACAATGGGAAATAGTATACAATGTCAGCTTCTTACTACTATCTTCATATTTTCCCTTGAATATTTACTTAATATTGCACCCATACACTTTGGTACGATCAGTTTGCCAGGGGCTTTCTCATTTGAGCCCCATAACATGGCAAGAAAAGTCCGAACATTTTCGACAGTGCGGCACCCCGAACTTATAGCATTATATACATCAGCTCCGAATCATGTCTTGGGTCAATAGTTGGGTTAGCCCGGCTCCCTTGTTTTGGTACCTTACGTTCTTGTATATCGGCTAAGGTGGCGCAGGGAGAACTACTGCGATTGTGTCCCGGTTCTTTCGGACTAGCACCCCAGTAGAGAAAGCTGAAAACTGACCATCATGATGCGACAAGAGCTGGTCGCTGTTCGAGAGGTACTAAATCCTTAACGATTTTTTCCGCTTAAGGTGAGGAATCGGCCTTGTCGATTTAGGCGTGTATAGTGCCCAGTTCGGCCTTCCGAATACTAGGGGCTTCGCCGAAATTTAAAATTATAGACTTCTATGGCCAAGTGAGAGTTATAAAGCCGCATAGTCTGATTGCCTTGTTCGCTGCGCTAAACACCTCCTTAAGGGACCAAAAATTTGGATAAAGAGTGTTTGGGTTTTCCACGAACACCCCAGTACTAGCTACATGGGGGCGGAAGCCGACGACTGGCCTACTTTCAGAATTTTATAAACGGCCGCACAGAAGGTAATATTTTAAATCAACAAAGCGGTATATACCGCAAACCAACTCGTTTTCATATTACAAAAAATGACATGAGTACATTCACTCAAAGATTATGTTCTTGGCACATTCATTGGCCACAAGGCGAGCGACTTTCATAATGCCATCATAATAGTTTTTGGGGTAGCAATGCTCCTTACCCTCCGAGGGTCCATCCTTAAGGAGCTTCTCAGCATCCAGTTTGGCCCAATGCATCTTCGCGCGGGCAAAGGCCCGGCGGGCACCCTCAATGCAGATGGACTGCTTGATAACTTCAAGTCGTGGACAGGCATGCACCATCCGCTTTATAAGGCCAAAGTAACTATCAGGCAGGGGCTCGCCAGGCCACATCCGGACTATGAGGTCCTTCATGGCCAGTTCGGCCGCCTTGTGGAGTTCGACCAATTGGTTCAGTTGGTCGCTTAGAGGCATTAGGTGTTCGGCTCCAGTATATTGGGACCAGAGCAGCTTCTCCATTGAGCTCCCCTCTTCGGCACGGTAGAACTCCGTGGCATCCGAAATGCTGCGTGGCAGGTCTGCGAACACCCCTAGAGAGCTTTGAATTCGTGTAAGTAAAAGAACTGTCTCCTCCACATGCTTGCTTTGCATAAAGAATGCCTTACCCTCCGCTATCTTTTTGGCCGCATGGACCTCCTAGAGGGCCATTTGGGCTTCGGCCTTGGCGTCTGTCGTGCTCTGCAGGGCCTTCGCAAGCTCAGACTCATGCGTCTTGAAGTCATGCTCCAAGGACTCGAACTTCTTGCCGAGCTCCTGGAGCTCTTGCTACACCTCTCCCACCCGAGCATCTTGCTTTTCACGCTCGGTGCGCTCCGTGGCCGCCTTGGCTTCGGCCTTGGACAGTGCTTTCTTCAGGGCCGCCACTTCGGTCGTAGCATCACCAATTTTTCTCCTCTATATGACACACGTACGGGGTATCACTTACCTTTGTTCTCCTCGAGCTGCCTCTTCACGAGGTCGAGCTCTTCTTCGGCCTTCCCCAGGTCTCGCCTGAGTCCGGCGATCTCAGCTGTGCACGCAGTGGCGGCTAGCAGCAACGCCTGCTTATTAACATAGACAAGTACTGTTAGACTCCTACGGTTCTTAAGTTGACCCTCCGTTTGGCTTTTCTTTTAGAACACCAAATAGAGTATCAGGGGCTACTGTCTATTGGGTGATATTTTCTCACACTTTTTCATTACTTACCTCAAAGCCTGTTAGGAGGCTGGTGCAGGCTTCGGTCAAACTGCTTTTGGCAGACCGAACCTTCTCAATTACCGTACTCATAAGAGTACGGTGCTCTTCGTCAATGGAAGCGCCTCGAAGCACTTCCAACAAATTATCCAATGCCTCCGGTTGGACAGAGGTCATCGGCACGGCCGGCTCACCCTCCTTGACGAGGGGCTGCCCACGTGAATCCGGAACCTGTGGCGGCTCCGATACACTAACTGACGGGGAGCCAGACTTGTTGTGGCCCCCGTCCGCATAATCCATGGGGATTTTACCCCCCATGTCTCCGGCGCCTAGGATTTTGCCCTGGGGGACCTCCAGAACCGTCGCCCCCTGCTCTGGTATCATTTGGGACAGCACCTCGGTGTCGTCCGCGGGTCATGGGGAGGTGGCCGTCGGGAGTGAATCGCTGATCATCTTCGACTCACTCAAGGATCCCTCCGAAGAGGATACCCCGAGATTGGACCCGGCCAGACTGCATATACATGTTCGGCGTTATTACAAACCATGAAGTCAAAGTCGCACAAAAAATATTACAGAGTGCGGATACTTACAACATCGCCCGGGGCTTGCCCCTGGGCAGCCACTCCTCCTCGCTGAAGGCGGCGGTAGTAGAGTGATCCGGAAGGGATGCAGTTCCCTTCTTCGGCGTCCCAGCCTCCCCCTGCAGGGCGGCCTTCCTTTTCTTCTCCTCCCCAGTGCGCGGAGGGGGCATTTCTTCGTGTTTCCCCCCGTCTCCGTGGGAGGAATCTGCCTCGTCATCCTCGGATGATGAGTCTAATACGGCACTATGCCGTAGACCTTTTCTGGCCCCCGCGGCCGCCTTCTTGGACCCTTCGGCCCGCTCAGTTGGGACGGCCTTCCTCTTTCTCTCCTCCCCTTCGTGGGAGGAGTGCGTCTCATCATCTTCTAGCGAGGCGTCAGGTGCGGCGTCGCGCCAGAGACCCTTCCTGGTCCCCGTGGACTTCTTTTCGGCCTTTTTCTCCGGCACCTTGTAAGGCGCCGGAACCAGCATCTCCGTCAGGAGTGCGGTTGCTGGATCCTCAAGCAACGGAGCTGGTCAGTCGATCCACTCCACCATCTCCACCCAATCCTGTTTGGTTAGCATGGTGACTTAAAAATCCTCCCATGAATATGCTGGGAAAGGTACATCTTGTGATAATCAGAGGACTTACCGGATTGGTGAGGCGCTTTGTGCTGAGTCCATGGTCCTCAGAAATGGGAGGAGGAACTTCGCCGGTCTTGAACAGCACCTTCCAGACGTCTTTGTGCATTGTGTTGAAGAGCTCCAGCAGCATCTGGTGTTCGGCCCGATCGAACTCCCACATATCGAATGCCCGTCTTTGACACGGGAGGATCCGGCGGACGAGCATGACCTGGACCATGTTGACAAGCTTGATCTTCTTGTCCCTCATACTTATGATGCAGGTCTCGAGTCCGGTCAGCTCCGTGGGTTCGCCCCAGGCCAGGCCCTTCTTTTCCCAAGAGGTGAGCCACATGGGGATTCCGGATATGTATTTGGGGGCCGCCGCCCAGGTGGTGTCGCGCGGCTCGGTGATGTAGAACCACCCTGATTGCCACCCTTTCACAGTCTCCATGAAGGAGCCGTCAAGCCATGTGACGTTGGGCATTCTGCCCACCAAGGCGCCACACTTTCACGATCTTCAGCTTCACACAGAAGATTTGCAGCCACGGACCGAAGTGGGGATTGACGCGGAGGAAGGCCTCGCACACGACAATGAACGCCGAGATGTTGAGGACGAAATTTGGGGCTAGATCGTGAAAATCTAGCCCATAATAATACATGAGCCCACGGACGAACGGGTGAAGTGGAAATCCTAGTCCGCGGATGAAATGAGGGAGAAATACTAATCCCTCCCGAGACTTTGGGGTGGGGATGATCTGTCCCTCCGCCGGAAGCCTGTGCGCGATGTTTTCGGCCAGGTATCCGGCCGCCCGAAGCTTGGTAATGTCCTCCTCTATAACAGAGGAGGCCATCCACTTGCCTCCCGCTCCGGATATGCTGCGGTCCTACGGAGAAGATGAGAACTTGGGCGCTGGGGCTCAAAAGTGCGAGAACGGATGAGCAAAGGAGGAAGAAGGCGTGGGTGAAAACGGGAGATCCTTATCCCTTTATAAAGGCAGTAAAAAATGTGCACCTCCCCACTTGCCTCTAGAAATCACTTATTTTCCAAGTGCCTCAATTGATGGCGCTGGTTGGGTTACCCATACCCGTATTGATGAAGATCCCACGATAAGGGGACACAATCTCTGCTTCGGCAAGACATGCCAGAGAAGCTGCCTCGCAATGTGTGCGGTAGCTGGTTGTGAAAAACGGTTCGAATAAAGACCGGGCCATGGCGTGATGACACGCTGCGAAGAGTTGTCAGCAGATTAGATTTGTGATATATTATTCTCACTACGGTGGTATGCGAAGTTTATCTTGCAGAGACCGGACACGATTTAAGTGTTCGAAGATTACTTTGGAGTACTCGGAGATGGAACCCGCCTTGCAATGCCGAAGGCAATCTGCGCGTCGGACTCATCGTCATTGAAGCCTGGTTCAGGGGCTACTGAGGGAGTCCTGGATAAGGGGGTATCCATACAGCTGGACTATATGCTTTGGCTGGACTATTGGACTATGAAGATACAAGATTGAAGACTTTGTCCCGTGTCCGGATGGGACTCTCCTTTGCACGGAAGACAAGCTTGGTGATTCAGATAATAGATCTCTTTCTCTGTAACCGACTCTGTGTAACCCTAGCCCCCTCCGGTGTCTATATAAACCGGAGGGTTTAGTCCATAGGACAACACAATCATAATCATAGGCTAGCTTCTAGGGTTTAGCCTCTACGATCTTGTGGTAGATCAACTCTTGTAATACTCATATCATCAAGATCAATCAAGAAGGAAGTAGGGTATTACCTCCATCGAGAGGGCCCAGACCTAGGTAAACATCGTGTCCCCAATCTCCTGTTACCATTAACCTTAGACGCACAGTTCGGGACCCCCTACCCAAGATCCGCTAGTTTTGACACCGACATCGGTCATCAACACTCACAGTTTTGGCCGATTCTAGCCCGTTTCGTGGACTATTAGTCACTGTTTTGGGGTCCCAGAGTGACTTCCACGATTAACGAACCCCTGGATGTGTTTACGTGTCGGTCATCAACACTCACAGTTTTGGCCGATTCTGGTCCGGTTCGTCACTGTTTTGGGGTCCCGGAGTGATTTCTACGATTAACGAATCCCAGGGTGTGTTTACGTGTCGGTCAACAACACTCACAGTTTTGCCCGACTTTGGCCATTTCATGGACTATTACTCACAGTTTTTGGGTCCCGGAGTGATTTCCATGATTAATGAACCCCGGGGTGCGTTTACATGTCGGTCATCAACATTCACAGTTTCGGTCGATTCTGGGCCGTTTTGTGGACTATTGCTCACTATTTTGGGGTCCCGGAGTGATTTCCACGACGAATGAGCCCCGGGGTGCGTTTACGTGTCGGTCATCAACACTCACAATTTTGGCCGATTCTGGTCCGTTTCGGGCATTATTACTCATCGTTTTGGCGTAACAAAGCGATTTCCACGATTGACAATTCCAGGAGTGTGTTTACATGTTGGTCATCAACACTCATATTTTTGGCTAATTCTGACCCGTTGCATTGACTATTACTTACCGTGTTGGGGTCCCGAAACGATTTCCATAGTTGTTCAACCCCAAGTTGTGCGTACATGTCGGTCATCAACACTCACAATTTTGGCCGATTTAGGCCTGCTTCATGGACTATTACGAACCTCGGGATGTGTTTATGTGTCAGTCATCAACACTCACAGTTTTGGACGATTCTGGTCCGTCTCGTGCACTATTACTCACTGTTTTGGGGTCACAGAGCGATTTCCACGATTGGTGATCCCCGGGGTGTGTTTACGTGTCCGTCATCAACACTCACAATTTTGGCCAATTCTGGCCCGTTTCATGGACTATTACTCACCATTTTGGGGTCATGAAGTGACTTTCATAGTTGTTGAACCCCAAGGTGCGCTTACATGTCGGTCATCAACACTCACAGCTTTGGCCGATTCTGGCCCGTTTCATGGACTATTACTCACTATTTTGGGGTCCCGGAGTGATTTCCACGATTAACGAACCCCTGGATGCGTTTATGTGTCGCGGTCATCAACACTCACAATTTTCTCCGATTCTGGTCCGTTTCGTAGACTATTACTCACTGTTTTAGGGTCCCTGAGTGATTTCCACGATTAACGAATCCCGGGGTGCTTTTACGTGTCGGTCAACAACACTCACAGTTTTGGCCGATTTTGGCCGTTTTGTGGACTATTACTCACTGTTTTGGGGTCCCGGAGTGATTTCCACGATTAACAAACCCCGGGGTGCGTTTAGGTGTCGGTCATCAACATTCACAGTTTTAGCCGATGGGCCATTTTGTGGACTATTGCTCACTATTTTGGGGTCCCGGAGTGATTTTCATGATGAACGAACCCCAGCGTGCTTTTAAGTGTCGGTGATCAACACTCACAATTTTGGCCAATTCTGGTCCATTTCGAGCACTATTACCCATCGCTTTGGGGTAACAAAGCGATTTCCACGATTGACGATTCCTGGAGTGCGTTTACGTGTCCGTCATCAACACTCACAGTTTTGGCCAATTCTGACCCGTTTCGTGGACTATTACTTACCGTGTTGGGGTCCCGAAACGATTTCCATAGTTGTTGAACCCCAAGTTGCGCTTATGTGTCGGTCATCAACACTCACAATTTTGGCCAATTCTGACCCATTTCGTGGACTATTACTCACCATTTTGGGGTCCCGAAGCGATTTCCATTGTTGTTGAACCCCAAGATGCGCTTACGTGTCGGTCATCAACACTAACAATTTTGCCCGATTTTGGTCCATTTCGTGGACTACTACTCACTGTTTTGGGGTCCCTGAGTGATTTCAACAATTAACGAATCCCGGGGTGCGTTTACGTGTAAGTCAACAACACTCACAGTTTTGGCCGATTTTGGCCATTTTTTGGACTTATACTCACTGTTTTGGGGTCCTGGAGTGATTTCCACGATTAACGAACCACGGGGTGCGTTTACGTGTCGGTCATCAGCATTCACAGCTTTGGCCGATGGGCCATTTTGTGGACTATTGCTCACTATTTTGGGGTCCCGGGGTGATTTCCACGATGAACGAACCCCGGGCTGCGTTTACGTGTCGGTCATCAACACTCATAATTTTGGTCGATTCTTGTCCATTTCGAGCACTATTACTCATCGTTTTGGGGTGCCAGAGTGATTTCCACGATTGACGATCCGCGGGGTGTGTTTACGTGTCCGTTGTCAACACTCAAAGTTTTAGCCAATTATGACCCGTTTTGTGGACTATTTCTTTCCGGTTTCGGGTCCCACAACAATTTTCATAGTTGTTGAACCCCAAGTTCCGCTTACGTGTCGGTCATCAACACTTATAGTTTTGGCTGATTCTGACCCGCTTCATGGACTATTAGTCATTGTTTTGGGGTCCCGAAGTGATTTCAATGATTTACTAACCGCGGGGTGCATTTACGAGTCGGTCATCAACACTCACAATTTTGGACGATTCTGGTCCGTTTCGTGAACTACTACTCACTGTTTTGGGGTCCCAGAACGATTTCCACGATTGGCGATCCCCGGAGTGCGTTTACGTGTCTGTCATCAACACTCACAATTTTGGCCAATTCTGACCCGTTTCGTGGACTATTACTCACCATTTTTGGCTCCCAAAGTGATTTCCATAGTTGTTGAACCCCAAGGTGCGCTTACGTGTCAGTCATCAACACTCATAGTTTTGACCGATTCTGGCCCGTTTCATGGACAATTACTCACTATTTTGGGGTCCCGGTGTGATTTCCATGATTAACGAACCCCCGGATGCGTTTACGCGCCGATCATCAACACTCACAGTTTCAGCCGATTCTGGTCCGTTTCATGGACTATTACTCACTGTTTTGTGGTCCCGGAGTGATTTCCACGATTATCGAACCCAGGGTGCATTTATGTGTCAGTCAAGAACACCCACATTTTTGGCCGATTCAGTTCCGTTTCGTGGACTTTTACTCATCGTTTTGGGGTGCCAAAGTGATTTCCATGATTAACGAACCCTAGGGTGCGTTTACGTGTCGATCATCAACACTCAAAATTTTGGTCAATTCTGACCCGTTTCGTGGACTATTACTCACCATTTAGGGGTCCCGAAGCGATTTCCATTGTTGTGGAACCCCAAGGTGCGCTTACGTGTCGGTCAACAACACTCACAGTTTTCGACGATTCTGGCCCATTTCATGGACTATTACTCACTGTTTTTGGGGCCCCGAACTGATTGCCACGATTTACGAACCCCAAGGTGCGTTTACATGTCAGTCATAAACACTCACAGTTTTGGCCGATTTTGGCCGTTTCATGGACTATTACTCACTGTTTTGGGGCCTAGGAGTGATTTCCATGATTAATGAACCTTGGGGTGCGTTTATGTGTCGGTCATCAACACTCACAATTTTGGCCGATTCTGGTCCATTTCGAGCACTATTACTCATCATTTTGGGGTGCCAGAGTGATTTCCATGATTGATGATCCCCGGGGTGCGTTTACATGTTCGTCATCAACAATCACTGTTTTGCCCAATTCTTACCCGTTTCGTGGACTATTACTTAACGTTTTGGGGTCCCGAACCTATTTGGCCCGTTTCGTGGACTATTACTCACTATTTTGGAGTCCCGGATTGATTTCCATGATTAATGAACCCCGGGTGCGTTTACGTGTCGGTCATTAAAACTCACAGTTTTGGCCGATTCTGGGCCGTTTCGTGGACTATTGCTCACTATTTTGGGGTCCCGGAGTGATTTCCACGATGAACAAACCCTGGGGTGCGTTTACGTGTCGGTCATCGACAGTCACAATTTTGGTCGATTCTGGTCCATTTCGAGCACTATTACTCATCGTTTTGGGGTGCTAGAGTGATTTCCACGATTGACGATCCCCGGGGTGCATTTATGTGTCTGTTATCAACACTCAAAGTTTTGGCCAATTCTGACCCGTTTCGTGGAGTATTTCTTACCGTTTTGGGGTCCCGCAACGATTTTCATAGTTGTTGAACCCTAAGTTGCGCTTACATGTTGGTCATCAACACTCATAGTTTTGGCTGATTCTGGCCCGCTTCATGGACTATTTCTCATTGTTTTGGGGTCCCGAAGTGATTTCCACGATTTACGAACCGCGGTGTGCGTTTACGTGTCCGTCATCAACACTCATAATTTTGGACGATTCTGGTCCGTTTCGTGCACTATTACTCACCGTTTTGGGGTCCGAGAGCGATTACCACGATTGGCGATCCCCGGGATGTGTTTACGTGTCTGTCATCAACAATCACAATTTTGGCCATTTCTGACCCGTTTCATGGACTATTATTCACCATTTTGGGGTCCCGAAGCGATTTCCATAGTTGTTGAACACAAAGGTGCGCTTACGTGTCGGTCATCAACACTCACAGTTTTGGCCGGTTCTGGCCCGTTTCGTGGACTATTACTCATCGTTTTGGGGTGCCAGACTGATTTCCACAATTGACGATCCCCGGGGTTCATTTACGTGTTCGTCATCAACACTCACAGTTTTGGCCAATTCTGACCCGTTTCGTGGACTATTACTTACCGTTTTGGGGTCCCGAAGCTATTTCCATAGTTGTTGAACCCCAAGTTGCGCTTACATGTCGATCATCAACACTCATAGTTTCGTCGATTCTGGCCCGTTTCATGGACTATTACTCACTGTTTTGGGGTCCCGGATTGATTTCCATGATTAACGAACCCCGGGATGCGTTTACGTGTCGGTCATCAACACTCACAGTTTTGGCCAAATCTGGGCCGTTTCGGGGACTATTGCTCACTATTTTAGGGTCCTGGAGTGATTTCCACGATGAACGAAACCCGGGGTGCGTTTACGTGTTGGTCATCAACACTCAAAATTTTGGCCGGTTCTGGTCCGGTTCAAGCACTATTACTCATCGTTTTGGGTGCTAGAGTGATTTCCACGATTGACGATCCCTGGGGTGTGTTTACGTGTCTGTTGTCAACACTCATAGTTTTTGCCAATTCTGGCCCGTTTCGTGGACTATTTCTTACCATTTTGGAGTCCTGCAACGATTTCCATAGTTGTTGAACCCCAAGTTGCGCTTACGTGTCGGTCATCAACACTCATAGTTTTGGCCGATTCTCGCCCGCTTCATGGACTATTACTCATTGTTTTTTGGTCCCGAAGTGATTTCCAAGATTTACTATCCGGGGGGTGCGTTTACGTGTCGGTCATCAACACTCACAATTTTGGACGATTCTGGTCCGTTTGGTGCACTATTACTCACCGTTTTGGGGTCCCAGAACAATTTCCACAATTGGCGATCCCCGGGGTGCGTTTACCTGTCCGTCAACAACACTAACAATTTTGGCCAATTCTGACCCGTTTCATGGACTATTACTCACCATTTGGGGTCCCGAAGCGATTTCCATAGTTGTTGAACCCCAAGGTGCGCTTACATGTCGGTCATCAACACTCATAGTTTTGGCCTATTCTGGCCCGTTTCATGGACTATTACTCACTGTTTTGGGGTCTCGGAGTGATTTCCACGATTAACGAACCCCTGGATGCGTTTACGTGTCGGTCATCAACACTCACAGTTTTGGCCAATTCTGGGCCGTTTCGGGGACTATTGCTCACTATTTTGGGGTCCTGGAGTGATTTCCACGATGAATGAACCCCGGGGTGCATTTACATGTCGGTCATCAACACTCACAATTTTGGCCGATTCTGGTTCGGTTCAAGCACTATTACTCATCGTTTTGCGGTGCCAGAGTGATTTCCACGATTGACGATCCCCGGGGTGCGTTTACGTGTCTGTTGTCAACACTCACAGTTTTGGCCAATTCTGACCCGTTTCGTGGACTATTTCTTGCTGTTTTCGGGTCCCGCAACGATTTCCATAGTTGTTGAACCCCAAGTTGCGCTTACGTGTCGGCCATCAACACTCATAGTTTTGGCCGATTCTGGCCCTCTTCATAGACTATTACTCATTGTTTTGGGGTCCCGAAGTGATTTCCACGATTTACTAACCAGGGGGTGCATTTACATGTCGGTCATCAACACTCACAATTTTGGACGATTCTGGTCCGTTTCGTGCACTATTACTCACCGTTTTGGGGTCCCAGAACGATTTCCATGATTGGCGATCACCGGGGTGCGTTTACGTGTCTGTCATCAACACTCACCATTTTGGCCAATTCTGACCCGTTTCATGGACTATTACTCGCCATTTTGGGGTCCCGAAGCGATTTCCATAGTTGTTGAACCCCAAGGTGCACTTACGTGTTGGTCATCAACACTCACAGTTTTTGCCGGTTCTGGTATAGTTCGAGCACCATTACTCACCGTTTTGGGGTGCCAGACTAATTTCCACGATTGATGATCCCCGGGGTGCGCTTACCTGTTCGTCCTCAACACTCACAGTTTTGGCCAATTCTGACCCGTTTCGTGGACTATTACTTACCGTTTTGGGGTACCGCAGTGATTTCCATAGTTGTTGAACCCCTACTTGCGCTTACGTGTCGGTCCTCAACACTCATAGTTTTTGCCGATTCTGGCCCGTTTCATGCACTATTACTCACTATTTTGGGGTCCCGGAGTGATTTCCACGATTAACGAACTCCACGTGCATTTAAGTGTCGGTCGTCAACACTCACAATTTTGGCCAATTCTATTCCATTTCGAGCAATATTACTCATCGATTTGGGGTAACAAAGAGATTTCCACGATTGACGATTCCCGGAGTGCGTTTACGTGTCCGTCATCAACACTCACAGTTTTGGCCAATTCTGACCCGTTTCGTGGACTATTACTTACCATGTTGGGGTCCCAAAACGATTTCCATAGTTGTCGAACCCCAAGTTGCGCTTACGTGTCGGTCATCAACACTCACAATTTTGGCCGATTTACGCCCGTTTCTTGGACTTTTACTCGCTGTTTTGGGGTCCCAAAGTGATTTCCACATTAACAAACCGCGGGGTATGTTTACGTGTCGGTCATCAACACTCATAATTTTGGTCGATTCTGGTCCATTTCGTGGACTATTACTCACCGTTTTGGGGTCTCAAAGCGATTTCCATAGTTGTTGAACCCCATGGTACGCTTACGTTTCGGTCATCAACACTCATTGTTTTGGGGTCCTGGTGTGATTTCCATGATTAACGAACCCCGGGGTTCATTTACGTGTCGGTCAACAACACTCACTTGGCCTATTTTGGCCGTTTCGTGGACTATTACTCCCTGTTTTGGCGTCCCGGAGTGATTTCTACGATTTACGAACCCTGGGGTGCGTTTACATGTTGGTCATCAACACTCACAATTTTGGCCGATTCTGGTCCATGTCGAGCACTATTACTCATCGTTTTGGGGTGCGAGAGTGATTTCCATGATTGACGCTCCCCGGGGTGCGTTTACGATTTCATCGTCAACACTCACAGTTTTGGCCAATTCTGACCCGTTTCGTGGACTATTACTTACCGTTTTGGGGTCCCGAAGCTATGTCCATAATTGTTGAACCCCAAGTTGCGCATACGTGTCGATTATCAACACTCACATTTTTGGTCGATTCTGGCCCGTTTTGTGGACTATTACTCACTCGTTTGGGGTCATGGATTGATTTTCATGATTAACGAACCCCGGGGTGCGTTTACGTGTCGGTCATCAACACTCACAGTTTTGGCCAATTCTGGGCCGTTTCGTGGACTATTGCTCACTATTTTGGGGTCCCGGATTGATTTCCACGATGAACGAACCCCGGGCGCATTTATGTGTCGGTCGTGAACACTCACAATTTTGGTCGATTCTGGTCCGTTTCGAGCACTATTACTCATCGTTTTGTGGTGCCAGTGTGATTTCCACGATTGACGATCCCCGAGGTGCTATTACGTGTCTGTTGTCAACACTCAGTTTTGGCCAATTCTGACCCGTTTCGTGGACTATTTCTTACCGTTTTGGGGTCCCGCAACGATTTCCATAGTTGTTGAACCCCAAGTTGCACTTACATGTCAGTCATCAACACTCAAAATTTTGGCCAATTCTGACCCGTTTCGTGGACTATTACTCACCATTTTGGGGTCCCGAAGTGATTTTCATTGTTGTTGAACGCCAAGATGCGCTTACGTGTCGGTCATCAACACTCAAAGTTTTGACCGATTCTGGCCTGTTTCGTGGACTATTACTCACTGTTTTGGGGTATCGGAGTGATTTCGACGATTAACGAACCCCGGGGTGTGTTTACGTGTCGGTCAACAACACTCATAGTTTTGGCCGATTTTGGCCGTTTCTTGTCTATTACTCATTGTTTGGGGCCCCGTAGTGATTTCCACGATTAACGAACACTAGGGTGCATTTACGTGTCGGTCATCAACACTCACAATTTTGGCCAATTCTGGTCCATTTCGAGCACTATTACTCATCGTTTTGGGGTGCTAGAGTGATTTCCACGATTGACGATCCACGGGGTGCGTTTACGTGTTCGTCGTCAATACTCACAGTTTTGGCGAATTCTGACCCGTTTCGTGGACTATTACTTACCGTTTTGGGGTCCCGAAACTATTTCCATAGTTGTTGAACCCCTAGTTGCGCTTACGTGTCGGTCCTCAACACTCATATTTTTTGGGGCCCATTCTGTGCACTATTACTCATTGTTTTGGGGTCCCGGATTAATTTCCATGATTAACGAACCCCGGGGTGCGCTTACGTGTCGGTCATCAACACTCACAGTTTTGGCCAATTCTAGGCCATTTCATGGACTATTGCTCACTATATTGGGGTCCCGTTGTGATTTCCACGATGAACGAACCCCGGGGTGCGTTTACGTGTCGGTCGTCAACACTCGCAATTTTTGA
The DNA here is from genome assembly GCF_018294505.1 of Triticum aestivum. Classification (NCBI taxonomy): domain Eukaryota; kingdom Viridiplantae; phylum Streptophyta; class Magnoliopsida; order Poales; family Poaceae; genus Triticum; species Triticum aestivum. Next base: position 662,477,546 of record NC_057804.1, read on the forward strand.
AGATTCTGGTCCGTTTCGAGCACTATTACTCATCGTTTTGGTGTGCCAGAGTGATTTCCATGATTGACGATCCCCGGGGTGCGTTTACGTGTCCATTATCAACACTCAAACTTTTGTCCAATTCTGACCCGTTTCGTGGACTATTTCTTACCTTTTGGGGTCCCGCAACGATTTCCATAGTTGTTGAACCCCAAGTTGCGCTTACGTGTCGGTCATCAACACTCACAGTGTTGGCCGATTCTGGGCCATTTCATGGACTATTGCTCACTGTTTTGGGGTCCCGGAGTGATTTCCACGAGGAACGAACCCCGGGGCGCGTTTACGTGTCGGTTATCAACACTCACAATTTTGGTCGATTCTGGTCCGTTTCGAGCACTGTTTCTCATCGTTTTGGGGTGCCAGTGTGATTTCCACGATTGACGATCCCCGGGATGCTTTTACGTGTTCGTTGTCAACACTCAAAGTTTTGGCCAATTCTGACCCGTTTCGTGGACTATTTCTTACCATTTTGGGGTCCCGCAACGATTTCCATAGTTGTTGAACCCCAAGTTGCGCTTACGTGTCGGTCATCAACACTCATAGTTTTGGCCGATTCTAGCCCGTTCCATGAACCATTACTCATTGTTTTGGGGTCCCGAAGTGTTTTTGATGATTTACTAACCGCGGGGTGCGTTTATGTGTCGGTCATCAACACTCAAAATTTTGGACGATTCTGGTCTGTTTCGTGCACTATTACTCACCATTTTGGGGTCCCACAGCGATTTCCACGATTGGCGATTCCCGGAGTGCGTTTACGTGTCCGTCATCAACACTCACAATTTTGACCAATTCTGCTCCATTTCATGCACTATTACTCACCATTTTGGGGTCCCGAAGCGATTCCCATAGTTGTTGAACCCCAAGGTGCGCTTACGTGTCGGTCTTCAACACTCACAGTGTCGGCCGATTCTGGCCCGTTTCGTGGACTATTACTCACTGTTTTGGGGTCTCGAAGTGATTTCCACGATTAAAAAACCCCTGGATGCGTTTACGTGTCGGTCATCAACACTAATAGTTTTGGTCGATTCTGGTCCGATTTGTGGACTACTACTCACTGTTTTGGGGTCCCGGAGTGATTTCCACGATTACCGAACCCCGGGGTGCGTTTACGTGTCGGTCAACAACACTCACAGTTTTGGTCTATTCAGGCCCGTATCGTGGACTTTTACTCACTGTTCTGGGGTCCGATTTCCATGATTAACGAACCCTGGGGTGCGTTTACGTGTCGATCATCAACACTCAAAATTTTGGCCAATTCTGACCCGTTTAGTGGACTATTACTCACCATTTTGGTGTCCCAAAGCGATTTCTATTGTTGTTGAGCCCTGATGTGCGCTTATTTGTCGGTCATCAACACTCACGGTTTTGGTCGATTCTGGCCCGTTTCGTGGACTATTACTCACTGTTTTGGTCTATCGGAGTGATTTCCACGATTAACGAACCATGGGGTGCGTTTACGTGTCGGTCAACAACACTCACAGTTTTGACCGATTTTGGCCGTTTCGTGGACTATTACTCACTGTTTGGGGCCCCGGAGTGATTTCCACGATTAACGAGCACTGAGGGTGCATTTACGTTCGGTCATCAACACTCACAATTTTGGCCGATTCTGGTCCATTTCGAGCACTATTACTCATCGTTTTGGGCTTCCAGATTGATTTCCACGATTGATGATCCCCGGGGTGCATTTACGTGTTCGTCATCAACACTCACAGTTTTGGCCAATTCTGACCTGTTTCGTCGACTATTACTTACCGTTTTGGGGTCCCGAAGCTATTTCCATAGTTGTTGAACCTCTAGTTGCGCTTACGTGTCGGTCCACAACAATCACAGTTTTGGCCGATTCTGGCCTGTTTCGTGGACTATTACTCACTGTTTTGGGGTCCCGGATTGATTTCCATGATTAACGAACCCCGGGGTGCGCTTATGTGTCGGTCATCAACACTCACAGTTTTGGCCGATTCTGGCCGTTCGTGGACTATTGCTCACTATTTTGGGGTCCCGGAGTGATTTCCACGAGGAACGAACCTCGGGGCGTGTTTACGTGTCGGTCATCAACACTCACAATTTTGGTCGATTCTGGTCCGTTTCGAGCACTATTACTCATCGTTTTGGGATGCCAGAGTGATTTCCACGATTGACGATCCCCGGGGTACGTTCACGTGTCCGTTATCAACACTCAAAGTTTTGGCCAATTCTGACCCGTTTCATGGACTATTTCTTACCATTTTGGGGTCCCGCAACGATTTCCATAGTTGTTGAACCCCAAGTTAAGCTTACGTGTTGGTCATCAACACTCATAGTTTTGGCCGGTTCTGGCCCGCTTCTTGTACTATTACTCATTGTTTTGGGGTCCCGAAGTGATTTCCACGATTTACTAACCGCAGGGTGCGTTTACGTGTCGGTCATCAACACTCACAATTTTGGACGATTCTGGTCCATTTCGTCCACTATTACTCACCATTTTGGGGTCCGAGAGCTATTTCCACGATTGGCGATCCCCGGGTTGTGTTTACGTGTCCGTCATCAACCTCACTATTTTGGCCAATTCTGACCCGTTTCATGGACTATTATTCACCATTTTGGGGTCCCGAAGTGATTTCCATAGTTGTTGAACACAAAGGTGTGCTTACATGTCGGTCATCAACACTCACAGTTCTGGCCGGATCTGGCCCGTTTCGTGGACTATTACTCACTGTTTTGGGGTCCCATAATGACTTCCACGATTAACGAACCCCTGGATGCGTTTACGTGTCGGTAATCAACACTCACAGTTTTGGCCAATTCTGGTCCGTTTGGTGTACTATTACTCACTGTTTTGGGGTCCCAGAGTGATTTCCACGATTACCGAACCCCGGGGTGCGTTTACGTGCCGGTCAACAACACTCATAGTTTTGGCCGGTTCTGGCCCATTTCGTGGACTATTACTCACTGTTTTGGGGTCCCGGAGTGATTTCCATGATTAATGAACCCTTGGGTTCGTTTACTAGTCGATTATCAACACTCAAAATTTTGTCCAATTCTGACCCGTTTCATGGACTATTAGCAAATATTGTATTAGTCACTTGAACAATTCATGAAAGAATACTGAAGGAAGAGAGATTTCACATATAAATATACTATCTTGGACATCTTTTGTAATTGTGAGCACTCATTAAAATATGACATGCTAAAAAGTTGATGTTGGGCAAGGAAGACAACTTAATGGGTTATATTTTCCTATATCCAAAACGTTATATTGTCTTGGATCATTCAACATGCTGGGCTTGCCTTTCCCTCTCATGCTAGCCAAATTCTTTGCACCAAATAGAAATACTACTTGTGCTTCCAAACATCTCTTAAACCAGTTTTGCCATGAGAGTCCACCATACCTACCTAAGGATTGAGTAAGATCCTTCAAGTAAGTTGTCATCGGTGCATGCAATAAAAATTTCTCTCTAAATATGTATGATCTATTGGTGCGAAGAAAATAAGCTTTATACGAACTTGTGATAGGGAAGAAATAAAAGTGACGTACTGCATAATAAAGGTCTTTATCACAAGCGGCAATATAAAGTGACGTTCTTTTGCATTTAGATTTTGTGCATCCAACCATAAAAGCGCATGACAACCTCTGCTTCCCTCTGCGAAGGGTTTATCTTTTACTATTATCTTCTACCCTTATGCAAGAGTCATGGTGATCACCACCTTTCCTTTTTACATTTTTTCCTTTGGCAAGCACTTTGTGTTGGAGTGATCCGGATGTATATATCCACTTGGATGTAGGCGTTCATAAATTATTATTGTTGACATTACCCTTGAGGTAAAAGGTTGGGAGGCGAAACTATAAGCCCCTATCTTTCTCTGTGTTCGATTAAAACTTTGGACCCATAAATATCACGTGAGTGTTAGCAATTGTGAAAGACTAAATGATAGTTGACTATGTGGAGTTTGCTAAATAAAAGCTCTGACATGGACCCTTCCTGAAAATAAGATGAATTGCAACTGTTTGATGACTGAGAATGTGGTTTGCTAGTTTTCAAGAAAGTTTATGATCTATATTTTAACATGTGAATAGCTTATTGCATGATCATGAAAAGTTTTATGAGATGAGCTACTGTTATGACATATAATGATGCTAGAAAAGGTGACTGAAATTATCATTGATCAAACTTGTGCACCTGCTAGCATTCAAACTTCATAAATTCTTTCTTTTATCATTTACCTACTCGAGGACGAGCAGGAATTAAGCTTGGGGATGCTGATACGTCTCCAACGTATCTATAATTTATGAAGTATTCATGCTATTATATTATCTGTTTTAGATGTTTAATGGGCTTTATTATACACTTTTATATTATTTTTGGGAATAACCTATTAACCGGAGGCCCAACCCAAATTGTTGTTTTCTTGCCTAGTTCAGTGTTCCGAAGAAAAGTACTATCAAACGTAGTCCAAACGGAATGAAACCTTCGGGAGAGTTATTTTTGGAATGGAAGCAATCCAGGAGACTTGGAGTAGACATGAGGGAAGCTTCGAGGTGGCCACGAGGGTCAGGGGCACGCCCTACCCCCCTGGGCGTGCCCCCCACCCTCGTGGGCCCCTTGTGGCTCCTCCCCTGACCGACTTCTTTCGCCTATATATGTCCATACACCCCGAAAACATCCAGGATCACAATAGATCGGGAGTTCGGCGCCGCAATCCTCTGTAGCCACCAAAAACCAATCGGGATCCTGTTCTGGCACCCTGCCGGAGGGGGGATCCATCACCAGTGGCCATCTTCATCATGCCGGCGCTCTCCATGACAAGGAGGGAGTAGTTCACCCTCGGGGCTGAGGGTATGTACCAGTAGCTATGTGTTTGATCTCTCTCTCTCTCTCGTGTTCGTGATTTGACACGATCTTGATGTATCGCGAGCTTTGCTATTATAGTTGGATCTTATGATGTTTCTCCCCCTCTACTCTCTTGTAATGGATCGAGTTTTCCCTTTGAAGTTATCTTATCGGATTGAGTCTTAAAGGATTTGAGAACACTTGATGTATGTCTTGCATGTGCTTATCTGTGGTGACAATGGGATATTCACGTGATCCACTTGATGTATGTTTTGGTTATCAACTTGCGGGTTCTGTGACCTTGTGAACTTATGCATAAGGGTTGGCACACGTTTTCGTCTTGACTCTCCGGCAGAAACTTTGGGGCACTCTTTGAAGTACTTTGTGTTGGTTGAATAGATGAATCTGAGATTGTGTGATGCATATCGTATAATCATGCCCACGAATACTTAAGGTGACATTGGAGTATGTAGGTGACATTAGGGTTTTGGTTGATTTGTGTCTTAAGATGTTATTCTAGAATGAACTCTATGATAGATCGAATGGAAAGAATAGCTTCGTGTTATTTTACTACAGACTCTTGAATAGATCGATCAGAAAGGATAACTTTGAGGTGGTTTCGTACCCCACAATAATCTCTTCGTTTGTTCTCCGCTATTAGTGATTTTGGAGTGACTCTTTGTTGCATGTTGAGGGATAGTTATATGATCCAGTTATGTTATTATTGTTGATACAATTTGCACTAGTGAAAGTATGAACCTTAGGCCTTATTTCCTAGCATTGCAATACCGTTTACGCTCACTTTTATCGCTTGCTACCTTGCTGTTTTTATATTTTCAGATTACAAATACCAATATGTACCATCCATATTGCACTTGTATCACCATCTCTTCGCCGAACTACTACACCTATGCAATTTACTATTGTATTGGATGTGTTGGGGACACAAGAGACTCTTTGTTATTTGGTTGCAGGGTTGCTTGAGAGAGACCATCTTCAACCTACGCCTCCCACGGATTGATAAACCTTTGGTCATCCACTTGAGGGAAATTTGCTGTTGTCCTACAAACCTCTGCACTTGAAGGCCCAACAACGTCTACAAGAAGAAGGTTGCGTAGTAGACATCATCCGCCAGGACCCTTTCCAAAGACTACCTTCAAATCCTTGACCATATCATGTACATCAGCACCAGTACGGTGGCGAGGCTTCGTCCGGTGATCTGCCTCACCTTTGAAATGCTTGTCTTTCTTTCTTACCGGATGACTCCTCGGAAGAAATTGATGATATCCCAGGTACACATTCTTCTTACAATTATCCAAATATATACTGTTGGTATCATCCAAACAGTGCGTGCATGCGTGGTATCCCTTGTTTGTCTGTCCTGAAAGGTTACTGAGAGCAGGCCTATCATTGATGGTCACAAACAGCAACGCATGTAGGTCAAATTCCTCTTGTCTGTGTTGATCCCACGCGCGTACACCTTTTCCATTCCACAGCTGTAAGAGTTCTTCAACTAATGGCCTTAGGTGCACATCAATGTCGTTGTTCGGTTGCTTAGGGCCTTGGATGAGCACTGGCATCATAATGAACTTCTGCTTCATGCACAACAAAGGAGGAAGGTTGTACATACCTAGAGTCACATGCCAGGAGCTACGATTGCTGCTCTGCTCCCCAAAAGGATTAATGCCATCTGCGCTTAGACCAAACCATATGTTCCTTGCGTCACCTATGAAGCTCTCCCAGTACTTTCTCTCAATTTTTCTCCACTGTGACCCGTCAGCGGGTACTCTCAACTTCCCGTCTTTCTTACGGTCTTCTCGGTGCCATCGCATCAACTTGGTATGCTCTTTGTTTTGGAACAAACATTTCAACCATGGTATTATAGGAGCATACCACATCATCTTAGCAGGAATCTTCTTCCTGTGGCACTCTCCCTCGACATCACCAGGGTCATCACGGCTGATCTTATAGCGCAATGCACCGCATACCGGGCACGCGTTCAAATCCTTGTACTCACCACGATAGAGGATGCAGTCATTAGGGCATGCATGTATCTTCTGCACCTCTAATCTTAGAGGGCAGACAGCCTTCTTTGCTTCGTACGTACTCTCGGGCAATTCATTGTCCTTTGGAAGCATCTTCTTTAACATTATCAGCAACTTTCCAAATCCCTTGTCAGATACACCATTCTCTGTCTTCCATTGTAGCAATTTCAGTGTGGTGCCCAGCTTTTTCTTGTCAACTTTGCAATTCGGGTACAACAATTTCTTGTGATCCTCTAACATGCGCTGCAACTTCTTCTTCTCCTTTTCATTGCGCAGTTTCTCTTTGCATCGGCAATGGCCTGACCTAGATCATCAGCGGGCTCATCTGATGCCTCTTCTTCAGCTTCTTCCCGCATTGTTGGCTCAGCTTCTTCCCCCATTGTTGTACCATCGGATTCAGGGAACCCATGGCCAGGATAGTTGTCGTCGTCCTCTTCTTCTTCATTGTCTTCCATCATAACCCCTCTTTCTTCGTGCTTGGTCCAAACATTATAGTGGGGCATGAAACCGGACTCAAACAAGTGGACGTGAATGGTTCTTGACATAGAGTAATTTAGATCATTCTTACAGCCAGCACATGGACAAAGCATAAAACCATCCGCACAATTTTTTGCCTCAGACGCAAGCAGAAAAGTATGCACACCATTAATGAGCTGGGGAGAGCATCGGTCATCGTACATCCATTGTCGGCTCATCTTCATTTACATAGCACCGAAAAGACCAAATTAATGCAAGTTCATACATAAAGTTTATACAACACTTATTCTCATAAAACAATACTCTCTAGCTAAAGCATTTAAATGCAACAACAAATGTGATCAAGATCGCAACTAAGGTAACAATTGATCCAACAGCATAATGATACCAAGCCTCACTATCGATGGCATATTTTCTAATCTTTCTAATCGTCAAGCGCATTTTCTCCATCTTGATCTTGTGATCATCGACGACATCGGCAACATGCAACTCCAATTCCATCTTCTCCCCCTCAATTATTTTCAATTTTTCTTTCAAATACTCGTTTTATTTTTCAACTAAATTTAACCTCTCGACAATACGGTCGGTTGGAACTTCCGGTTCACATACCTCCTAGATAAAAATATCTATGTCAACTTGATGGGCATAATTTGTCATAAACACAAAATGCAACAAATAGTTATAAAAGAGAATATACCACATCTGAATCATAACCCAGACGAGGGCCGACGGGACGGATATCAAAACCATGGCACTATGTATAACAAACAAACGTACGGGTAAGATAATTATACAAGTAACTATATATCTAAATCACACAAACATGATTTTTTTCTTATATTAAAAAGATAAGAACAAGAGGCTCACCGCAACATGGAGCCAGCGACGGGACGGTGCGGGCGATCGACAGTGGTTAGAATGGAGACGGGAAGGCACTAAGTAAACCACACCTACATATGCAAACTAAGAGTTATTTTGACCTCAAATTGCATATAAATCAAATACTACCACATATAATTCCTCCCAAATAAAACCCACAAATCACTATACTTATAGAGCATTGCAAGAGCTAATCTAGCAATGAGAGATGAAAGGACAAAGTTGCTAACCTTTGTGATCACTTGGATGGATGGGGTGCCTTCAAATCTTCACAAATTTGGCAAAAATGAAGTGTGAGCTCGAGAGAAAGAGGAAGAAAATAGAGGAGGGGAAAGGGGAAGAACAGGGCGCTCGGGCTGGACGAAGGGGTTTATGTAGGAAGACCTTTAGTACTGGTTTGTTAAACGAACCGAGACTAACGGTGAACTTCTAGTCCCAGTTCGTGGCATGAACTGGTACTAGAGGTGATGGTGGGGCCGCAGCCTGACACCAGCCTGCCACCACCTCTTTAGTATCGGTTCGTGGCACGAACCGATACTATAGGTTAGCCACAAACCGGTACTAATGAGCGCCGCCCGCCTAGCCGTTGGAACCGGCACTAATGGTCACATTAGTGCCCCCATTAGTGCCGGCCCGGTTACAAACCGGGAATGTGCTTCACATCAGGCCCTTTTTCTACTAGTGCCTCTCACAGCCACCACGTTCTACTATTGACACACGTCTTGATGGGCCAGCACACTGCTTCTCCCCTTCATCCCTATCTGTAACGAAATGGTCACATATTTTAATCTCTCATATCCATGTGTTGAATTTCATCTGACCATGCAAAGTGCTCTGTACTGCAGTTCTTGCAACTAAGCACTTGTTTCGAAAAGGCTCACCGCAACAAATGAGGTGATGCAGAGACCACGGGGTGCTCTCTTCGTTGTAGCCGTCGGTGTTCTTGCAAGTTTTTCGCAACAACAGTCTTGTTGCAGGAATACATAGAAGAACTTAGAGATGTTTGGTCCTATTGCAATGGATGTTTTGCAACAAGAGTCATGTAAAATAGCAAAGAAGTTTTGCATCAAGGGTCTTGTTGCAGGAAAATAGATAAGAAAAAGTTTTGCAACAGGGGTCTTGTTGCAGTAACTAAAGAAGAGAATATTTTGCAACAGAGGCCTTGTTGCAGAAAATTAGAGAAGAAGAGAATTTTGTAACATGTATCTTGTTGCAGAAAGTTAGAGAAGAAGAGGTTTCGCATAAAGGGTCTTGTTGCAGAGAAAATAAAAGGAAGGCGCCTCGTGCAATCGGACGGCTCGCGAAGCGTAAAAAGATCAGCCGGCCGATGCATAGCATCGCCCTTGGAAAATCAATTCATTATTATGTGCTTGGACTCGAGCCCTCGTAGATTGAATCTGATCCTCAATAGAAGCAGAAGCCAAGAACCGACCCATCATCCATGGTGGCAACTCCAGCACTCCCAATCTTCCTACTCTTGGTGGTGCTCAATACCCTGCAGCAACTGCCTCTGCCTCTTCTGCGGCTGGTGCCCCTGGGAGTTGTGGTTGTTACTCTCTGCGATCATCGCCATCTTCGTTTCTCTGTGCACATGATTCTTTTTACTAAGGGCAACTCCAACGGGGCAACCCAAACGGACATGGATTATGTCTGCATTTTGTCTGTTTGGGTCGGTCCGACGGACACTTTTGTCCGCTTTTTCGTTTGGGTCGCCCGACGCGCCCAACGGCAGCCAGACGCATTTGTGGCTTGTCCACCGCGACATTTCGTCGAACACATAGCGGGCGAGTGCTTCCGGCCCGCCCGTAGCTCCCGCCCCGCCCACACCCCGCCGCTCGCGCCTCGCCGGCCCGCCCGCAGCTCCAGCCTCGCCGCCCCGCCCACGCCTCGTCGCTCGCGCCCTGCCCGCACCCCGTCGCTCGCGCCTCGCCGGGGCTGCAGCCGCTCCCGCCCAGCCCGCGTCGCGCACTCGCGGCCGCTTGTGCGCCGGCTGGCTAGCAGAGCAGCAACTAGCACGCGGCGGCCAGCAGCTACCAAGCACGCGGCTGGCTAGCATGCGGCTGTGCATGGCCGGCAAGCACGCGGCTAGAAGCTAGCTAGCACGCGGCGGCCAGCTCCAGCGCATGCACCGATGCACGCGACTAGCAGCTAGCTAGCACGCGGCAGCCCACTCCAGCGCACGCAATCGGCGGTCAGATCCAGCCGCGTGCGGAGGAGCTGCCCCGGCATGCACTTCGCGACGACGGCAGCGCACCTCACCAAGAACACCTGGAGCGCGCGGGGCGAGCGCATCAACGCCTGGAGCTGCGGCGTCCATGGCCTACTCTGAACCAGGCACGGGAGCGGGCACCGCCGGGCGCGCGACCAGGAGCAGCTGGGCGAGCGCGGGTAGAAGCGCCGGTTGGGCGCGGTGGCGCTCTGACTCGAGCAGCTGCGACGGCCAGGCGAGGCAGACTGCCGGCATGCGTGTACAGAGGCTCGTGGGCTGGGCAGAGAAAAAAATGAGAGAGAGGTGGGCGGTGGTGAGTCTGTGCCAGGTGGGCCAGCCGCGCTCCGCCTCGGACACAAATGCAACCCAAATTAGCAACCAAATAAAACCCGTCAAATGTTGCAACAAATATATCATTGAATTTGTTGCGCATATGGCAATTTTGCACTCTGTTAAATGACGGTCTCCAAAAAGATTTGACAGAGTGCAAAATTGCCATATGTCGCAACAAATATATCACTGAATTCATCGTCAAATGAAGTCTCCAAAAAGATTATGCTTTTTTAAGCACATTACACAATTTCATAGTGGCATAATCTTTACTTAAACCAGAGCTAGTATAAAGTTGGGTCATCTATTTTGAAGCGGAGACATCCTAATCTGTTTTCTCTCTTTTTGCCGGGAAGAGCTAGTACATGATCGAGGGAAGCTGCAAAACTAAATAGTACTAAATAAACCATTGTGCAAAGTGAAGTGAACAACAAAGTTCAAGTTCAGCATTTCAGTTTGTAGCTCTGCACAGATGTGCATCCAGCTTTACTGACATGATATCTGCATATACTTACAATATTCATGTAGTCGCAACAAGTCGAAAACAAAACAAAATACAGGGCACGTTTGATCACACGTGATGATCGTCACATTCAGGTTACAACAGAGATCCAACAACTCGGTGGTTTGGGTAATAATAGATCAGTCTGCGAGTGACAAGGGCGCCATCTGCCAAGTTGTGTATCATACATTAACATTACCAAATGGACTATTATACACATGCCAGCACAGCGGTTCTCTTCTACGACCTCACTTTGGCCAGCCTCTCCCTTATCTTTTCTAGATCATCCTCGTCGTCGTCAACGGATTCCGCTAGAGCAGTTCTCTGTGCATGCGATGGAAAGATCCTTGTGAGGCGTTTCAAGACTCCAAAGAGACTTCAAGATTGCAAAATGTGAAGGGCAAGCACGGGTCGTATTGTATTAGTACCTGTGCGGGTTCGCTTGTCGATGGTTGTGTGACCTTCTCTTTTTGTTTGCGGACGGCATCAGGAAGCTGGGACGCAGTCTCCCCGGCGATTGCGGAGAGGACCTTATCAACCTCCTCCTCGATCTCCTCCTCCATGCCCTCATCGTCCAGTGCTGAATCCATGGCATCATTGACCATCTCTTCCATCACGCCGGCCTGCATTACAAAAACCATTTAGCGAGAACCGGTACCAGTACAAAACACAAGAGAGACCTTCAAACGAGGACTTTTGTTATATACCTTTGTCATCTCTTTGCTGAATTCCTGCATGGTGACAGCTATCTCTGGGGCCTTCATCAGATTGTTCACAAGCTTCATCACTTCGGTGCTCTTGGACAAATGTCCTACCGTCCTGGTGGTAGCTACAAGATTATAAAGCACAGCATGTCGTTAGTACAAACCTTCAGTCTGAATGAACGAAAGAAACCTAATCCTACTTCTCCATAAGTTAAGCCATGCCATAATAACTTCTAGGAAAGCACCAAGGAATGGTACATGTTAATTTCAGTTCAAGTCTTATGTTCAAAAAACAAAATGCAAGTCAAAGAATTCACAAGCAATACCACTTGCAAGTAGGCTGTCTGGTATGTATTCACAAGCAAGTAAGATTAACTACCAGCTAGGAACAAAATCTCCATATTAATGTGCACATTAGTATCTTTCATGTATTTATAACTTCTCCCCCTGGCCCTAGTCCTGATCCACATAAACTTGAAGCCCGATACAGCAGAGGTTAATTTTGCATCTAGGTGTGGAATTTCAGCCAGAACTATGAATATTAGCGCAGATTTTTTGAGCTGAGAAGAGTAGGAGAGGCTCCTACTGTGCTATACTCCCTCCCTTCCAAAATAGATGACTCAACTTTAAACTAACCTTAGTATAAAGTTGAGTCATCTATTTTGGAACGGAGGGAGTAGTAAATAAAGGTTATCTTTGCATCTTGGAGGCTATATCTATACCAATGAACAGCACACTGTATTTGGATGCTATCTATACTAGTATGGAACAATTCGAGGTAGACAATTCGAGGCAGGTGTAAATTACTAAATGTCACCATGCTAGAATGCCATCTATCTACAGTAGAAAGGATGATATGAGGCAGGCGGCGTCGATTTATATTACCGACGATCTCGCCGAGGTGCATGGAGATGGAGTTGAGCTGGGCCTTGTTCTCGTAGAGGCGGTTGACGGCCTTCCTGGACTGCACCAGCTCCTTGGCCAGCGCCTTGAGGAGGAGAAAGAAGCATCACCAGCAGCAGTCAGCAGAGGAGACAGACAAAATCGGTAAATCCGGCGCCCAAATCGCTCCATGGCGCAGGCAGAGTAGAGTAGGAGGATATGTACTAGGTACCTTGGCGGATCCCATGTCGCCGCGCCTGGCGGACTCCTTGATGGCCTTCTCCACCTTCTTCTCCTCCTTCTGCACGTCTGCGCCCCCACACACACCCCAAACCAAAATCCACCCATCAGTTGACCGTATAGAGCCCTAGCTTGGATCGAATCGGGAGGAGGAACAAGGGGGAACCTCGGATCTGGCGCTCGATGTTGCGGCCCTCGTTGCGGAGGCGGCGCTGCCACTCGCGCAGCTGCTGCTGCGGCGTCGGCTTCGGCTTCAGGAGGCTCTTCACCGCCTCCATCGCCGGCGGTTCGCCTCGATCGATCCACCGGAAGCAGAGGCAGAGGCAGTGGGGAACCAACCAACACGCCGATGCCGAAGGAGGAGTTGCTCCCAGCTGCTATTTCTTTTTTTCTTTTTTTCTTTTGAGGAATCCAATACGGGCGAGCTAATCGGGCCAGCCCAGCCCATTAGGGGCAGTCCCTCGCTGTGCTCCGGTTTTTTTCCTTTTCCTTTTTCTTTTGTTTTTTCACAGCTTTTTTTATGCCTTTCGTGGCTAAATACTGTTTGCTTATCGTCTTTCCTCGTGTTTTTCTTCCTTCTTGTTTTATCGGGGTTTCTTATCAGCACGTGTATATCTTTTTCATCAGCGTCGTCCATTATTTTCGTATATAGGAGGAACATTTTTGTTGTGCTCATTAAAAAATATTAAATAAATGCTTCAGATTTTTTGGAAATATTTTTTTTCATGTATACTCTGTTTTATACACATTGTACATTTTTAATATACATCTAAAACATTATATAATATTTCCAAAAAATATATGTTTCAAATTAATAAATACGTGATTTCACATTTTTTGAATTGAATATTTGTTTTTGAATAGGTGCTAAGCATTTCTTTCAAATATACGCTGACACATTTTTCGAATGATAAAAACATTTTCTTACCTTATGTAAACATTTTATTACATTTGTATAAGTATTTTTTCAAAATTCGGGAAACACATTTTTGAAAATGTAATTTACATTTTTTTAATGTATGAAACATTGTTTCAATTACACGAACATTTTTTTAATTGTCATGTTCAGTTTTTCTAAGGTGTGTCTTTTTTTTAAAAAATGTGATAAACATTATGGTGAATGTGGGTGAATCAGTTTGTCATATGTGAAATTGTGCACCCCGCCATACATTATCAAATGGACTATATTCAACACATCAGCACATCAGTTCTCTTTTACGACCTCACTTTGCCCAGCCTCTCACTTATCTTTTCTAAATCATCCTCGGGCTGCATTCATTTAGCGGATCGACACCAGAGCCATGACTACTCCGTAGCACGCAAACGGTGCACCGTGGGATTTGTTTATCACTCGTACTGTTTCGGTAACCAATAGGTGGGCTAACCTAGCTACTCGTACTGTTTCGGTGTTTCACACAGTTGTAGGAGAGTGTGTGTATCGTGTGCAAGCAATAAACAAGTTAATGTTCTTGAGTGTGGGCCAGTGCCGCCAAATTGGGCAGGTTTGTTCTCCTGTACATGTGGGCCGCTACATCACTTAAATGAATCGCCAACTCCACTGGCGGTGCGAATGAAGATGCATATAAGTATGCATAGGTCAACAATTTTGGTAGGTTCAACCTCCTTTTCAAAAAAAAAATTGGTAATATGAATATGAATAGATTATAAGGGGTGCTAGCTAGCTAGGGCTAACGGCGGCTCAACAAACACGTACCATTGCGTCAACAACAAAAGAAAACGAGCAGGACATAAAAGACCACTAACTTGTTTCATAATCACGATGAGAATGTTTAGTCATGACGGAGCAGGATATCCAAAACCATGGAAACTATTTGAAGAAAACGAAAACACGATAGAAGAGAAATCAGATCATGAGATGAGATAGGCGCCAAATGGCCCACTGATTGGAATTGAGAACGACAATCCAAGAAAAGAAGAAGACGAAGAGGATGACACGACACTTTTTTTTATTTTTGCGGGAACGACGACGACATAAGCTATAGCTTAGTTGCAGTGCAGCACCAATGAGAAACAGGGTGAGACGGTGATGCATGATCAGGTAGATGTACGTGCGAGCTCAATGCAACATCGACCTCGATCGAATATGTATGACCATTTTCGCACGCCACATTCGGTTTAGCGGATGGGCACCAGATCGAGCCCAGCACGCAAACGACGGAATTCGATTATCAATAAGTGCGGCGAAAGGTAGCAACAGTGGAAGCCAATAGCCTCATCATCGTGTACAATAAAACAAGTTGAGTGTCGACCACTGCCGCCAAGTTACTTCTCCTGTTGGCGCCACGGGGGAGCGGGGCCGACCACGACCAGGGTCACCACTAGAGCCACGTCACTGGATTAGTTTGTTAAAATCAATTCTTGAACTTGACCGGTGGTGCAAAATGAGCTACTCGGATGCATGAATATACGGTTAGCCACGTATGTACTTAGGCCTCATTTGGTTCATAGAATAGGAATTTTATAGGAATAGAAAAATCATAGAAAATAAGATGGCATGCATCTCAATTTCTATAGAGAAAGAGATGTCATTTGATGCATAGGATATGAATTTTTTTCATTGAGTCTAGGCTAATGTTTTCTTTCCTCCAAAATATGAAGGATTGATTCCTATCCTATGTAGAAATAGGAATCCGTTCCTATAAATCAAAAAGCTTCAAAGAATTTTTTTCTTTGCAAATCCTATCGAGTTCCTGCAAAACCAAATGAGGCCTAGCTAGCTAGCTAGGGTTGGTGACGGCTCAACAAACATGTATCCGTATACAGCGAACAGCGAAAGAAGATGTCCGACGGTCCAGAGCACTGCTCCAGCAGCATCCACGCATGCATGTGCATGGAGCTTTTCTTTTATGTATATAGAGCTAAATTATGTATAGTAACCCCGTGGACTCTCGCACGTTCTTCCAAAGGCATGTCCAAATCACCTTCTGAGATCCATCCGTGCAAATGGACTTAATTAATCAGGTGCACACATGCATCTACAGGACGCGAAGATTCACATAATCTCATCAAACTCTCCACATCTGGACGTGTTTTACCATCCAGCATGGTCCGTATCTGTTCGTGGATCGTTCCGAACTTCCGTTTTTCGTACGTGACTGTTGACCGAGCTTCCATCTAGACGAGGCAGCGTATTTCCATCGCACGTTCTCAGAGAATTCTTATCAGGTGTTACGCGGCTTCCCTTTTAAACAGAACAAATTTCAGCTCCCTAAGCGGTATGGGACTAATAAGTTGGTACTAGCGTTTCAGAACAGGCAAAAAAATAAAATAGCCTTCGCTATAATTCGAACCGCCAACATGAGATTTCCCAGGAAGCATCGGCCTTGCAACCAACCCGCCATTATGACTTGTTGTTACATGACATGGTTGGTAATAATTTTATATTCACTCCTGGTGGGTTGCAAGTGCGTGAGGCAGGTTACTAAAATATTCCATGTAACAGGGTCTATTCCGAAATTTTAACTGAGATCGCGAGGCATTTTGCCTTGGAATGCCTAGTGGCGGCAGTTTTCGGAAGTGCCCTCTTTGTTTGAACATATTACAGCGTGTTGGAAAAGTGCCTCTAAATCTGCATTGGCGTTTTATGAAACGCCCCAGATTCTACTACTCCCTCCATCCGGGTTTATTGGGCTTACCAGCAGAAACTCGGGTACCAAGGAAAACAATTAATGTTGATGGCGCATGATTTAACGCTGAGAACACATTATTCGGAGCATGCAATGGCCAACCAGAGCAGCGCGTAGTTAAGGCATGCAGCTGGTGGCACGCTTCGCCTCTCTATGTGGCCAATGACGCCCTAGTGGATAGTTATGGCATGGTGCATGCAGCTAATAAGGCGGATGTGTAACCAATCCTGCGCGCATGCAATGGAGTTAATCGAGGGAAATTAAGTGCGTCTTGTTTAGAGGCCTTACAAAAACGGTACACGGTTAGTTTGCTTAAGGGCCTAATAAACCCGGATGGAGGAAGTACATATTACGACACTTAGGCTGGTCACAATGGGCAAGAACATAAGCTAGTAACTTACACACTTCTCTAGACTATGTTACTATCTTCATAGTGGGTAGGAACATCTATGTAGTGTCATGCAACGATGTATTTATTAGGTTATAGACTCATTGTTTCTTGGAGTGTGTGATGTTCCGGTAACTTAGCTAGTTACCACAAGCACCTCTCTCTTCATTAAATATGTGCCACATAAGCAAAGTTGTATTGAAGTGTGTGATGTTACTCCTAAGTTCCTCCCCATTGTGACTAGCCTTATCAGAATGCCCTCAAATACCACTATTTTGAGGCACACTTCGTAAACGCCGTGCTAGCATTGGACTTTTGAAGGCATTTTTCAACAACGCCTCTAAGGAAGCTAACCTGAGGCGTTTAAGAAAACACCCTTACCAAAATGCCTCTAATTAATGTCCGTGTTGTAGTGCGTCCGACAGCTTGAACCCACCCAAATCCCTCTCCCGAACTTTCTCCCATTCCTGCTTGAGGCGGTCAGCGCCGCTCCCAAGCATTGTTGCGGCATTCGTGCCGGCCCAAAGAGGGCACGACCTCTCTCCGGAGCCGACATTGAAGCTTCGTGCGTGCAACATGTTTTTGTGAATGAACCGAGCTCAGACCTATGTCATGTGTGCGCTTTATTTTTGCTGGTCAGAAACAATTAATTGGTGAGATATATTCGAGCTGCTAATGGAAGTGCCACTGTACAAGAATTTGGATTGTGGGCTGTTTGCCGACACGGTCGTCGGCCTAAGCCCAATCCCATCCCATGACTCCCTATCAGGTGACTTATATATTGGAGGCGTTAGTCACTCAAGCCGACACACTCAGTTCCTCCTCGCCATCTACTGTTCCACTCAGTATTGCTGCTTTCGGTGATCCCGTCACATCGACCATGTGCATGGCCGTTTGGGTGAGCAGGCCTCCGAAACCCCATCCTTTGTGATCTTGCACCGGGAGAATGGTGATGACAGTTTTGGGGAGTGTCTCGGTGCGACCGCTCTCTGTTTGTCTTCGTCCTCGTCCTCTACTTCCCCTACACCAACACCATGGCTGCCGCCGCCAAGAAGAAGAAGGCCGCGGATGAAGCCCTAGTCGTCGCCGTTGCATTAGGCTGGCCTACTGGACGGTATAATTAGTTCATCACATATTTACGCATTTATGTGCTAGCCGTATTTACTGTGTTCATAGACGTTTCTGTTCTATGTTTGGTACGTGATCATATGTTTAGATTTCAGCATGAGCTTCATACTCTTAATGCCATGTTCATGATCTATTTATGGATTAAGTTAATCCGAATAGTGCTAATATACCTAGCAGTTTCTTACTCAACGTATTATTCGGAAATTTGGCAATTCTACGTACTCCATTATTTTTGTTTTATTAGGGGCATCTTGAAAATCACATCAACCAAAGAGGATAGATTTAAGTGCTATAGACAACATATTGATGCTACATGCGTGACTCTCACTCCTTCATGCATCATTTGATTTTATTTCTACATTGAGAACAAAAGTTTGACAGAATTTAATGTGAACATAGATATAGTTGCATGTTCCCAAGACAATGATCCTTACAAATAGAAAAAAAATGTCTTGTTTCTAAAATAGGCCCTTTAATCCAGAAGAGAGGTGGTATAGTTGGATTGTCTTAAAACCCTTTTTAACACATATTTTTTATATATTCTAACATGCAATATAATTTTATACGAAAAGGTCAATAACAACCTTACAGAGATTAAAAAATACATCCAAATCATTGGCGGTGCCAGAGTCTTCTTTCTACTACATCTACCGGCTGCTTTGGGTGAGAAAAACTCGGAGACTTATCTCGGCATCCCTCTCAGCGGAGGAAACTTGTTTAAAGAGAGAAGTTTGTACGAGTAGCGGCCTAACTGCCTACTCTTGTAAATAAGAACTTAATCATCATAAGAAAATTTAATGATGACGGAGCATGATATCCAAAACCAGGGGAGCTACTTGAGGAAAATGAAAACAGTAACAGGGAAGCGAGATAAAATCAGGTCATGAGACGAACTAATAATGAAATTGAAAACAAGAGTCCAAGAGAGAAGAAGAAGAAGAAGACACAAGGTAGCTGCTGTGCTGGAGTAATGCGAAACAGGGTGAGACGGTGATGCATGCATAACGATGAGGTGGATGTAGTACGAGCTGAATGCAACATCGATCTCGATCTCATATAAGAATTTTCGCACGCTACAGTCGTTTATCGGATCGGACACCACAGTCCTTCAAGTGTGATGCGAGGAAGGTGATGTGATTCTCAGCAACAGTGGTAGCGAATAGCCTAATCATCGTGTGCCGTATAAGCAAGTCAGGTTCTCGATCGAGTGTCGGCCAGTGCCGCCAAATTACTTCTCCTTACAAAAACTAGACTAGGGCGCGCCCGACCAAACCAGTGTGAGCACGTGGAGCCACCACTACAACACGTACGTCATTAGGAGGCATTTTATTAGCGGCGATTTCTTAAAATGCCTTAAAATCATGGTACTAACGGCACTTTGAGAAAGTGCCTCCGATGCTCACGTGCTTTGAAGGTGAATTTAGAAAATGCCTCCGATTGTTGCTGGCGTTCCGGTGGATAGCGCCTCCAATGCTTGGCTTATTATACAGATTTGACCCTTGATTTTAGACTATTTGCAAAATAACCCTCCCACCTCTGTCTTCTATAGGTGACCATCGAAATAATAAAAAATAAAAAACAAAAGATCGACTCGATCTGCTCGCATCGGCCGCTTGGGGCGTCGTCGCTGCCACCGGAGCCTCCGCCACCGGTGTCCCACACCGGAGCTGCCGCAGGCGTAGCGGCCGCCGCGGCGCCGCGGCCGGCAACGCCATCCCGCGCTGGACCTCTTCTTCTCTCCTTCGCGATCTCGCGGTGGGATTGCAGTGACCGAGTGAAGGAGACCCAAAGGAGAGGGGATATCCAGGCACCGGAGAGGAGGCGACGGAGGAGGAGGAGGAGGAGGAGGAAGAAGGTGGCCTCGCACGCATCAGCTTCATCCTTCCCATGCCAGACTCGCCCACGTTCTGTTGCTGTTCTTGATCCAACGCTCCGGTGCACACAAGGTGTTTGAGGTAATGCCCCTGAATTTTTCTACTTCATTTTACTTCCCTTTTGTGTTTGTGCTAGATGTTCTGTATGAACAATCATTTTGGCACGACATTGTGCAGTTTGACTATTGTTGGAGAAGCACTGAACTGATCAATACATGTAGCTTAGTACTATATATAACACTAATTACTGGCACTTGCACAATAAGCTAGTTGTACTCCCAGAAGTAGTGTGCAACAACGACAAGGAACAACCGAAAGTTGATTTGTTATTTTTGCTAGTTAAACTGACACTGCTTCTAGAAATTCCTCTTTGCTTCTGCTCACATTCAAATATTTATTATAGAATTTTTATGTGGCCTCTGCTTTAGTATGTTACATAACTTCTTCTAAGCACCTCATGTTGAAGAACTTGGTTTTGTTCAGTTGAGAATGGATAGGAGTTGGATGCGAGCAGCAAGGTCTTCCGCCGAGTATTCTGAAGGAACTAGCAACTTCATACAATTTGCTTTCCGTGAGTCAGCAAAAAATAGTAGGATTCTCTGCCCTTGCAAGATATGTGTAAACTCTCGTTGGTTAGGTGAGCATGAAGTCTATGATCATTTGATTTGCGATGGATTCATGTCCGGATATACCATATGGATTCACCATGGAGAAAGTATGCGGCCCTCCGAAGCAATTACTGCTCCTAGTTCACAGTTTGAAGAATATGCTGATAGTGATGAGATGGATGAGATGCTACTAGAAGGATTTGGAATGTACGATACTCATACTTTAGGAGAGGAGCAAGAGTCTGAAGATGATTTGGACGATGATGCTGAGGCATACTATAGATTAGTTAATGATGGACACCAAGAGTTGTACCCAGGTTGCAAAAGATTCTCGAAGCTGCAATTTTTGGTGAGGTTGCTTCATATCAAGAATATGAGGGGAATGAGCAATGTATGCTTTGATGAGGTATTGACGCTAATTAAGGAGGCACTTCCAGAAGGTCAGGCGTTGCCCAAAAATTTTCATGGGGCCAAAAAGTTTATGAAAGCCATTGGTATTGGATATGATAGTATAGATGCATGCAAAAACGATTGCATTCTATTTAGGAAGGAACATGCTGATGCCATATCATGTCCAGTGTGTGGCACAAGTAGATGGAAGAGCGTAAATACTGGAGTTGATGGAAGGCGTGTCCACAAGGTGCCTCAAAAGGTGGTTCGTCATTTCCCGCTAAAGAAGAGACTCCAAAGGTTGTTCGCTTCTACAAAGACGACATCAGATATGAGGTGGCACAGCGAAGGCCGCACAAAGGACGGCTTGATACGACACCCAGCTGGTTCACCTGCATGGAAACACTTTGATGCTATTCACAAAGACTTCAGTTCAGAAGTTTGCAATGTTAGATTTGGATTGGGAGCTGATGGTTTCAACCCTTTTGGAAATATGAATCTCTCATATAGCATATGGCCTATCGTCTTGATCCCCTACAACCTTCCTCCATGGATTTGTATGAAGCAATCAAACTTTATCCTCTCTATCATCATTCCTGGTAAAAAATCTCCAGGGAAAGACATGGATGTTTACATGCAGCTGACCATAGATGATCTTTTGGAGCTTTGGAATGATGGAGTCTGGACTTATGATGCCTCTCGATCTAAGAAGTTTCTCTTACGTGCCGCACTACTATGGACAATAAGTGATTGGCCTGGGCGTGGATCTTTGTCTGGAGAAAATATAGCAGTTTGCTCCCATTGTCTATCAGAGACATGCTCTCTTTGGTTAAAGAATGGACACAAGAAATGCTATATGGGAC
Source organism: Triticum aestivum (assembly GCF_018294505.1). NCBI lineage: Eukaryota > Viridiplantae > Streptophyta > Magnoliopsida > Poales > Poaceae > Triticum > Triticum aestivum. Next base: position 662,499,562 of record NC_057804.1, read on the forward strand.
ATCGCAGATTCTTGGAACCTAATCACGAGTTTCGATTTGATGCTGAGTCATTTGATGGTTTTGAGGAACATCGAGAGCCTCCCGTTCCCCTTTCATCACATGACATTTCAGTATTGACAAAGGACATGAAAACTACGTATGGGAAGCTGCAGCAGAAGAGCAGCAGGAAGCGACACCGTAATCAGGTAGATGAGAATGATGCAAGCATGCAGCAAGACACTTCAATATTCAGAAAGAGAAGTTGCTTCTTTCAGCTGCCATACTGGGAAACACTTCTATTGCGTCATAATCTGGATCCTATGCACATAGAGAAGAATGTGTTTGAGAACATGGTGATGAAACTGAATCGGAAGATGAAGAAGGTGAGTCTGGACAAGAAGATGAACATGAAGAAGAAGAGGAAGTTCGACAAGAACAGGAGAAAACACATGGTTAGTTCTGAGGGCATAAAAGAATTTACATGTGCTTGTTTTGCATGGGCCTAATGGTAGTTCCTATCTGTTCACATACCAGAAGTTGTAGAGAAGACTAGAAGAGGACCTACTCACATGAGGCGCTTCTGGAAAGAACATGATGTTGATAACAAGATCAATTTGAAGTTCAACAGATTTGGTCAGCCATGTGGTTTGAAGACTTGCAAGCTGACAAATTTTATTGGAACCCTAGTGAAAGGAAAAGAAATGTCCTTAGCTGCTCAAAACTGGAGCAAAGTACCAAAGTTAGAGAAAGAAAAGTTGTGGGGTTCTGTCTAGGTATGCCAACGCAATCTAACATATATATTTGCATCTTCAACAAACAAGTCATTTTTTTCTTCAACGAACAAGTTGTCACAATTGTATTTTATTATAGGCTTTTTTCAACATTGATGAGTCATACAAAAGATGGGTGTTGAGATCAGCTAGTAAAAAATGGAAAGACTTCAAGGTTGTTTTAAAGAGGAAATACTACAAAGCTGATTTGTCACGGGCACGGAATATTCTTAATGGTTGTGATAATAGAATTCCAATTGGACAGTGGGAGTGGCTAGTAAAACACTAGAGAACAGAGAAAGCTAAGGTGAGTACTCAATGGTGTAGTTTTGTATCCTATGCTAAATATGTGTTCCACATATAAGCTTGTTATGAGTTTCTTCACCATATTTGTGTGCCCAGGAAAAATCTGAGAGAAACAAAGCCACTCGGGCATCGCAACTCGAGGGATGCAACGGGACCCACACCGCTGGGTCACGAAGTTTTGCAGTTGTCCTTGATCAAATGGTAATCAATATTCCTTGTTTTATTTTACCCCATAATATTCATTTGCCCTGTTCTTTGTGTCAACGGGACCCACACCGCTGTGTCGAGGAAGGCTGACCTTACTTATTCTGCCTCTCATATGTACACAGCTGAATTGTGGACAGATTTGCTGTCTAGATTTGTTGCCTTAGTGTCTTTGTCCTTTTTAACTTGTGTAACTATTGTATCAACATTTCATCTCTGCTTCAGGAGATGGTAGAGGGTAGGGAAATTGGGCATGCCGAGCTTTACGTGGTTACGCATACGAAAAACAATGGATATCCAGTCAACCAACAAAGCGAAGTAAAAATGGTATGTAGTTCACTTCATAGTGCTCTGTTCTATTATATTCCTAGTTAGCTTTCACTTGATACTGCTGTGTTCAGTGCTTCACAAAATTCATGCTTGCAACCCTACTGTTATACGAACCTTTCAGGATGAAATTAAAAAAAGGATTCGGGAAGATCCTTCTTTGATTGGTGAGGAGGCCCGTGATGGTGATCTTTATTCATCAATTTTCCCAAAAGGAAAGAAAGGAAGGCCAAGTGGCCTTGGTCTATTAGTAGGTGGAGTCGCTTTGGAGCGCCTTGCTCAAGTTGAAGCTGAACTACATGTTGCTAAACAAGAGAACATGGAGCTTCGGCATGTGGTGCATACTCTGGTGGCAAATCAAACTTCAATGATGGCCAAGAGTGAGAGAATGGCAGAACAGTACAATGAGCTAAAAAGTTTGATCATAGCTTCTAGGGGGTCTGTTGAAATGGGAGGAATTCCAGAAAAGGAGCTTCCAAATAAAGAACCTTCTAAGGTGATTCTTGTTTTCATCTCTTATATTCAGTCACATTATTTGAGCATTTACTAGTAGCTAAATATGAGTTTCCACATACTAGGACTTGGAAACCATGAATGACGAAGAACAAGCAACTTCACTTTCATATACTACCAAGGCATCCGAGGCAATGGCTGCTCCAAGGCTGCTCCAAGGCAATGGCTACTCTAAGTTGGTGAAGGCATCCCAACTGGAATCAAAGACAACAGAATCAGCACTACCAAGTCTTGCGCCTGTGCCAAAACCAAAGAAGACAAAGACAACTAAACATAAGAAACCAGGAATATTTCAAACACCGCTCCAAAATGGGCCAAAGGTGATTTTTTCTATATGTGTCTCAACTTATTAACCAACTAGCGAATTAGAAGGGTTACTTAGTACCATTGCAACTTACAGGATGGATTAGAAGATACCATAAAGTGTGGCATGGAAGTTAGTTTGACGTCGCCAAATAGTGCAAGTGTGGTGGCAATGGGAACCATTCAGAAAACTGATAGAAAAGCTAAAGCAATTGATGGCCACCACTAGCTGATTGTGTTGAAGTTCTTGTCAACGTCGTGCTCAAAGAAACAACTGAGCTGCCTCGTGCATAAGGGAAAATAAACAAGCTAGGAAATGCCCAAGCTAGGTGTATTCCATGGCCACGCAAAAATGTATGATACATGACACTTTGCTATCTCATTTGCCCTGTTCTTGTATATGCAACTATTCTGAACTCTTTTTTATGCAGATTATGCAAACAGATCGTACTACCGTGCTGCACTCTAAGGTACTATCATAGCTCATAGTTTTGGTTTTGTGCTCATATTATGTATAACTATACATGATTTTTGTTTTTACCCAATTGTAGGTTTCTAGTGTTTGTAGTCAGGTGTCTTTCAACAATAGCGAGAATGTGGATCCCAACAAAACAACTACTGGAACTCAGGTGACCAACCATGAGACTGGTTGCAGTACTTCAGAAGGTGCAGTGAGTAATACACTGAAGAGAAAGAAGGTTTCTAAAACAACAAGAATGAAAAAAACTACTCAAGCAATCTCTGCTACAACCGGAAACAACATACTTAGGAATTCGGGCAGGAAAACATGAAAGATGGTCATAGGTGAGTTGTACATGCCTTTTCCTGTAGTGAATTAGAGCATGAGGTTTCCTGGCCCCTTTTTCTTGCATGCATGTCTCTGTAACCCTGTTACAGTGCTGAGAACATTCTTTGCTCTTGTAGAAGCCTAGAAATGCTGGTACACTGCTCAAGGTTGAAGTTGAAGGTGACACATCGCTGATTTGCTTGCCCTTGTGTGTGCCCGTCTAAGATTGGCTTGCTCTTATGCTGGTACACTGCTGATTGGATTGCTCTTGCATCAAGCTGGAACACTTGTTCGTATTGTTGTCACAACATTAGGAAGTGACCTGTGTGTTTCTGATTGATACTTTGATATTGTTTCTGAATTTGTGAAGATGTTCTTATGGTGATGCTTTGCATTATTCGCATGCACGATGATACTTCTAGCCGATGCAAGCTTCTCAATCTTTTTTTCTATTGTATGTGTTTTTACAGAGCTAGATGCAAATTATTGAGCTTGCTGTAATAGTGGTTTTATCATATTCTTATTATGCATATGTAAAGTTTGTGGCATTCTTATGTGCCCTGGAAACATTTTGGAGGCAATACAAAAGACGCCACATAATGGTTTTGAGGCATTCTTTAGAAATGCCACAAAAATGTCTTGAAGGCAGTATGAGAGATGCCTGGCATAATTTTTAGAGGCATCATGACAAATGCTGCAAATAGTCTTTGGAGGCATTCTAAAAAAATGCCTTCAATTGAGCTTGTTGGCGTTCTGAAAAAATGCCTGCATTTAATCTTTTTGAGGCATTGTGGAAAAATGCCTCAAATTGAGCTTGCTGGCGTTTTAAACATGCCTCTGTGTTGACCTTTGGAGGCGTTCTAGAAAAATGCCTCAGAAGACCTTTCCCTTGGTGACCATCTCTAGCATATTTGGAAAATGCCTTCTTTTCTCTAAGCTGGCATTATAGGGGCTTTTTGAGGCATTTTAAAGTGCCTGCAATTGACGTACGTGTTGTAGTGCACGGCACCATATATTAGAACATCTACAGCCGGACATATCAAACCATCCGTCGTACACCCGCGGACGCGCCCGGTGATTGACCGGACAGGAAAGAAGAAAAAACGTGATCCAATCAGACCCCTCCTATCATCCCTATACGCCCGCGTTGTCCGCGAATCCTCATATTCAACTCAAATATGGGAAGTATATGAGGGCTCGCGAACGCGCCCAGTCACGACCTCATCTCCACCAATCACGTGCAAGTGACCGGACATACGAAAAGAAAAATAAAAAGTGTGGATGCCCGGACGGATAAATAGGGGTTCAAAACGGGCAGGCTCCGTCACTGACGAGACGCGTCTGCGGGCTTTTAAGGGGTCATATTTGCTCTTACTCACCCGTCTAAAACTCTCTAATTTTATGAGGCGGAGCGAATAGGTCAGCAAACACGTAGTACGGTCGCGCGCATCAACAGCGAACGAAGAAGAGGTCCGACGGTCCAGAGCGCTGCATGTGCATGGAGCGTTAATTTCGTTAATTAGTAGACGATGGAGCTCAATTAGCCGGACGAGAGAGAGAGAGAGAGAGAGAGAGAGAGAGAGCGCTCTTGCACGCACGTTCTTCCAAAAGCATGTCCAAATCACCTTTTGAAATCATGGTGGTGAGTGCACATGCGAGATCATCCATCGGTGCGGCTAGCCGTCGCAAATGGGCTTAATTAATCAGGTACACACATGCATCTACAGGACCCAAAGATTCACATAATCTCATCATTCATGCATCCCATCGATCTAGTAGCTAGACCTCTCTTACTTGTCCTCTTTCAACTAGCCATGTTCCTTCTGCTCGTTTCCAATGATTATGATTTGTGTTTTTTCTTCCCATCAATTGTCGGCACGATGTGGCCAATAGTAACTTTTTGTTCGGCGGTATGTCTTCAATTTTCACCACATTGACCTGGGTCGCGCCTGTGCGTGGCCGCGGCCGGGATCATGTGGAGGTGTGGCCTTCATATCGCATCTCTGGCTAGATCGTCGCACGCGCATCGTAATTTTGTTGAAGGTATTGGCTCGATTCTACGTTCGACTTGCAGTTGAACTCATCAATATGCGGGTGCATGTGCGGCGATTCCTTCTTAAAGCTTTGTCTAGGGGTATTTGTGGTTTTTTTTTCATCCGGTCGCATATCATAAAGTTTGTGGTAGGATTAGGGAGATTTTGCCGCGAGGTAGTTGGCCTTGAGTTCTTTAAGCCAATTCGAAGACACAAATACTTTCACCAATTTCGAAGAGCACATCGGGTGGTTATTACTATCGACTTTGGAATAATTATTTCCCAGTCGCATGAGAAATACTTCCCTCTATCCATATTAGTTGTCCTGTTATAATACAGAGTTATACTATGTTGTAACAATTAACATGGATCAGAAGGAGTAATAAAACTGCCGTAGCAAACCCAGCAGGGAGGGAAGCAAGCAGATGGCGTCGCATAGAGGTTTCGGTTGGGTGGGCTTTTTCTTTTTCTTCTCTCTCCTGTCTGGGCCTGTCCGGGCTGTCCGTCCGGTCACTTTGAGGGGTCTGATTGTAGATGCTCTAACAAAACAATCGTAACAACCCCTCGAAAAAAAAAACTGTCATAACAACCTCAGCAGGCAGGGAAAGCAAGCACATGGCGTTGTACATAGTGGGTTGATGTACCAAATCCTAGGTAGGTTGTCAGTTAGGTTCGGTTAGTTAGTTGCATCGCATGGCAAGCATGTGCAACGGCTTTTGCCTGCGCTCTACTTGCAGAAAGGGATGATTGACGAAGCTGCAGTGCGCTGCTGCACATATAGTTCCATCTAGTACATTGTGATTATTGAGCACCAGAAAGTGCTGGTGCTACCTTTAATTTAGGAGGGAGGTCATTGTCCAAATCAGTCAAGTACCCACCGGCTAGGTGCCGTGCGGGTGTACGTATACATATGTGCATGTGGATCGAGCAATTAATAGCGAGGAAAATCCGCACCACAATTTCTATAAAACCATTCAAGAATATGCACGTACAGGTCGGATGGAACTACAATTTCTATAAAACCATTCAACTATATGCACACGGATCTCCCATGGAACAACAATTTCTATAAAATCATTCAAGTATATGTACGTACAGGACGGATGGAACTACAATTTCTATAAAATCATTCAAGGATATGTGTGCGTACAGGACGGATGTATCTAATAAATTAAACACAATATTTCGGACTTGAAGATTTGACACGCATCAATAAAGGATGGATGTACATACATGCACAGTGCATGGCAGACACTTCAGAACAAAACACAAAATACATGGCGACACAAATAGGTCAAGTACACCAATGAAGCATAGTTTAAAAAATCGAACCCTCAACCGAAACGGTGAGGTTGTCGGTTCAGGATCTTACTGATCGGGACGGCGGTTCACCGGTTCATTTGCGACAGAAGCTCATAATATTTAAGATAATTTTTCAAAAAATCGACCTCACATGAAATGGAAACATATAACATTGGGCGTAAACCATTAAGAAATCAGAAAGCGTTATTAACATAGTTGGTTATTAGGCCTTTAGCATGCCTTATCTGAAGGTTATGTGTTTGATTCCTTGTTGTTGCACCTTTTTTTCAAACATTTTCAAGTTTTTTTTACTAAAAGGCCGGTACAGTTAAAAATGGACAAGAGTTTTGCTACATTTATCAAGAGATTTCCTACGGAATTATTCTATGGGGCGACATGGAATCATTTGGTTTGAACATCACGACCCCCCCCCCCCCCTCCCCGGGCCGTGAAATTGAAGGGGTTAGAACCATATATTATTAGTTATATAAATGGTCAAATTTTAACTAAAAATGTGAAAGGGCCAATAAAACTTAGCGGAGGAAGTAAATAAAAAAAAGTCCATTTTACTACCCTGAAGAAAATGGGTTGTTCATATAACCCCTGAACTTTTTTTTGGTTCACTTAACCCCTAATTTAATCAATCCCGTTCAGAAATCATCATTGGCGGGTTTGTAAGGTGGTTTTGCTGATATGAACAAAGTCAAAGCAGTTTGTTGACTAGTGGGACCATATAATACTAATATTGTGTACGGTCTGCGCCGCTAGCACTGTACATAAAGAGGCGGTACATCTGCATATCGACGGTCGTGGCTCATCCAACGTCGGTCATACTAGTACCAGCTTATAGATAGGTAGGGTACTAGCTAGATCGATAATGAACATGGTCTATTGGTACGACTCTCCTCTTATTTCCACGCTAGCGACGTGTAGCTAGGTGTGCATGTGATGGGTGTGACCACGACGCGCCAACACATTCCTTAGCTTCAATTCAATTCAGATGTTATATACCACTCCCTCCGTCCATAATATAAGAACACTTTTAACACTACACTGATAAAAAAACGTTCTTATATTATGGGACGAAGGAAGTAGTTTCTTTGTATCTAGATGCATTTAAATGTTAGTAATACATTCGTTTGAGCGTCAACTAATTTCAGACGAAGGAAGTAGTAATATTTGCTAACTTATTATATATTTACTAAATTTAGATGGAGTACATGCTAGTAACAAACAATGGATGTTTCTTCTGCCAGAAGCAATGCCACGCTAATGGAAAAAGTCCAAATTGGTGGATAAAGTAGCTGATTCATTTCGTTTAATTCTAGCGTAGGCTCCATCGCACAAAAAAAGTCAAGGCTAGTGTGAAGTAGTGCAGTACTCCAGTATGCACCGGCCGGGCGGCCGGCCAGTAACCGAATTTCAGCCGCTCAGGTCAGCTAGCCTTAAACCAGCAGACAAGTTAGGTTCGCCACTTGCAAAAAGGTTTTTTTGCCGTCAAACCAGCATTATTAGTTGCAGAAAACATGGGGATTGGATCCTGTGGTTTATTTGCATATATTCTTGTCTCGAGGAGGAGGCAATCCTGCGATTTGCATACGATAACAGCTCCTTGATTTGGGAGGCATGTTTAAAATGGTCAAATGTCCAGCCCAATCTCCCTGCAATTTGGTCCATCTAGACAAATTAAATTACATCAGCTGCAAAGCATTCCCTCCATCTCAAATATAAGACGTTTTCTAGGCTTAGTCGTTTCTGAGGCTTGGACTAATTAAGTCTCAGAAATGTGAGTGCACCAACCTTTTGATCGATTAAAGTAATATTTTTCTCGATCATCGTAACTACTCCCTCCGTCCCGTAATATGAGAACGTCTTTGACACTGCACTAGTGTTGAAAAGACGGAATGAGTACTTACTTACAATTGACGACCTTGCAACCTCAGGATTGTCTTTTTCTCTAGAGTAGTAGCAGCGAGATCATCATAGCCGATTCTGCGTGTACCATCCATAAGAAAAATGAGAATCCTCCTCATGTGTCAACTAGTAATAAATGAAAGCTCATCATCAGTCTCTGCAATCACCAGTGTATAACTAACTCCCAATTAGCAACCAACCACTCCTGAGATTAGCACCCATGTGGGACCCACCACACCCTACACCACACTACATATAGCCCGATGCGTGAAGGCAGCTCAATCGGAGTAGAACCCCAAACACACACACACAAACACACACACACACACACACACACACACACACACACACACACACACACACACACACACACACACACACACTCCACTCAACTATTGGAGCAGAGAAGATGATGACGATGATGATGCAGATTAGGCCACATATTGGCATCTCACGTCTCATGGTGGTGGTAGGAGCCGTGGTGCTGCTGCTGCTGCTGCAGGGGCGTCCGGCTGAGGCGCAGCCCTCTCCCGGCTACTACCCGAGCTCCAAGGTGAGCTCAATGCCGTTCTCGCAGTGGTACACCAACCTGTGGGGCGCCCAGCACCAGTCCCTCTCCCCGGACCAGACCTCCCTCACCCTCTGGATGGACCGCAGCTCAGGTCAGTAATTTTTTTTTGCATGATTAAATCATACTTAGTGCTAGATACATTCATTTGAGCAATAATGTTTTTGAGACGGAAGAAGTATGTACTCGTGCTCAAGTCTGTGCAATAGTTGGACAACCCATTTCACCTAACAAATCATGCTGCTAATTAATTAATTCGTCGTCCACTTCAGGGAGCGGGTTCAAGTCGAAGCGGGCGTACCGGAACGGCTACTTCGGCGTCTCCATGAAGGTCCAGCCCGGCTACACCGCCGGCGTCAACACCGCCTTCTACGTTAGTACCTCTCCTCCTCCCCTCCGGCGACCATTTTTTCCTCTTGGATCCTTCTTAATTAACTGACCCGGTGCATGCGTGCAGCTGTCGAACAATGAGGTGTACCCGGGGTACCACGACGAGATCGACGTGGAGCTGCTGGGCACGGTCCCCGGCGAGCCCTACACGCTGCAGACCAACGTGTACGTCCGGGGTACCGGCGACGCCCACCCCATCGTCGGCCGGGAGATGCGGTTCCACCTCTGGTTCGACCCGGCCGCCGCCTTCCACCACTACGCCGTGCTCTGGAACCCCGACGAGATCGTCTTCCTCGTCGACGACGTGCCCGTGCGCCGCTACCAGAAGAAGGTGGAGGCCACCTTCCCCGAGCGGGAGATGTGGGCATACGGCTCCGTCTGGGACGCCTCCGACTGGGCCACCGACGGCGGCCGCTACAGGTCCGACTACCGCTACCAGCCCTTCGTATCCGGGTTCAAGGACTTCAAGGTCGCCGGCTGCGAGGTCGGCGCGCCCGCGTCGTGCGGCCCCGTGCCGGCCGGGCCCGGTGGCGGGCTGAGCTCGCAGCAGACCGCCGCCATGAGCTGGGCGCAGCAGCGGGCCATGGTCTACTACTACTGTCAGGATAGCTCCAAGGACCGCTCCAACTACCCAGAGTGCTAGTCTGCTACCACTATATATTTAGCTCTGAGCTCCGAGCTCGAGCCAGCGGCAATGGCGGCTGCCCTTCCGTCCAAGTGAAGGTTGAGGCGTATGTATATGGCCGGTATACGATGCATAGTGTGATCGATATTGTGATTCGGGTATGTATGTGTGTGAGATACTCTGAAGAGTGCGAGCAGGCTGAGACGTACGTGCTCTGTCTAAGTTATTGATATTTGTGAGATTACGAGTGTAGATTGGACATTTGGACTTGTAATCTACAGCTTTTGGATGCAGAGAAAATGGTTTGAGCCGACACGACGGAGGTTTGCTATTTTTAGTTTCAGTTGTTTCAATTTTTTCTTCCCTCTCACTCGATTTTTAAGACATGTGCTTTTGGTTGCTGGAAGGATTGCTTAATTATCTTTTTGTGCAAGACTTTTGAGTGAAGCAAGAGGTGGACCACGTGATACTCGGGTAAGCAATCCAAATTTGATGGGGAAAAAAAGCAAGTGGTGGAGTTGGAGGAGCCATGTCCCTTTTCACTTGAAGCATGCGAAGGGATTGCGTGAGGGAAAGTATCTAGTGCAAATTAAGGGGTCTACTTCCCTTATGCTTTTTAGTAGAGTTCCAAATCAATCTTTTTTAAAAATAGCACATAGACATGACATGAATCCATGGTGTCACAATAATTCAAACATTGCTCCGAAAACAGAATTTAGAATTTTGCTGCCAGTAGCGACAATGGGCCAAATTCGAAGCCCAACTTACATTAAACACTATTTAGTGTTAGAGTTGTTGTTTTTTCTCTCGACTTGTGTTACGAATTTTAATTTGAATTTGTGTGACAATATAGATTCATGTCATCTCTGCGTGCTAACTTTTGTTCATAGTTTTCTGAAAAACCTTCAAAAGCATTTCTGTTATTTCTTTTTGTGATGTTAACAGTGGGTTGGTTACATCAGCAACCCATATGAAAACCAAGCTTTTGTCATTAAAAAACACGAAAATCTCATCTCAATCATCATTTGTCGCTGCTTCTAATTTAGGGGTAAGTTATTTGGCTTGGACATGATATTTAGTTCATCTCTGCATCTCAAAATACTAACTAATGATATTCCCCGCATGTTCAAAGATTTAGTTTATGAAACTTGGTAAATTTTATTGTTCATTTCTACTAGGTTCTATAGTAGTTATTAAACTTAGTGAAGTTTTAAAAACACGTCAAAATGTATTTCAAATGGATCTTATTTCAAAGCCCTCGTCACAAGAAACAGAATATCCAAACAAAACTAAATTTAGACTTTCGGTTCAAAAGATAGAAAAGATTCAAATGCGAAAGCAAAAAAAAAGGAGTCGGCGCCCCCCGCCACCGCGTTCCTCAAATCCTCTCTCCAAGACGATCCCTTGTTTACAAGTATTGGTGAATCAGACATAGCACTTTTAGTGTTCCTTCTCTCAGCATGAAACCGTTTCAAATTGCGGCGTAACAATAGCAGCAAAGTAATTGAATCCATATGCTAGAACAAGAGTGGTGAATGCATGACTACCATTAGTAAGGGTATGGTATCAATCTCACATTCGTACTTTTAAGCATTGGTGAGCACTTGAATATCATTGTTAAGAAATCATGCTCATGATCCTCTCTAGTGAAGCCATGGATTTCCACTTCTTCAAGACGTGTACAGAAGACACTTTGGCTTCTCCAATTCTTGGGCACATGACAAGGACAATTTCCTTCGCATGCTTTTCTCAACTATAGGAAGTGATGAGCATGACAATGTATTAATTAATGACTCTGCACTAGCTTCTCAGTTCTGACCTTATCACATACAGCGTAGAGAAATTGTGTCGACCATGCATTATCTATGTATAAGATGTATAAGTACGGAGAAGAATCACCTTGGAAACCCTTGGCAGGACGACCATAAGCTTCTTCGTAGCGGCACGAATCCGATGCATTCGAAGGAGTTGTAATACAAGTGCTCCGTAAAGATGGCATGCCCGTTCAAAATTTAGCTCCAACACAGAGAAATTGGTGACTGGAAGTTTCTCCATCTCCTCAGCAATGTCCATCTGTGGATCCAAATGATTCTACGAACAAATTGGAAAAAGATATCATGCATGCATGCAGAGAACCAACTAAAGTTTGGTGCGTAAATCTATTACTATTAGTTTGAAGTTTGAACTGAACAGATAAGAAGCAAACCCCATCATTCAGGTTCAAGCGAAGCTCATGTTCCCGATTGTCTACGTCGCTCTTCTTTATGGTATGTACCCTCATCTCCTGTAAACGCCAAGAGCCATAAGAAAGAGGCACTGCATAGCAGCTCCGCCAAAAGAACTCCTCTAGCACTTCCGGCGAGATGGAGACACCGGTGTCCCTGCCGGCACAGAAATTCAGATCCAGTTGCTTAAGCACGGGAGCTACAATGTCAATGTTGTGACATTCTATCTGGACATCCAAATTCACAGTAAGTTTCTGCAGCGACGGGGCCGTGATGTTGCCCGTAGCCGTGGCTAAGTTGATCTTTAGCACGCGAAGGCGCGGGCAAAGCTTGACCAAGCTACCAACATCGACAGTGCTCCAGCACCCAGTTAGGGACAGATTCTCGAGCGCGAGGAACTCATACATCGGCAGCGATGTGAAGCGTACGTGTTGCCAGCTCATCTCGATGGAGGTGGTATGCCGGAAGCAGGGAAGGTGTGCATTTATCTGTTTGTTAGCACACACCATGCTGAAGCTATCAGCGAGGACGAACTCCTGCGGTGAGAGCCTCGATGTGGTCTGGAGAAGAGAGGCGAAGGAAGCGGCATTGACATTGTCCTCCCAAGGAATGCTGATGTCGAGGAGGGACAATGTGAGGCCAAGCGATGCAGCTGCCTCTTCGAGCACGACGAGCACCGCTTTGATGGAACGGAGCGGCATCCCACGGAAGGTGGCACTGAGCATGCGCAGACATGGGCATTGCTTGAGCAAGGTGCCAAGGTAAGCGATGTTGCCGGAGAGGGACAACTTCTCGAGTCTGAGGAACGGTGGCAGCGTGAGCTCTTGTGAGTCGAGGTTGGTGACGCTGAGGCTGAGCACGCGCAGGCACTGGCAGCGGTTGAGCAAGTAGCCAAGGCCGGCGATTTCTCCTGTGAGGGACAAACTCTCGAGCATAGGGAACACGCTGTTCGCCGGCAGCGTGATGGGGATGGCATGCTTGTGTGGGGAGGTGATGCTGAGCGCACGCAGACGGGGGCAGCGGTTGAGCAGCGCGCCAAGGTTGAAGATGTAGCCCGAGAGGGAAAGCCTCTCGAGCGAGGTGAACTCGTGATCGCGGGTCGACGATGGCACGATTCGGACACGGGAGAAGCTATAGATGCCCAGCTCGATGGATGTGGTGCAGTCAAAACAGGGCAGCCTGATGTCGGCCGACTCTCCCATGTTCATTAGACAGGTGAAGACTAGCTCCCTGGGCGAGAGACGTGCGGCGGCGCGCAGCAACGAACTGGCGAATTTGGCAGTGTGTCCCGTTTGAAGGCAGATGTTCAGGGTAGACATTGCCGGTGTGGAAGCAGCGAAGCGGGCGAGCGCAGCTTTGATCATGGCGGGCTTCTCGAGGCCGCGGAAGGTGAGATCGGCGAGGCCGGTCCAGAGGCCGCGCCATCGGCGAGAGAGGAGGCCGGTCTGCACGGCGGTCCGGACGCAGCGTAGGCGTGCGAGGATCAACAGAAGTATCTCGTCGGGGAGGGCGCTGATGAGATCCATGCACCGTTGCTGCGGCGGCGCCGAGTGCTGGAGATAATGCCCCGATCGCACTTCCATCGTGAGGAAGGAACACGTTTTTTTTTTTGAGCATCACGTGAGGAAGGAACACGTGAAGCCCTGCAACTTAGAATAAACACATCGACCCCCAGGTTTTACGGCGTCACCCAGCCAAGCCCAAGAGAGCCCAACTATGTCTAGTTCGTTGTGAACTCGTGATAAAATAGGGTTTTTTTTGCAAGGTTGATAGAATAGAAATATAGAATATGAACTTTTTCGGTTCCGTGAAACAGGGAGCACCGTGTGTACACACTACGACCATAAAAAGGTTGTGTGCTACGAGGCCAAAGCAAAACAAAGTAATGCTTAGAAAAATAGTTCGTTTACATCCAGAACTATATAAACTTGTGATAGCAACGAGTGTAATAGCTTATCGAAAGCTCGAAGTAAAGTTTGTTTTGAGAATATATTTTTCTTTATGATCCAGCAAAGTGTAACTGACTTCTTCACTTGGAGGAAATGTTTGTGACGGATTATCCTGGGGCTTGATGGATAAATGTTGTAACGTTGAGCTTGTTGGTGCTGCTGGTCGGTCTACATGTTCAAAATTCATGTAGAGTCATGTTTGTCTTGGATTGATGGACAGTTTGTTCACATTGTTTGCTTTGTTCGTCGTTTTGCTTTGTCTGTTATACATGTTGTTCTTGCTAGATTGTCTGCAAGTAAGTGAGGCTTTTATGGGGATTATTCGGGTGTGAAATATTTTCCTGGAACCGTGTCGGATGTGCTCTTGTGCTTGGTGTTTTATCAGCTTCATTCAGAAAATGAAATTGGGGAGGGGGGATCATGCACAACCCGGGAATGTACGTGCTGCTGAAATTTGATGCATTTCTTGAGGTAGCGTATACAGCTGGGGTTAACCAAAGTGCATGCCAAGCAATGATATAAAAATGCGGTCGTGCACCAACTCCAACCATCGTTAATTTCGCCCCACCTCCCCCCGCCCCCTGCGTGTGTGTCCTCCTCTCACCGTACTGTCGCCGCTGCCCGCCCACCCACCCGCTCCACAACCCCGCCGCAAGTTCCACCGCTCCTCCACTACCGCCCGCCTCGAATCGAGCGTTTTTTCCATCGATCCTCCGCCGCCACCCGATTTGCCACCGTCGTCGCCGCTCATCCACCACCACCAAGCCACCGTCCAACTCCCACCCGTCGTTTTCCCCTACTGCCGCTCCCCGATTCCAACTCTAGGCGTGGCCACCAACATACTAGCCGTGTTGCCGCCACGCCACCGCCGCCGACATATCCTAGTCGCGTCACCACCGCACCGTCGCCACCATGCCGCTGAAGAACCTCCCGAAGAGCAAGACAGGGTTCTTCGGCATGCGGGCGAGGCCATCTGACAATTCAACATTGAGTTCTCAGACGGCGCCCGTAGCTTCAGGCTCGGCACATACCCTACCACCAACGAGGCCGCGCGGTCATACGACGTGGCAGCATGGCGTGCCTAGAGGCCAAGGACGGAGCTCGACTTCCAGCAGATTGAGACCTGGGTGGGTG
This sequence comes from Triticum aestivum, assembly GCF_018294505.1. Lineage (NCBI taxonomy): Eukaryota > Viridiplantae > Streptophyta > Magnoliopsida > Poales > Poaceae > Triticum > Triticum aestivum. The sequence continues at coordinate 662,514,891 of NC_057804.1, forward strand.
CGGAGTTCCTCGCACCCGAGGGCTTCTGTATAGAGGAGATGATGATGACGAAGAAGAAGCCGACAATTTGTTTTTATCCACGCGACAGCAATGAGCCAGCAATGGCGAGGTTCGCGCGGGAGCAACCAGAATATCTCCAGGATGAATGTGAGTTCTACTGGAAGCGCGATGCCGAGCGGAAAAAGAAGAGGGTGAAGTAGGTAGCTCTGACTTAGATTTAACTATGAATGTGTGTAATGTGCTTAAAACAGCATGTGTTTGGAAACTTTATTCGACGGCGAATTCAGTGATATATTTGTTGCGGCATATGACAATTTTGCACGGACATATGGCAATTTTGCACTCGTTAAATGACGACGTAATAGCCCATCTCGGTTTATAAAGCCAGATGCATCAAATTAACAACCTAGCACCTGCCTCGATTTGAAAACCCAGATACATGAAATCGACGACCTAAAATCTGTCCTGCTTATAATTATAAACCCAGATAGAGTTAGTAAAAGAATCATGTACTCCCTCTGTAAAACTAATATAAACGGTCTTTACAGAGGGAGTACTCAATAGGTATTCTTAGTTCGTCATGCTATTTTATATAAAACCCCTTGATATTTCTTACATTAAACCCGCAGTAGATATCAAATATTTTTTTATCTATATCTTCTTCTTTCTTCTTCTATCTATTCTTCTTCTATCTATTCTTCTTCTCTTCTCTATTTTCTATCTTCTCTTCTATCTTCTCTACTTCTCTATTAATAAAATAAATAGGTATTCTTAGTCCGTCATGCTATTTTATAGAAAACCTCCTGATTTTTTCTGACATTAAACCCGCAGTAGATATCAAATATTTTTTTTAAATACTCATATCTTCTTAACCATAACTCCAAATTTAACATGTTATATATGAATTTTGATTAGAAAAATATGTAGAATCTGAATATATATGTTGTTATTTTACGAGTTAACAATTTAAGAAAATACAATCTAAGTTAGTGATTATGGTGCAATCTTAATCAATAATGCATTATCCGTCTTTCTTTCATACCGGTAGTGATTCGGATAGGGGATGAACATGTTGAAATAGAATACATGTGGAATCTTGAACTACGCTTTTCTAGGCTAATACCACATTTGTTTGAGTCGTAGCTACAAATTCTCAGATTATAGACCATTTTTCATGAATTAAGAGCGTGTGGTATTTTTTTTTCTCCCGTTGCAACGCACGGGCCTTTTTGCTAGTACATATCAAAGCAGAAGCAGCCTACGGAGCGGTTCAGTGCCGGCGGGTGTTGCGCCGTTGCTCGTGCATCTCCACACAGCAGCACAGAGAAACAAAGATGACGACGATCGCCAAGAGGAACGGCCACAGCTCCCGCGGGGCACCAGCCTGGGAAGATGCAGAAGCAGCTGTTGCAGGGTATCGGCAAGTACCGGAGCCTGCAAGATCAAGATGCAATTTGTAACCATCAATGGAGTTGTACATGCACATCCACCTGAGATCCAAGGAAGATGGCAGAGCTAGCGATCGAAGCACGAGGCTTACTGGGGTCTGTGGAGGTGAGGGTGGCGGTGCCGCCGAAGTCACAGGTGGCGCCGCCGCCGTTGGCCTTGGCGTTGTGGTAGTAGCTGTTGGCGGCGTAGGAGCAGCGCGTCGCCACCGTGTCCGTGCCGGAGTGGCACTGCCCGCCGGGGAGCAGCGGGGCGCAGTCGGCGCCGTGGCCGCACGCGTAGTCCAGCGTCCTCTGCAGCGCCGCCGCCGGCAGCTCTGGCTTGCACACGCACCAGCTGCTACCTGCAGCCGACGACGCTTCCGTCGACAAGGCGAACACCACCAAGAGCAGGAAGATCCAGAGGGCTGAAGTCGCCGCCATGGATGAGGGATCGGTTCTGCTTCTGTTGATTATGTAGTGTACGGGCTCGAACAAGTTGCCTATCCGTAGTACCTGCTCAGGGTCAGATTCAATCTACAACGAGGGCTCAGAGTCCAAGCACATACTAATGGATTGATTTATTTGGAAAGAACACAATTCTGAAACAATATACAACTCGATCACGGCCAGGGTATGCCAATTTGAGCTGGAAAAACCTTCCGGTCAGAAATCATCCTTACATGTTTAGATGTGAGATACGCCCCCTGTAAAGTAATAAAAAACATGTTTAGATATGAGATACGCCTTCTGTAAAGTAATATTTTTTAGATCACTACTTTAATGATCTATATGTGTATACGTGTGAACAATATAGCTAGAAATGTATTGTGTACATCCAAGGCAAAAAATAGCACGTCCCCTTAAAATACGCTATTAATGTGCAAGAGCGCGTCATAGCATTCCATTAGCGAGGCATTATATATGATTTATTTAGTGAGATAATTTCCTACACGCTATAGCACGCTATTTTCTTTCAGTGTGTACATCACAGTAATAACATGAACTGTGTACATCACACAGTACAATGCATGCATTTTAAAAAAATCGTAAAATTGCTATCAGTGAGGGCAGAACTAAGGGTCTGCCACTGGTGCATCATCTAGTAGTGGCGGGCAAGTTGTTATGCCCGCCACTGGTGGCATATTATGAGTGGCGAGAGATCAGTGGTTGGCCTGCCTGGGCCCAAAGCCCGCCACTGCTAGCCATTCCTGCGGTAGTGTGTGGTGTAACCTCTAAATGTAATTCTCTTGGAAATGTCATGTTTAAATTTAATGAAAGATATTGACAAGAACGTTATATATGTCTCAACAGAATACTTCTGGGTAACATGTTCAAAGTCACCGTATCAGTTTAAGTTTTGTTATTTCTGATAACAACAAGTAATTAAATGTAACAATTAACAAACATAAGTACATCTCCGTCATTTAATTTTGTTGCATCAAGGAGCATGCTAACCAGATGCATGCGGATCCAGTTCACCCTATCTAAAATCACCATAGCAATTCACCGAAGGATGTGCCAAGAAAATGTTGTGCAATTTCGTAGTGCAGCCTTTAAATGTGCATGCAAGTCTCACGGTCATTCTTTTAAGCTTTGGCGAGCATTTGAAAATCAGTTTTAAGAAATCATGCTCGTGATCCCGTCCTTCAAGGTCGTGGATCTCCACTTCTTCAAGACGTGTGCAGAAGTCACTTTGGCAGCTCCAGTTCTCTGGCTTATAGCCAAAACAATCTCCTAGACATGCTTGGCTTCTCCCCTAAAGAAAATGATGAGCATGACAATCCATTATTTACACGTGCTACCTTCTCGGTTGAAACCAAAATTGCATAGAGAAAATTGATGGAACATGAACCGTGTATGTAAGATGTATAAGCATGGTAGAGAAATACCTTGGACCAACATGGTAAGACGACCTTGAGCCTTTTTGTAGTGGCACGAATTCGACGCATTCGAAGCAGATGCAGCACAAGGGCTCCGTAAACATGTGAATATGATTCAAAATTTAGCTCCAACACAGAGAAGTTGGTAACCGGTAGTTTCTCCATCTCTTGTGCAAAATCCAGCTGTGCATCCGAATAATTCTGTGATACAGGATGGGAGGGGGGAGGGGTCAGAATATCATGCATAAAACTAATTAAAATTAAGACAGTAAATCCAATATATAGTGCATTGACCTGGAAGAGACAAGAGACGTACACTGGAATATAGCTGCAAGCTTAGGACATGAAAGCGTGGAAGCTGCTGCATTTGAGAATGCGAGTCTTCCCAGTTGTCTACATGGCTTCTCTCTATCGTCTCTACCCTCATCCTCTCGAGCCACCAACAACCAAAAACAAGAGGCAACCCTGTATACCATCGCTGCCACAAGACCTTCTCTACTACCGGTGCCGAGATGAACACACCGATGTTTCCCCCGGCACGAACCTTCAGCTGCAGTTGTTTAAGCATAGGAGTTACTATGTCGATGCCGCGACACCCCGTGTCGATATCTCTATCGATATCAAGCTCCTGCAGCAATGCCGAGTGGACTATGATGTTTCCCGCTACAGTTGCCTTTAGTGTGCGCAGGCGTGGGCAACAGGTGACCATGGTGCCAATGTCCAGGACCCTGCATTTTCCTGATAGGGATAACATCTCGAGCGCAGAGAACTCGCTGGTCGGTTGCACTGTGAAGGATATGTTGTAGTGCAAGTCCATCATGATTGAAGTTGCACGGTGAAAACATGGCAGGTCGATAGTGACGTGTCCGTATATCTCATGAGTGACGACGACCTCTTGTGGCGATAGTCTCGCCGCCGAGCAATAGCTGCCGCGAATCCAGGTCGGTAACGCTGAGCTCGCGCAGCACCTGGCAGCGGTGTAGCAAGGCGCCAAAGTCGATGTTGTTGCCGGATAGGGACAATCTCTTGAGCGAGGTGAACTCGCCGGGCCGCCACACGAACACGGAATCGTTGCGTGTCCAGTTTGATGGAGGTGGTGCAGTTGAAACATGGCAGCTCGATCATGTCGTCCAAGTCTCCCATGTATGACGACCAGAGGGTGAAGACCAGCTCCCTCGGCGAGAGCCGTGCGGCGGCGCGCAGCAGCAAGTTGGCGTCGTAGGCGGTCTCTCTCGTTTGAAGGTGGATGCCGAGCGTGGACACCGGTGTTGAAGCTGCAGCCAGTCGGGCCAGCACCGCTTTGATCGTGGCGGGATCGATGTAGCGGAAGGTGAGATCGGTGACACCGGTCCAGAGATCGCGCCACCGACGTGAGAGGAGGCTGGTCTGCACGGCGGCGCGGACGCAACGTAGGCGAACAAGGACTAGGAGAAGCATCTCGTCGGGGAGGGCGCTGATGAGGTCGGCTCCTCCGTATAAACCACGCCGGGAAGGAGCTCCAAGCGGCGGCGGCGGCGAGCGCCTGAGACGACGCCCCGATTGCAGTTCCATCCAAGCGACAATGTAAACCCCTTCTGGCCTCCTCTACTACTCCGTCTTGTTTTTTAAGGGCTCTATATTTTTTTTTCCTGAGGCCTATCTACAACTGCGTCTAATCTAAGGAAAGGGAACAAAACAGGTAAAAAAAAAACTGCTCCTAGCGAGGAGCCCAGGCCCATCATATGATGACCGGACGTAACCACAAATCTTCATGTGCCTCCTTCCCCCGCCAGCTCCGCAGTACTCCTTCTCCCGCCAGCTCCGCAGTACTCCACAAATCTTCATATTTTTGCGGTTGCCTTCCCCTCCGACTCAGAGGACGAGCTCATCCGCGGCATCATCCGCCGGCCGCGGACCATGGTTTTCACTTTCAGTGAGATTTCGGTGAAATTCGCTGAATTTCAGTAATTTCAGCAAACACTGAAATATTACATTTCGGCCAAAATATTTCAGCAATTTCAGTATAGCACAACAATTCCAATATTTTTCGAAATACTTTTTAAAAAATTCAAATTTTTTATTGAATTCAAGTGAATATTTCAGTCATTTGGCTGAAATGGAAACTGAAATCACTGAAATTCACTGAATTTCAGTGATTTCGGTTGATGCTGAAATTTTTCTGAAACTGAAATTGGAAACCATGCCGCGGACCATATCCGATATGGACACTTGCCACCGGCACCGCAAAAATGCCAAGTCAATGCATTTGACCCATGCCAAGTCTAAGTTACTCTCCATTATGACGAGCCTTAGTAAAAGTCCGACCCATGCATATGATGTTGACCTCTTTTTAACAAGAACAATACAAACAATACATGTAGCTTGTTACAGCGTGAAGGAGCAGTAAAAACATATTGTAACATGACACAATACACCACCACTGTCGGTCCATGCAAGGATAGAGGACCAGTGATGCGTGATAGAAACTATTGTGGAAGGAAAAGAAGAACATTAAAGAGTGGATTACACGGTGGTAAATAAGCTCCGAAGTAACACCCATGCATCTGGCCGGCAATGTTTGCCGAGAGTCTGGTCAGGGAGTCTAAACTGGAGGGGGCTCGCACAAGTTCTTGCAGGCGACCTGGCAAGGGGTGAACAACTGGTTCACGCACGTCTGGCCCAACGCTGGAGTGAGGGCGCAAAGCACGATGCACGAGGACGTGGGCATAGCCCAGTGGTTGGGGGCGCATGATTGTAAACCTAACGACCAGAGTTCGATTCACGTCGGGGACGAATTTCTGGAATTCTCATGAGGGATGCTTCTTCTATATCAATAAAACCGTGGGTGCTAGTGCCCATGGAGTTTCATTTTTTTGCAAAGCACGATGCACATCTTCTCCGCGAAGGCGTTGCATGCAGGTACGCATGCTGTACGGCATGGTGTCTCCGCACTAGGGCAAGCTAACGGTTGCCCATCGACGTAGGCCATCGCCGGCTGCCCCGCGGCAGACATGAGGATGACCACCAGCACCGCGTAGATGGTTGCCATCTTAAGCGCAGATGCAGCCATTGGTCGTACCTCGGGCCAAGGAATGGCTTAGCTAGGAAGACGGTGCAAGATCGACAGGGAAGTGAGAATGTGTAGGTGGTGCCCAGATGAGAGCAGGACAATGCTCTTTTTATAGGCTACCAACGCACATGGAACTGGAATCATGGAGTATGGGTGTATATGCAGTATCATGCACCTTCGTGTTGACTTCATCATTTCAAGTGGACCGTGCAATTCATTTGTGGCCGCTACCTCACTCATTAACCTCTATTCTAATACATGTAGTATCGAGTTGTCAGCCACAATCGAATCATGCATTCACCGGATCTTACTCTTTTATGATTTTCTCTGATCTTTACTTGATCTGCAGTATTAATCAAATCAAGAGGACATATCAGTTGCTCAGGCACATGGTGCTGGATATGTAGCGTTTCAATCCTTCTTTTTCTTTCTTTTTTTCCAGAAGGAGAGTTCCAGTTTTAGAAGGTGGCTAGATGGGAAGTTACCAACCTAGTCCAATGAAAAGAATAGCGCACTAAAGAAAAATAACGGCACCCCTAAAATATGCTACTAGCGTGCTATATCTTGATGTAGCATGCTATTTGTGGTGCTATAGTGTACTAGTTTTTTTCTATATCGCAGTCCGATAAATCCAGGGATTTATTGCTAACTCACCCTGTATCAAACCCATCAACCGTCGCGCAAGGGATGTCCTCTCACGCTAGCCACGTCATCACAAGAAGACGAAAAAACAAGTTAGCGATTGGGTGGGCAGAAAAGAAAAGAGCGAGACAAAAAGATCAGGCTCGACGCCTCCCCACGTACACCAACACAGCCGCCGCCTCCTGTGCTCATTTCTCTCAGCGTCGCCAGATCTGGGGGAGCCATCGGGAGGAGAACCACGAGCATGAGAGACCACGGCCGTGGCAGCAGCAGCATCTCCGATCAGATCCGGCGCTCAGCTCAGTTGCCACCCTTTTCTCTTGTCTACGAGGCCGACACATCAAGATCAAGCAGGCCAGGCGGCGGCGCTCCCAGATCCGCGCCGTGATGTTCAAATTTCTGGATTTTCCTTAAAGTATTTTCTCATAAAAATAATTAAGTTCTGCATTAGCTACAGAGCACAAAGATGACTGCATCTTTTATCGAGGAAGAAACTAATAGTACTAATTGCTAGCGCAGTAAGGTATGGCGCTAGTCATAGTGGCAGTAACTTAGCTAGTAACATAACGCATAACAAGACAAATTTGGTTATGTGACAAGCAATTAATGAGCAAAGAGAGGTTTGGGGGTACCGTAACATAACCTAACCCGAGACAAGATGCTACGTCTAAATAAATGAAGGCTTGCATGACACAAACCTTATTACTACCCACTATGGAGGTAGTAATATAGGCTAGTAACATATGCATGTTACTAGTCTAAGTTATTCCCCATAATGACTAGTCTTAGTAAAAGTCCGCCCCATGCATTTGATGTTGAGCTCAATTTAACAAGAACAATACATGTACTCCCTCTGCCCAGTGAAAAGGGTACATCTAGCTTCAAAATTTGTCCACAAAAAGTGTATTTCTATCTTATCGATGCACTTTAAAGTAGAAAATTTACTTCTCTCTCATCACACGGTAATCAAGACCAATAATAATCAATATATGATCTTCTTAATTTCTACATGCAGTTATCATTGGAGGTGGGTAATTAAAGAGGAGAGAGATGGTGGCTTGTAGCTTTTCAATACATCTTTACTTAACTTCATAATTTGTCTTAAAATTTGTAAATGTACACTCTTTACCGGACGAAGGGAGTAACTTGTTACAGCATAAAGGAGCAGTAAAAATATACTTTAACGTGACACAATACAGCGCCACCGTCGATCCATGCAAGGATAGACGACCAGTGATGCGTGAGAGAAACTATTGTGGATGGAAAAGGAAAAAATTAAAGAGTTGATTGCACGATGGTTACCAACACACATGGAACTGGAATCATGGAGTATGTGTATATGCAGTATCATGCACCTTCGTGTTGACTTCATCATTTCAAGTGGACCGTGGTGGCCGCAACCTCACTCATTAACCTCTATTCTAATTCATGTAGTACAGAGTTGTCAGCCACAATCGAATCATGCATGCATTCACCGGATCTTAGTTCCTCTTTTATGATTTTCCCAGATCTTTACTCGATCTGCAATATTAATCAAATCAAGAGAAGATATCAGTTGCTCAGGCACATGGTGCTGGATATGTAACGTTTAATCCCTTCTTTTTTTTCTTATCACGTTTCATTCCTTGTTTTTTTCTTTTTTGCGAGAAGGAGCGTTTCAGTTTTAGAAGGTAGCTAGATGGGAAGTTACCAACCTACTACAGGAAAATAATGGCACCCCAAAAATATGCTACTAGCATCAATGTCAAGTGTAGAATTCGAATCATGGTGGGTCGGGGTTACCATTATCCTCTTAACCATCCAACCACAAGTTGATTCTCCGCTCCGATCCTTATTACTTTTCGCTCAAATGGATGTACCTGAATGTATTCTAGAGCTAGATACATACATTTGAGCGACAAGTAATGTGCATCGGAGAGGGTATCCCTTTTATTCAAGATAATTATTATTTTATTTTCAACTAGAAATGTTTTTATTACGAGTTCAAGGTCCGCCCCTTCTGTGATGGTTAGGTTTTCAGCTAGAAAGCTTGTCGTGCTTCTGAGGATGGCGGCGGCAAGGCGTTTGTCACTCGAGGGACTCACCGTGTTGTGCTGGCAGGTGTGAGGGTGTGCCTCTTCCACCCTGGTCCTAGCATGCGCCGGTTTTCATGGAGGGAAAGGCTTGGCATATTGTCTTAAGGTGGTGGTGGTTGTTGGAAATATGCCCTAGAGGCAATAATAAATTAGTTATTATTATATTTCCTTGTTCATGATAATCGTTTATTATCCATGCTATAATTGTATTGATAGGAAACTCAGATACATGTGTGGGTACATAGACAACACCATATCCCTAGTAAGCCTCTAGATGACTAGCTCGTTGATCAATAGATGGTTACGGTTTCCTGACCATGGACATTGGATGTCGTTGATAACGGGATCACATCATTAGGAGAATGATGTGATGGACAAGACCCAATCCTAAGCCTAGCACAAGATCGTGTAGTTCGTATGCTAAAGCTTTTCTAAATGTCAAGTATCTTTTCCTTAGACCATGAGATTGTGCAACTCCCGGATACCGTAGGAATGATTTGGGTGTACCAAACGTCACAACATAACTGGGTGGCTATAAAGGTGCACTATGGGTATCTCCGAAAGTGTCTGTTGGGTTGGCACGAATCGAGACTGGGATTTGTCACTCCGTGTGACGGAGAGGTATCTCTGGGCCCACTCGGTAGGACATCATCATAATGTGCACAATGTGACCAAGGGGTTGATCACGGGATGATGTGTTACGGAATGAGTAAAGAGACTTGCCGGTAACGAGATTGAATAAGGTATCGGGATACCGACGATCGAATCTCGGGAAAGTACAATACCGCTAGACAAAGGGAATTGTATACAGGATTGATCGAATCCTCGGCATCGTGGTCATCCGATGAGATCATCGTGTAACATGTGGGAACCAACATGGGTATCCAGATCCCGCTGTTGGTTATTGACCGGAGAACGTCTCGGTCATGTCTGCATGGTTCCCGAACCCGTAGGGTCTACACACTTAAGGTTCGATGACGCTAGGGTTATAAAGGAAGTTTGTATGTGGTTACCGAATGTTGTTCGGAGTCTCGGATGAGATCCCGGACATCACGAGGAGTTCTGGAATGGTCCGGAGGTAAAGAATTATATATGGGAAGTCCTGTTTTGGTCACCGGAAAAGTTTCGGGTTTTATCGGTAATGTACCGGGACCACCGGGAGGGTCCCGGGGGTCCACCAAGTGGGGCCACCAGCCCCGGAGGGCTGCATGGGCCAAGTGTGGGAGGGGACCAGTCCCAGGTGGGCTGGTGCCCCCCCCCCACAAGGGCCCAAGGCGCCTAGGGTTTGGGGAGGGGGCGCCTCCACCTAGCTTGGGGGGCAAGTTTCCCCCCCCCCTTGGCCGCCACCCCAGATGGGTTTGGGGCTGCCGCACCCCTTGGGGTGGAAACCCTAGAGGGGGCGCACCCCCCTCCCTCTCCCCTATATATACTTGAGGACTTTGGGGCTGCCAACACATGAGTTTTGACCTCTCCATGGCGCAGCCCTGCTTCTCTCCCTCCTCCTCTCCCGCGGTGCTTGGCGAAGCCCTGCAGGATTGCCACGCTCCTCCACCACCACCACGCTGTTGTGCTGCTGCAGGACGAAGTCTTCCTCAACCTCTCCCTCTCTCCTTGCTGGATCAAGGCATGGGAGACGTCACCGGGCTGTACGTGTGTCGAACGCGGAGGTGCCGTCCGTTCGGCACTAGGATCTGCGGTGATTTGGATCACGACGAGTACGACTCCTTCAACCCCGTTCACTTGAACGCTTCCGCTTAGCGATCTACAAGGGTATGTAGATGCACTCTCCTTCCTCTCGTTGCTAGTTTCTCCTTAGATAGATCTTGGTGACACGTAGGAAAATTTTGAATTTCTGCTACGTTCCCCAACAGTGGTCGCATGAGGGTGCTCGGCGGTTCTGGATTAGTCTCGGGCTCGGGCCGGACAGATCTAGGGTTGGTACGACAATAAGGGCGATGATATTGTGGTAGGCGCATATGACGGTGATTCTCGTGGGCATTCGCTTTCTTCTTGAAGGCGTCGTTGCGGCGGCATGATAGCTTCTTCACTTCGGGAGGGGGAGCCTCAGATCCTCTAGGGGGTCGAACAATGACGCAACCAATGTGTCACACCTATATAATGGGGCATCAGTTTAGGAGTGGCTAGAGGTGGTAGGATGGTGTTTGGCAAACGAGATATGAGTTCTCGATCATGTGGTGGGTACGGGCCTGGCCTTTTTCATTTGAAGCCAGGTTGGCGAGTGTGATCCTTCTTGGATTACGTTGGTCCCATACGACACTAGTCCCTCTCTCTAAAGGGTGTTGTCGGGTGACAACCGGACAGTCAAGCTAAAGGCGCCGGCATTGCTTTGGTTATATGGTGATGAAAGCCGAAGACCTCCTTGCCCTTGTTGCTGTGGTGTCTGTTGTGTGTTTGAGTGCTGACTCTGAACTTTCTAACGTGTTCTTCTTCATCATCAATAAAATACTACAACACAATTTCTTTTTCCAGGAAGAAAAGGAGAAGGCTTGGGGTTCTGAACAACAAGCAATCCTTGAATTTCAGTTTCATCACACTTCACACTACTTGATAACATAGTTTTTCATAATTTGGACTGCTTTTAATTACGTATCACTTTGGGAGACGAAGCAGCATACAACTTGATATGTTTATTAAGAGGACATCGAGCACGAGACGACACACACGACCACAACGCCTTATTACAGTGAGGCACGCACGTACGTAGACGTGCAGTACCGTAGATAACGAGTCCCTGGAGAGCCTTAATTATAGGAGCTACGCTCATTCTTGAAGGCATGGCGATAGGTGAGGTGATACATCACACACATTATAGTAGCAAGCATCATCATAGTTATTTAACCCATTAGTGTTCGACTATCTCGATACGGTCGATGAGTAGCCGATTACTAGATAGTAGTCGTCGATTGCAGCAGCGACAAGCGACGATGAACCCACACACGGGTTCTACATGCAGAAGGGCTCACAGTTGATGTCAAACTTGCAAGCAGAAGACATCTGGGGCTCCTGCGAAGTTAACCACCAATCGTGTATATATATATGTGAGTAAACATTTGCCGTCATTGGTTGTGGAGCAAGAAAATGTGATGGGCTCACTACTCACCTCCACGCCGCTGAAGTTGGCGACCTTGCGGATGGAGCAACCAACAGGGCCCTGCAGGCTGCAGTTGCCGGCGCCGGCGCGCATGGTGGTCCTCATGGAGGTGAGCAGGTGGCCATAGGTGGTACGGGGCTCGCACTCGAGTGCCTTGATGAAGCTGTGCGTCAGGGCACCGATCGTGGCATTGGGCTCAGGCAGCTGCACGCTCGCACGCACGAATTAGCTACATAAATATATGCATATTGAAAAGAAAAAGCAACAAGGGATTATGCATATGGATGCCGACCACGCTCATCTGGGTCTTCCCGTTGCTGCTGCCACTGATGAGCACGGCCTTGCCTCCGCTGGTGCCTTTGCAGGCGCCATTCAGAGGGCGCTCGTCCATCCACCTCAAGCACCCGTACCTGAATTAATTCGAATTTCCGTTGCAGAAATACTTCAGCCTCTACGAGTTGGTCAAAGGACTGAAAAGTTCACTTCAAATTTCCCCAAATATTTTAAAATTTATTTGATTTCTTTTGTGCAACTGAAAGTCTACAAATATTTTGATCAAGAGGTAAAATTTTTGGTTTCCACTAAAATTATTGAAATTCAGTGGATTTCATTGACATCCCACTGAAAATGAAAACCTGATGAAGGCATGAAACAACTAGCGGATGGCTTATTAAGTACTAGATGCAAGGGGATATGTATGGGAGGGATGGAGGTTAGGGCATCTATACTTAAAGTGCGAAAAATGCTACCTATCCTACTTTACTAAATTTGGTGATTTTTCTAGCAGATTTTTAGGGAGTGCAAAACTCAAATTTGAATAAAATTTGGGTTTAGGGGATCTCCTAGTTGGTGTGTATTTATTTTACTCAAAAGCACTTTTGCTTCTCAAGCTTGAATTTTAGGGGATCCACTAGAGATGCCCTTAGTTAGTCAGTTACTCACTGCTTGGAGAAGGTGCACCGGTATGGGAGATCGAGGACGGTGGCACTGTGGCAGGCGTCGACGATGGCGTGGAGCTTGACGCCGTGCACCAGGGGGCGGACGATGGCCTGGTTGATCTCGTCGTCCAGGATGGGGCCCTGCTGGAACGAGTCCACGGGACAGATGGCCTCGTCCATGCCGTCCCGCTCGTCGCCGTCGCAGTCGGGGACCTGCGCGCCGGCGCCGGAGAACTGGAACACGAGGGAGTCGCCGGAGCTGCACCCCTGCACCAGCCAGTGCATAGCCATGCGGATGTTGGCCTTGGTCGGCTGCCTGCACGGGTCCCTCTCCTCATCTGCAGCAAGTAACAAACACGGACACGGGTAAGCTCAAACAAATCAGCTGCTGCTCATGCCATGACTGAAAAATCTTGGTCGATGTATAAATTACCGGTGAGGATGAGGACGCAGTCGTTGGCGAAGCCGAAGCGCTCGGTGAGGAGGTACCTCATGCACTTGACGTCGTTGATGGGGCCCCTCAGCTCGCAGGCGCGAGTGTTGGTGTACTTGATCCCCACCAGCACGGCGCGCTTCTTGCCGCGGCCACCGCCGAAGTTGGGGATGGGGCGCACCACACTGAGCTGTCGGCCAGCCCCGCCGACGCGGGTCACGCAGCAGCACTGCGCGCACTGGACGGCACGGGCACCGGGCGGCGCCGCGACGCTGGCGCTGCACTGCCTGCAGCGCACCATCGTCGCCGGAGCGGGACCGCTTCCGCAGTTCATGGCTACCGAGCGCCGCATGACCTGCTGGGTGGGTGGTGGTGAGCGCTGCTTGCTTGCTTGCTTGCTTGCACTGCCTCTGCCTCTCGCTCCTTCCCGCCCTTTATATAGCACCTGGATGATGGAAGCTATGCACGTTGATGCTGGCCCACTAGGATTTATATATTCAAGTATTCTGTCTCAGAAAATAAAGGTTTTCTTTAGTGGAAATGGGCATATATTGTTGTCGATGGAACATTTTTCTTGGCTTTTTCAAGAGAACGCCATTGATGCTCTGCATATCCTCCAAACCACAAGTGGAAATGGGTACGTGATTCTTTATTGCTATAAAATTATTGTATGTTCTTCTTTTGTGGGATTCTTTTCTTTTCCTTTTGGGGAAATTCGCACATGTCTTCCATAAAATAGTTACCACATGACTCTCTGCCAAAAAATGTTACATACAACGAAAGCCCTTAAGCTTAGCGTAATCAAGATTTGTGTACATGGTGTATTTACGGTTAAATAGCACTCCATCTCTGCGCTATAAACGTGTGGAGGGTTATCACATTAAGCCGTTTAGCACCATTTACCACGCGATCACTAGTAGAAAACAGGGCATTTGTCCCGGTTCGTAAGGGCCTTTAGTCCCGGTTCATGAACCGGGACTAATGAGTCGTTATTAATACCTCCCCCCTTTAGTCAAGCCCACGTGGCCGGTGCGCCAAGCCCAGGCAGGGGGAACTTTGATCCCGGTTGGTGCTAGCATCCACGCGTCAGCATTCTAGCGGCTGGGGTTTTTGTTTTTTTTGAAGGGGAGGGGGGGGGTTGGGGGTTTTGGGGGGTTAATTTAGGTGTTTCATATATTGTATTAGCTAGCTAATTAATAGAGAGAAGTGCCCTCTTTTATGTCCGTGCTTGGTCGACGCTACGTACTATATACATAAGTGATCGAGAGAACCATTGAGTCCAGAAGTTCGTCATGCATATTGAGAAAAGTGATCGATCGACCTCTCCTTCTCCGAGAGATTGGTCGAACAACAAGTTTTTGTATCATGTATCCGACGCTACTTGCTACATACATGTACAATATGTATATGATCTCTTAATTACAATCCCCTAGCAATTGAAATCAACTTCCACATGGTATTCTCCGGCTTTATTGATGACATGGTCAAGAAAGAATCCCGCCAATTCCTCTTGAATTGCTTTCATGCGATTTGGTTCTAGGAGTTCATTCCGCATTTGCCACGTCTAACTCGAAGAAGGGGGTTAATTAATACATATATATGAATGAAACTCAATAGAAATGATAGTGTAATAAAATGAAATTGTGAATATTATTGCTTACGCACTTCATATTGTCTTTTAGAGTAGCCCCGCTTGTTTTTTAAAGTCGCGTTGTGGATGAACTCGCACACGTAGTATCCACAGAAATCATTCCCTTGTTCCTGCCACAAGCACTTTACGAGAAATAGAGGTCAATCAAACTGATAATGAAGCATTATAAATGGCATTGATGAAAGTATAGCTATAGGATCAACGGGAGATGCGCGCAACTAGCTAGCCAGTAGTACTTACTTTCGGGTATGTATATCGCAGCTCCTTTGGCAGTCCCGGAGCTTCTGCGGTGTACTGTTTCCAAACCCTGAAAGACAAAGAAAATAATTATTATTACTTGAGATATCAGGAAATGAACAAAGAGTTGCCGATATGGTGCGATAATGATCGATTGAACTTACTTGTTGAGCAATTCAGTCATGTCCGCATAGGTTTCGGGATCTTTCCGTCTCGAGTCTAAGACGGTTACTAGTCCCCGCTCAAGCTTAATCTCCAAAAGAACATAGTGGTACCTGCGCACGCATGCATAACTCATCAATTACATTACTATAACCTCGCTCGAGTAATAAGGGAAACCGAATATGCACACGACAGTAATACTCACTTGCCGTTGTAAGGAAAGAGTATGGTATCTTTGTTTTGATTTTTGATAAACGATCGTAGCAAGTTGTCCTCGGCCTCTTTGACGTCCTTTTTAACCAGAAATTCATCTATGATATTTGTGTTAATAAACCCAATATCATAAATTTCTTGTTTTTTGCACTCGATGATCTTCAATCTGCATAATATATTGAGGATAATTAATTATAAATACATGAAATGAAAGAGCCGAGCTATATATAGAGACTTAATGACAGAAATAGTACTTACAGACAGTAGCAAAAGACTATTAGTTTATCGAGGGCCTTTTGATTGAAGAACGCGAAGAACTCATCAAATGGGACAGTCAACAGATCAGTTGCAACGAGGTTGTGCTCCTCTTTAATATTCAGATACAAAGCATTCGTCCCCCTAGACTCTCTGCAGGTTTTCATGTACCAATTATGGAATCTTCGCATCATTGTTATCAGAGATTTTTCATCTTTAACGAGAGGCTTCCCGTACTCGTATCTGTGTTCGTCCACCTCCAAGAAATCAGGAAGTTGATCGTTAGGCAGGTAATCTTCAAGATTGCCATAACCGGCCACCGGCCCCGGAGCATTAGCGACAATGTTGCCGCTAGACACATTGAGCGGGGGGCACGATTGGTTTGCTTGTTCGCCGAGCTGGTCAATTTTTTTTGCAACTGCTCATTCTCTTGACCTTAGATGTCTGACAGTACTTCCCGACCGCTCCGCTTGAAGATATGTCTGTTCAGTAATGCGCTCATAGTTGGTTCTCGACGGAGACTTTGCCGGTTTCCTCAGGGCATCGAGAGTGCGCTTTGCTTTCACCGGATCTACCTTCTCCTCCGGAGGTGGATGTCTCTTTGCTTTCACCCCTTCAAAGGACTCCTTCACGTGGATCCGCACAATCGTATCATTTTCCTCCTCGGTCCTCTCGTACGGTAACTTCTCTAGAGGCTTGAGAGGTGGACCGTATCTGTATTGCCTCCCGCCTCTGGTTGTGCTGCTAGACGCCGGAGCAGACGGAGCGGCTGCGGCATCTGTCTTCTTTCGTGCTTGCTTACGAGGCGGAGGAGAAGGAGTACGACGTGCCGGAGCAGCCGGGGCGGCGGCGGGTCTCTTCCGCCCTTGCTGTTGAGGCGGAGAAGGAGGAGGTTGCTGGCTGCTCGGGAGCGCTGGCACAGGCGGAGAAGGAGGCGGAGTGCCGCCACGCGCCGGAGAAGGAGGCGGAGTGCCGCCACGCGTGCCCTGATCGTCACTCGCCGGAGGAGGAGGCGGTGGAGGAGGCGGAGTGCCCTGACTCGCCGGAGGAGGAGGAGGCGGAGGCATCCAGTTCGGAAGGTTGATGAGCTCCTTCCGCCATAGGGATGGAGTCTTCAGAGCAGAACCTAGCCTAGTCTCCCCTTCATCGGTAGGGTGGTCAAGCAGGAGGTCCTCAAATCCCTCCGTCACCTTAGCATATCCTTCTGGAATCGGCCGGCAACGATAAGTTGCTCCGATCCAGTAGGATAAACAGAGCCAATAGCCGTTTTGACCTTCAAATTCATCCATTGCGCCATAATGTGGCAATTTTGAGACTCCGTGATAGCATCCACGGAATAGCTGGCAGGAGCCGTCAAGACATGCTCCGGCTGAAGCAGCTCGGTGGAAGCCACGCTGCTTCTCTGCTGAGATGGCAGGGTAGCTTCGGGAGAAGCTTCGGCAGGTCGTTTGCTCCGATCTGCTGCTTCTCGTTCCTCTAGCCCCATTACCCTTTCGTGTTGCGCCTGCAGTTGGCCCTGCTCCAGTTTCTTCCTCCTCTCGTGAGTTTTGTACCCCCCTGCGTCCGAAAAACCAACCTTCCACGGAATGGAGCCTGGCGTGCCTCGTGTCCGTCCAGGGTGCTCAGGATTCCCGAGGGCCATTGTGAGCTCGTCCTTCTCCCTGTCTGGAAGGAACGCCCCTTGCTGCGCTGCATTAATATAGTGTCGAAGGTTCTTGAGGGGTATTTGCAGTTGCTCGTTCGTCCAACGGCACTCCCCTGATATAGGGTCCAAGGTTCCGCCAGCCCCGAAGAACCAAGTCCGGCAACGGTCTGGCCAGTACATTGTCTCTGGTTTGATCCCTTTTTCAAGCAGATCATTCTCCTCCTTGGACCACTTAGGCCGGGCTTTGAGGTAGCCACCTGACCCCGTGCGATGGTGAAGCTTCTTCTTCGCAACATTTTGCTTGCTCGTCGCCGACATCTTCTTACTCTTTTCCGATGTCTTGTGGGCCACAAATGCGGGCCAGTGATCTTTGATCTTCTCATATTTACCGATGAATTCTGGTGTCTTTTTTTGTCGACAAACTTGTTCAGCTCTTTCCTCCACCTCCTGAATAGGGTTGCCATCTTCTTAAGAGTACAAGACTTGATTAATTGCTCTTTAACTAGCTTCTCTGGATCCTGCTCTGGCGGTAGGGTGAAATTTGCCTTCAGCTGAGTCCAAGGATCTTCTTTCTGCATATCATTGACATAAGACACCTCAGGGTCGTCCTTAGGCTTATACCATTGCTGGATGTTGATCGGGATCTTGTCCCTAACAAGAACCCCGCACTAAGCAGAAAATGCGTTCTTTGTCCGGATGGGTTCAATCGGTTCGTCGTCGGCGCGATTTCTATGATCTCAAACCTTTCATCCGAGCTCAACTTTTTCTTCGGGCCTCGTCTCCTTACCGAAGGTGTGCTCGATCCGGAGGGCTAGAAATTAAAAGGAAGAAACAAGAGTAATTAATATGTGTACATATACCAAAATAATGGATGCATCAATTAACTAGTCAGCACGGGTTTAACTAATATATATATATATATA
This sequence comes from Triticum aestivum, assembly GCF_018294505.1. Classification (NCBI taxonomy): domain Eukaryota; kingdom Viridiplantae; phylum Streptophyta; class Magnoliopsida; order Poales; family Poaceae; genus Triticum; species Triticum aestivum. Next base: position 662,533,533 of record NC_057804.1, read on the forward strand.
TATATATACCTGGCCGGACTCGGTTCGGTCACCGGAGCAGTCAGCACGGTCTCCTTCTTGTACCTCCATTGTGTCACCGGAGCCATCATGAACATAGCCCTCTTCTTGTACCGGCATTAATGGGCCGAAGCCATCATGAACATAGCCCTCTTCTTCACCCAGTCCTTCCAGCGTACCATCGGTGTCGTTGAGAAATGACGCAACTTCATCACTTCCTTGTGCGATTATGTGCCCCAACATCACTTCTGTTGCTTCGTCTCGGGAGTGCTCCATAGTTACTGCAAATATTTACAACATGTCAATTATTATTCAAACATGGTACAAATGGATATATATATATATATATATATATATATATATATATATTAGTGGCAAACGTAAAACTAGCTAGCTAATCACAATAAGGAATCATGTTAGTGGCCTCGACGCTGCTTCTGTAGGGTTTGGGGTCGCCTCGGCGCAACGCTTCAAGGGTTTGGGGTGGCCTCGACGACAACGCTCTTTTAACTTGGTAAATTTGGGTGGCCTCAAGAGAGTTTGTCGGGTAGGGCGCAGCGGGAGGGGGTAGAGACCAACATCGTTTTTTCTCTAGGGTTTGGGTGTCCTCGCGAGTTTTGGTCGAGCGAGAGGGCCGAGAGCAGCCTGACGGTGACAGACCCGATAAAACATAAGAAAACGAAGAAGAAATAAAAAGAGGAGAAGAAGAAAGGAATAGAGGAGAAGATCGAAGAAAAAAAGAAGAAAAAAAAGAGGAGAAGAAGAAAAAATAGAAATCTATTTTTTCTTCTTCTCCTCTATTCCTTTCTTCTTCTCCTCTTCCTTTTCTTCTTTTTTGTTCTTCTTATTTATTTCTCCTCTATTCCTTTCTTTCTTATTCTCCTCTTCTTTTTCTTCTTCTCCCTCGAGAAAGGAAAATAATTATGGAAAAGAAAGAAAAGAGGAAGAAGGAAGAAGGAAGAAGAAGAAGAAAGGAATAGAGGACAAGAAGAAAAAATAGAATTTTTTTTCTATTTTTTCTTCTTCTCCTCTATTCCTTTCTTTTTCTCCTCTTCTTTTTCTTCTTTTTTCTTCTTCTTATTTATTTCTCCTCTTCTTTTCCTCTCCTCTCTTCTTTCTTTCCTCTTCTTATTTTCTTCTTTCCTATCCTTCTTTTTCTAAAATTGTAACTTTTGCATATATAAAACTTTTCTAAAATTGTAACTTTCTATATATGAACAAAAAACTTTCTATGAACAAAAAAACATTTTTAACATATATATTTAGCAAATTCTAGCCACATACATCACATACACATATACATTATAGCCACATACACATATACATCACACATGAACAAAAAAATAAACTAATAAAAATAAAAAAAACATGTAGCAACATATGAACAAAAACATATAGCCACATACATACACATACATTATATATATATGAAAGAAAATAAACTAATAAAAAAACAGAGCCGGCCGGGCAGAGGGGCATGGCGGCAGCGGTGGCGCCGGTGGGGCAGGGCAGGTGTGCGGGAGCGAGGCAAGGCAGGGGCGCGAGGCAGGTGCTCACAGGGTGGTGGCGGGGCACGGCGGGCGGCGTCAGGGCGCGGGAAGCGGCGCCGGCGTCGGGGCAGATGGCGTCGAGGGCGGCGGCGACGGTGAGGTGGACCAGCCTGACGGCGTCGGAGGCGGCGGCGACGACGAGGTGGAGCAGCCTGACGGCTCGGCGGCGACGGCGACGAGGCAGAGCAGCGGGCGTCGGGCGGAGAAGAAAGGGATGGATTTTAGAGAAACTGCTAAGTGCTAGTTATATATGAAGAGAATTGGTCCCGGTTCGTGAAACCAACCGGGACTAATGCCCCCTTTAGTCCCGGTTGGTGCCACCAACCGAGACCAAAGGCCTCTTTTCAGCAGCCCAAAGGGCGGGAAGCGGCGGCCTTTGGTCTCGGTTGGTGGCACCAACCGGGACTAATGCCCCCCCCCCCCTTTAGTCCCGGTTGGTGCCACCAACCGGGACCAAAGGACCCTGTGCTGCCCGCGTCGGGGCCAAAGTTTAGTCCCACCTCGCTAGTTGAGAGGGGCGCGCAGTGGTTTATAAGCCCCACTGCTGCACCCCTCTCGATCTCCTCTCCACCGAAGGCTTGCGGGCCTATTTGCTACTGCTTTGCCTGATGGGCCTTCTAGGCCTACTGCGGGCCTGAATCCTAGCCCATGGTAGGGTTTCTAGTCGTATTCAGGCCGTGGGGGCCCAGTAGGAGGTATTTTTTTTTGTTTTCTTTCTTGCTTTATTTATTTTATTTTGTTTCTACTTACAACAAAATACTTATTGTTGCTATTTTTAATTATTTTCCAGTTTTTTTATTTTGTTTTTTGCATTATTTATTTTCTTTTGTTTTTTTGCTTTATTTTTTAATTCTTTTTGCTTATAGTTTTAGAAAAATTATTTACTTTCTGTTAGTGCCATTAGTTTTCAAATTTGAAAACACTTTTTTGTTTTTTTTGTTTTCTTTCTTGCTTATTTTATTTTGTTTCTACTTACAACAAAATACTTATTGTTGCTATTTTTAATTGTTTTTTTGTTTTGTTGTCTGCATTATTTATTTTCTTTTGTTTTTTGCTTTATTTTTTAATTCTTTTTGCTTTTAGTTTTAGAAAAATTATAAACTTTCTGTTAGTGCCATTAGTTTTCAAATTTGAAAACACTTTTTTTGTTTTTTTGTTTTCTTTCTTGCTTTATTTATTTTATTTTATTTCTACTTACAACAAAATACTTATTGTTGCTATTTTTAATTATTACGAGGGCCGAACCATAAGACATTAAAGCATTTCAAATGAACTATGAAAAAGTTAAAAGTTGGCATGGTATCATAAATTTACCCACATAGCATGTGCATGTACAAAACGGACAATGGTATCGTACTCGTCTATTATAAAGTTAGCATGGTATCATCATAATAGTTGTGGGAGAAAGTCTTCACTTTTTCTTCGCTTGTGTCATTTGCTTATTGCGCCGTAACCATGGATAATCTTCATCGTTTATCAGGATGCTGGGGTCAGCCTTGACTTTGAAGGGAGGAATTTCATGAAACTTTTCATAATCTTCAGACATGCCTGTCTTGCCCTCCACTCCCACGATGTCCCTTTTCCTGAAAGAACTATGTGGCGCTTTGGCTCATCGTATGATGTATTCGCTTTCTTATCTTTTCTTTTTCTCGGTCTGGTAGACATGTCCTTCACATAGATAATCTGTGCCACATCATTGGCTAGGACGAATGGTTCGTCAGTGTACCCAAGATTTTTTAGATCCACTGTTGTCATTCCGTACTATGGGTCTACCTGTACCCCGCCTCCTGACAGATTAACCCATTTGCACTTAAACAAAGGGACCTTAAAATCATGTCCGTAGTCAAGTTCCCATATGTCGACTATGTAACCATAATATGTGTTATTTCCCCTCTCGGTTGTTGCATCAAAGCGGACACCGCTGTTTTGGTTGATGCTCTTTTGATCTTGGTCAATCGTGTAAAATGTATTCCCATTTATCTCGTATCCTTTTCAAATCGTAACAGTCGAAGATGGTCCCCTGGACAACAAGTACAGCTCATCACAAACAGTGTTGTCACCTCTGAGACGTGCTTCCAACCAACAGTTGAAAGTCCTGATGTGTTCACATGTAATCCAGTCGTCGCACTGCTCCGGGTGTTTGGAGCGTAGACTGTTCTTCTGATCATCGACATACGGGATGCATGTATCTTCTGCACCTCCAATCCTAGAGGGCATACGACCTTCTTTGCTGCGTATGTACTGTCAGGCAATTCGTTATCCTTTGGAAGCTTCTTCTTCAATATTTTCAGTAGCTTCTCAAATCCTTTGTCAGGCACAACATTCTCTGCCTTCCACTGCAGCAATTCCAGTACGGTACCGAGCTTTGTGTTGCCATCTTCGTAATTGGGGTACAACCCTTTTTTGTGGTCCTCTAACATGCGATCAAACTTCAGCTTCTCCTTTTGACTTTCGCATTGCGTCCTTGCATCGACAATGACCCGGCGGAGATCATCATCATCGGGCACATCGTCTGGTTCCTCTTGATCTTTAGCAGCTTCTCCTGTTGCAGCATCATCGTGCACATCGTCTGGTTCCTCTTGATCTTCAGTAGCATCACCGTATTCAGGGGGCACATAGTTGTCATCGTACTTTTCTTCTTCGCCGTCTTTCATCATAACCCCTATTTCTCCGTGCCTCGTCCAAACATTATAGTGTGGCATGAAACCCTTGTAAAGCAGGTGGGTGTGAAGGATTTTCCGGTCAGAGTAAGACTTCGTATTCCCACATATAGGGCATGGACAACACATAAAACCATTCTGCTTGTTTGCCTCAGCCACTTCGAGAAATTCAAGCACGCCCTTAATGTACTCGGAGGTGTGTCTTGAACCGTACATCCATTGCCGGTTCATCTACGTGCATTATATATAATTAAGTGTGTCAAAAATCATTACAGAACATCACGAATAGATAATTAAGTGACCAAATTAATAGAAGTTCATCATCACATTAAAACCAAAGTACATACATAGTTCTCATCTAACAACATAAAGCTCTGCAGAGCATCTAAATTAGTTAAACCATACATTGAAACTATGTAAAACATTTCAATGCGAAAACAAATGCGATCATAATCGCAACCAATGTAACAACTGATCCAACGGCATAATGATACCAAGCCTTGACATGAATGACATATTTTCTAATCTTTCTAATCTTCAAGCGCATTGCATCCATCTTGATCTTGTGATCATCCACGACATCCGCAACATGCAACTCCAATATCATCTTCTCCTCCTCAATTTTTCTAATTTTTTCCTTCAAGAAATTGTTTTCTTCTTCAACTAAATTTAACCTCTCGACAATAGGGCCGGTTGGAATTTCCGGTTCAACAACCTCCTAGATAAATAAAATCTATGTCACGTTGGTCGGCATAATTGTCATAAACAATAGATAAACCAATAGTTATGAAAAGATAATATATAGCACATCCGAATCATAGACAGGACGAGGGCCGACGGGCGGATACCAAAACCATCGCACTATATAAGATGCAATAATAAAAGTAAGAAAATTATACAAGTATCTATATAAACATACAAGTAAGAGTTTTTTTCCTTCCAGAAAGAAGATAAGAACAAGAGGCTCACCACGATGGTGCCGGCGACGAGATCGGCGCGGGCGATCGACGGCGGTGAAGACGGGGACGGGACGTGACGGACCGCTAAACCTAGACAAATATTGAGGAAAATGGAGTTTGGAGGTCGAGCTTGGAGAGGAGAAAGCTTAAGTAGTGTGGCTCGGTCATTCCATCGAACACCTCGTGTGCATAGGAGGTGAGCTAGAGCACCACAAAGCTTTCTCCTTGCCGGCCACGAAAAACAGAACAGTGAGAGTGCTCTGCTCGCGGGTATATATAGGCAATTAATTGGTCCCGGTTCGTGATTTGAACCGGGACTAGATGGAAGCCTTTGGTCCCGGTTCAGACCACCAGCCGGGACCAATGGTGGTGGGCCAGGAACAAGGCACATTGGTCCCGGTTCGTCCCACCAACCGGGACCAAAAGATCCAGACGAACCGGGACCAATGGCCCACGTGGCCCGGCCGGCCCCCGGGGCTCACGAACCGGGTCCTATGCCCCCATTGGTCTCGGTTCTGGATTGAACCGGGACTAATGGGCTGACCCGGCCTGGACCATTGCCCCCTTTTCTACTAGTGGATAGCTCCAATTTAGCATGGTAATGCTTTTGTGGCTATTTACAATTGCCATTGCTCACTATTGAAAATTTCGGTTAATTCTCATTTAGGCAGTTGCGGAAGCTGAAACTGTCACTGAACTAGCTAGGCTGAACATTTATTGCTACACACTGCGTGAACTATAATGGGGCAATATTTTTCCATACTTATTGATTTTTCACAAACAAAATTCCCACAAATGGGTAGCTTAAAGCATCCGCAAGAAGGGCTCTACTCAAGCCCGTCACCTTTTTTTTCTTGCCAAAGGCTAAAAATATATGCTCTGGCGGGGTCTCTACTTAAGCTCCCAAAATAGGGAGGCCCCTGGAAAACCAGCAACAACCCCCAAGAATAGGGGATGCCCCCCATAACCCCTATCGTTGGGTATAATAGGAATGATGGAAACTTCTGCCCCAAGCCCATGCACCGACACGCCTCCTGCCCGACGGAGCTCCTGCCGCGCCAAGGTTTCCATGCTGCTAGCATAGTTTGACCTTTCTCGAGCCTTGCTCGGCTCCGTTACCATTCTCCCCTGATGAAGTTCCGCCAGCCAACACCTCCACCGCTTCATTGTATGCCGACGTTGCCCTACCACATGCGTCAGCCGCCCTGACGCTGCTGGCTCTTGAGCTCCGCTGCCGCTCATTTGCGGCCCCCAAGCTCTACCCAGTTGATGAGAGAGGATAGAGACGTGGGAAAAATAAGAAGTAGTTGAGTAGGTCATGAGCCTTTTTTTGGGGGGGGGGGGTGCATCTATCATGGTAACTAGGGGGCAATCATTGAAGTTCGATCAATTTTGGGTTCAGAAAATGGAGCTTAAGCCCTATTTGACCTACCTATATGGGCACTAAAATAGGGATTATTGCCAAAGATGCGTTTGAGGTGAAAAATCTTTCATTCTCCCATATACTCAGGCCTTTTTGTTATTCGGGTTGATACAATCATTTGGCACTCACAGTGTGCAGCTTATATGTTAGCATTATCAGATTTTTCCTGGGTACGAATTGTGTGTTGGAAGAGTTGACCATATGGAATCTGAAGCATTGAGAGAGAAATATCAGAGATGTTAACTCACCAGAAAGAGAGAATTCCCATTACCATCAGGGCAAAAGCAAAGGATACAACTTACCCCTGCTAGTTTAGAAAACCTAACTCCTCCTGTGATGATTGACATATATCTTCAAACTAGAATTGACATGATTTGATGTGTGTTGTATTAAGCCTCTCTCAGGCTGTTTACGTAGAGTATAAGAGCATCTATAACCGTCCCCCTCAAATCTGCACCAAACGCCCGAACGGGCTGCCAGGTCAGTGACCAGACACAAAAGCGGCACCCAACTGGGCCCTCCAAATCCGGTCCAAATGCCCGGACGGGGGCACCACATCGGATCAGCCCACTAGGGCCCGCGCTACCCCCACAAAAACCCCATCCTATCCGACGAACCCTAGTCAAACCGCTGTCCATACTCGTCTTCTCCGCTCTCCTCGTCTCACCCGCTTCCTCCGAAACCATACCCTCCCCTCCAGCGTGGCCAACTCCGGTGAGCGCTCTGGCAGCGAATCCGACCCCGTTGACTTGAACGGGCTCGTGAAGTAGGAGGACGTCGGATCTAGCTGCAATACACCGGACGACGAGGAGTTCGTGATCCACATCGCCATCGATCGCTCGTGTGTGGACACCGGCAGTAACTCGAGCTCCCTCACATCCGCCGCTAGCTCCTACACCTCCTGATGTAGGAATGCAGGATGCAGTCGCCCTTCCTACTCCGCGCTACTCCAGATCCGTCCGGCGGCCGTTTCACATTGCCTTCTGGCGTGCGCACCACCCGAGCGACGGTGCGTGCTCGTGCCCGGGGATGCGTATGCCGGAGTTAGAGGAGCAGGCGGCTCGGTGTGAGCGGCAGATTTGGCGGCGCCCAGCTCTTCCTGCCAGCGAGCGTGCTCCTCCCTGTTGTCCTGGAGGAGGCGCTCCTCCACGAGGTCATGCGGTGGTCACTGACCACGCTGGAGACCAACGCTCGACACCTCCGGTGCAAGAACCCGAAGGCGCTCTGCCTCGGTCTCGAGGTGTCTAAGAACCTCGCCCGGCACGAGGAGACCGCCGCCGTCAAGGCCGCTTGCCATGCCAAGCAGCAGTAGTGCCTCCTCTGCCGCCTCTTCGGGTGCATTTTGTCCGCATCGAAGAGCAGCACCACCACGGACGACAATGACCCTCCCGCCGCCGACGCGTACATAGAGGAGATGGACCGCCGCGCTGCCTACTGCAAGGGGAGGGGCCAGACCAAGAAGTGGTGAACTCCGGTTGCCCACCATGCCAGTTTAGATTTTAGTTGTTTTTATGTTTGTTTTAGATTTAATTTGAGCTAGCTCGGCCCTTTTGGATGAACAAATTGCATGTCCGATGCGCATAAAATGCATGAGTTTGCATGAAATTGAGTATCTGCATTTGGGGTTTGGTGTTGTGGAGGGGAAACTTGGGTACTGTCAAGGCAGTGCCAGCGAACACGTGTGTGGGCATATAGGGCATCGAATTAGGTGTTTCTGGTTGTAGATAGTCTAAGGCTTAAAGCATAGGAGTCTCTCCTAGAGATAAGCTAGAAGATGGATTGCAAATTATATTATACCATGAAATATAGAGATATGCTAATATATTCCAACAGACCAGAAGTAATCTAATGCGTGCAACGGAAATATCTGAGATGCCCTGTCACTGTTCAGATAAAGAGGGAAATTCCCATATCAATCAAGTAAAAATGAAATGATCCAAGTTAATTACCGGCGCTAGAGATCCAAGTTGATTGAAAACCCCAACTACAATGACTGACGGTGCACGTCTATCTCCAAGCTAGAATCGGCCCTGTAATTATTCTTAGAAACCAAATGGAAAGAGAAGAGGAGGAAGTGCCTGCAGCCTGCCGGCCCATGCTCATGATATAATATTCCTCCCGATAAGAAGCAAGGAAGGCAAGGAGGCGGTGAGCCGGACGAGAAGATAATACGATTCGGATTCGGGCGCCATCATTTGCTGTGCTTTATAGACCGGCGTGCCTTCTTTTTCTTTTCTTTTGGACAGGAGCCACCCAAGTTGCTCGTCGAATTCACTTTCCCCGAGGCAACTGAAGTTGTTAGTGACGAATCACGCCAGCGTATGAAACCTTTTCCAGAAAAAGGAAAATGGGCAGCGAGTGAGAGCGCAAGTAGTACAAAATTAGAACTGCGAACAGTTTCTATATGCCATGAACAAGTAGTAGAAAAAATGATTAAACATGCAGACATTTTTTATGTGTTGTGAACAATTTTTAAATTTCATGAACATTTCGTAAATGTGTGATCATTTTTAAATGTCATGAGAAAAAAATGAATGGGATGAAGTTTTATAAAAAAGTGAAAGAATTTTTTTATTGTATGCCTCGATCTCACAATAAGCAAGGCTTCGGCTCCTGATGCAGTGGCGTGTCAAGCCCATCATGCGCATAAAAACAAAATCAAGATGTGATTAGCGGCGCTAGAGACGTTAAGTTTAGGGCCTGTTCTGTCTCAAAAAAAGTTAAAATAGGAACTGTTAGGAACATACTATTTCTGGAGGAATTTTACAGGAAAGCTATTCCTATGGAACAGTTACCTTTCCAAGCATCCGAAATGGAGGAAATTGAATAGTGTTCCAGAGGAAAGTTTTATCTCCCGTGGTGATTCCAGAGGATTGGAAACATCCATCGCAACCTCATATTTTAGCGGAAGCCTGAGGCAAGGACCTAACCGGCATGCAACATGAAGTTTTGTGAGGGAGCAACCAAATAAAGAGATCCCTAGCTATATATCGTTTTGGCTCCAGAGCACCCAAATAAAGAGAACCCTAGCTATATAACGTTCTGGCTCCTGGATTTCTCATGTACAAACTGCCTTTGTTAATGGAAGATACATTATGGAAGGACCGAGATACATAACAGAAGAATTTTTGATCTTCCATGAGACCCTCAATTTATTTATGCTAAGGCGAACCAACCTGGGTTGGATGGCTAGGAGGAGAGTGGTATCACTAGCCCACCAGGGTTCAAATCTTAGACATGACCTTAGTTCTCGCATTTTCCTGAATATAATTCAGGTCTTCCGACGATGTGCGTTCAGTGGGAGGAAACGCTCCCATCGAAAACAAAGACATAAGTGGCGATTTCGTTAATCTCAAGATGAAGTGTCGGTCAAGTCTCTCGGAGGTGCTCATGGGTCTACCTATGCTACACTTACAGGCTACCTGTGCCAAGAACCGTGGGCCAAAAATGCTTGGGCACCCACATGTGTAGGCAGAAATGGTACACTAACCAACACCACCCCTGAATTTCACTGTGGGCCAAAAATGCTACACTTACAGGCTACCTCTATGCCAAGAACTTACGGGCCCTCCCTCTCACCAACCAACCTCCCCCCCCCCCTCCCTCGGCCTCCCTGAATTTAACTATGGGCCCCTTCCCCTGGGAACTCCTAGTCAGCGCCGCGCAAGCTGACCGGCGCCTGCAGCCGCGGCTGGATGGGCCGGCCCACAATGGCGCAGCGAGAAAAAAGGCGGCCGAGAAACCTGCTATCGATCGGGATCGATCTCGCGCGCTCACGCTTCCAAAGAGCGAGGCTAACCACATGACCAACCAAACTGTAGTGATTATGTAGAGCGTGAAGCTTAAAAGAATAGAAACAAAGACGCACTATTAATTTCGCATTACACTGTAGAGTTTAATTTTTCCAATTATTTAAAAACATGTGCACATATTACAAATGAAGTTCACGCGCATGCAAAAATAATTCGCGTACTCAAAAAATAGTTCAACAAATAAAAAAAGTTCATGTATTCAAAATAAAGTTCACAGATTCAAAAGAGTTCATCGATTTTCAAAAAATGTCCATCGAACAATAAAATTAGTTCATAAATTTGAATAAAAAAAGTTTATCAATTTGAATAAAAAAAATTCATTGAATTTGTTAATCTAAATTGGAAAAGGTTCATGTATTCAAAAACAAGTTCACAGATTCAAAAGAGTTCATCGATTTTCAAAAATGTTCATCGAACAATGAAAGTAGTTCATCGATTAGAATAAAAAAGTTCATCAATTTGAAAAAAGTTCATCGGATTTGGAGAAAGTTCATCAGTTTTGAAAAAAGTTCATCAATGTTGAAAAAAAGTTCATAAAATTTGAAAAATAAGTTCATCAATTTTGAAAAAGGTTCAAGAGTTTCAAAAAAACAGGTCATGGATTTTGAAAACAAGTTCATCTATTTGAAGAAAACAATTACGAATTTGGAAAAAGAAAGAAGAAAAGAACAGAGAAAAAAGAAAAAGAAAGAAAAAAGGAAAACTGGAAGGTATAAATGGATGAAAAACGTTAGTGTTGCTCAGTTAGTGAGGTAGTGGGGTCGGTCACGCCACGATCACTGATAACCAGCGATGCAGGGTTTGAATCCTAGCTCCCGCTGTGTTTTTGCACTTTTCCGTAGAGTTTGGATAGTGGAAGAAAAATGAAAGATGGGCCGGTTAGTAAAAACAGTAGAAATCGGCGCCTGCAGCGCTAAATAGGAATTGCCGATTTTCCTATAACCAAAAAATGCCACACAAGACTGTGAGATCCCGTCCGTAGGTGAATCATTGTTCTTGGCTCTTATAGGCTGGTTACTAGTCCTTTTTGTAGTGAGCTTGCACGCTAGGAATTGTTGCTGCTTAGATAGCCCACCCCATATCGGCTTCTAATTTACATTGTGAACACGTTCTTTGAACTTTAAGAACATTTTTTTTCAAATCCGTCAAGTTATTTCAAATTTATGAGTTTTGATTATTTTTTAAAAACAATTCAAATCTGTGAATATTTTGAAATTCGTTACTTTTATGAATTTGTGAACTAATTATGAATTCACAAATTTTTTGAAACATTGATGAACTTTTTAATAATCCGTGAACATTTCTTCAAATGGGCGAACATTTTTACTGTTCATGAAGAAAAAACAAATTTGGTGAACATATTTTATATACACAAACATTTTTACAAATTTTGGACTTTTTAAAATCCATGAACATTTTCTGATTTCAATTAGTTTTAAACGCAGCCAGTTTAGCCGGTATTTTCATAAAGCAGCAGCGGCAAAAGGGTACGAACTTACCAGCCACTGAGCGGAACCAGCAAGCAACCAATGCTTTTAGGACTGAGGCACGTCTAACTGGTGTGGGCGGCACATGAAGCGCTGAGGAGGTCTCACCCCTACCGTATTTCCTATTCGGCGCCTTATGCGCCGGATAGAGTACTTCTTGCAAACCGCGCACAACAAATCCACAGCAATGTCGATCTACATGAGCTGGCCCGTTAGTTATTCTCTTTTTCGTCGGTTTTCCTGGGAACCTTTCCATGAATGTTGCGCAATTTTTCCTGGGGCGATTTTTCTACTGGTTTTTACCCAACATGGGTGTTTGCTAGTTTTCTATTTTTGCTTTTGCTTTCTGTTTTTCTAAACTTTTTTATTTCTTTTCCATTTTTCGGTTTTATCAAATTCCTGAATGTTTCAAAATTTATCCATGTTTTTGAAATTTGTGAATTTTTTGCAGATTTGTAAACTATTTTCCAATTTATGATTTTTTTGAAAGTTTGTGAATTATCTTTCATTTTCATGATTTTTTCCAAATGATGAACCTTTTCAATTCTTGAACTTTTCTCAAGTTATTGAACTTTTTTGCAATTGCTCAACTTTTTTTATTAAATTCATGAATATTTTTCAAAATCAAGATTTTTTTATAATTCATGAACCTTTTTTCTAAAATTCGTCAGCTTGTTCTCAAATCGTGATTTTTTTTCATTCAGATTTGCAGGAAAAAAGTAAAATCATTACTTTTTTCTCAAATACGAGGACAGTTTTGAAATTCATGAACTTTGTTGCTAATGCTTGAACTTTGTTCAATTTGTGCTTTTTTTGGTCAAATACGTCCACTTTTCTCAAATCATGAATTTGTTTTGGCAAATTTGTGAAAACACATCAAAATCATGAACTTCTTTTCAAATTCATGATATTTTTGGCAAGTTTGTTAACTTTTTTCAAATTTGTTAACTTTTTTGCGAATTCGTGTACTTTTTTTTTCAAATCGGTACACTTTTTTAAGAATATGTGGTTTTTTCCATGGTCAAGCATCAATAGCCATGTTAGCAGTCAACTCTCGCTATCAACGATCAATGGCGAACGAAGCAAGCGAACCGTCCGACCGCTATGGGTCGCGGCCTACTAAGCTTGCGCGTGAGTGCCACATACCTAGCAAGCGCTATAGGCGCCAATTAGGAGGTTTCTCACCCTATTGCGTCACAGAACTATTGCTCTTCTTCACTCTTGACGCGAAGTGGGCCGTCCAAATAACATTTTCAACCAGTTTAAAGAATTTTTGATGGACTAGTTTTATCCAACGGAAACACCTATATTTGTCCGCTTAGCAGTCTGGACGTACGGATTTGAGTATCCAAGAGACAAAAATGGAAGGGCTTTGTCTGAGTCCAGAAATGCACTTGAGCAATCACATGCATAGTCCCACTCTTCTCCCTATCCTTCCAACCACATATGCATGGCCCTATCTCATCTCTCACCAAAATCCACGCCTGCACACCCACGTATCTCATATTCCGAACCCTATATCAATACAAATTCATGCAACGTACTATGTAGATCACCAAACAACCAAAATCGACAGGAAACAAACATATAAACTAATACCAAACGGGCATAATTCACATAAACATCACCAAACGGGCATAAGTCACACAGTTCAACGATCTAGCACATTGTAACTACATACTAGAACTAAATTATAAACAACAGGAGCGAGCTTCACCACTCCTTCGCAGCCCTTTACCCTTCCGGTCGCCAGCGCAACTGTAGGAGTCCGTGGCAAGAGGTGGATCCACATCGAAGTCGTCGGACCCGTCTTCGAAGGAGGAATCGGAGATGACGATGTAGCATTGCAAGCGCTCAACGATGCGGTCTTGCTTGTGCTTGAGCTTGGCCATCCTCGCCGCCGCCTCCGCCGCCTCCTACTCGAATTGCTCAATGTCGAGCCAGACCTGCTTGATGTTGATCCTCCACGGACACTGACCGGGCACTCCCTAAATCCGCGCCTCCACACCCACGTATCTCATATTCCGAACCCTATATCCATACAAATTCATGCAACATACAATGTAGCTCACCAAATGACCAAAGTCGACAGGAAACAGACATATAAACTGATACCAAACGGGCATAAGTCACACAGTTCAACGATCCGGCACATTGTAACTAAATAATAGAACTAGATTATAAACATGAGAGGGCGAGCTTCACCACTCCCTCGCCTGCCCTTTGACATTTCGGTCAGCGACGCAGCTGTAGGAGTCCGTGGCAAGAGGTGGGTCCATGTCGAAGCCGTCGGAACCGTCTTCGAAGGAGGAATCGGAGATGACGATGTAGCCTTGCAAGCGCCGGACGACGCAGTCTTTCTTGTGCTTGAGCTTGGCCACTCTCGCCGCCTCTGTCGCTACCTCAGCCGCCTCCCACTCGGATTACGCAATGTCAAGCCAGAGCTGCTTGGCGTTGGTCCTCCGGAGCCGTCGTGCCTTGTCTCCGCCTTAGTAAGTGACCGACGGCACACCCACTCGAGGAGACGCTCCTCATCATCGGGCGCTGGCATCACGTGGCGGCGCCGGGCAGACTGCATAGCCATGGCGGACCCGCCACCCATCTCCCTTGCCCCTCTGCCTCTCGCGACGGGCGACATGTGCCTCCGACTCCAAAATTTGCATCTGCAGCATCGGCGGAGCGGACACTAGAACCACCGTTGCCCGTGCGGAGCAGCGGCCAGAGGTCGAAGAGGCCGTCGGGCGGGAGCAGCAAATTGGGTAGGCCTCGCAAATCCGCTTGCGGGGCAGGAAGGGCTGGCGCTGTGGCGATGGGCGAGTGTGTGTTGAGCCTCTCAAGTATGTCCGACGGATCGAGTGTCTTGAAATCAGGGTGTTCTTGTATCATCAGGGCTAAGGTGTCAAATGAGTTGTCAAGAGATCGCAGTAGTGTCTTCACTATTTCATGCTTCGTAATGTCAGTTGCACCGAGTGCACGGAGCTCATTTGTGATATCCGTGAGGCGATCAAATGTAAGCTGGACTTTCTCATAGCCGTGTCTTTTGAAGCAGTTGAAGAGGTTGCGGAGAGTACTGATTCGTTGATCTCGCTGAGTTGAGACGCCTTCATTGACTTTGGAGAGCCAGTCCTAGACTAGCTTCGACGTTTCCAGAGCGCTCACACGGCCATACTGCCCTTTGGTCAGATGACCACAGATGATGTTCTTGGCTGTAGAGTCCAGTTGAATGAACTTCTTGACATCAGTATGGGTGACACCTTCACCGGTCTTGGGAACGCCATTCTTGACAACATACCACAGATCGACATCGGTGGCTTCAAGATGCATGCGCATCCGATTCTTCCAGTAGGGATATTCAGTGCCATCAAAGATGGGGCACGCAGCGGAGACCTTGATTATTCCTGCAATCGACATAGCTAAAACTCTAGGTGGTTAAACCGAATCACACAGAACAAGGGAGTATCTTGCTCTGATACCAATTGAAAGGGATATTTATCGACTAGAGGGGCGGGTGAATAGGCGATTTTTATGAAAGTCTTTAAAACATGGGAGTTTCAAAGACAAACAGTAGAAAAAACACTATTCCTATGCAGCAGAAGGTAGACTAGACTAGACACGCCATAGTCAAGTATTCAATGAAGTGAAACCACGAAGACTATTAGCAGCTAGGTAGTAAAGATTAGGGTGGAAGATAGTATGAAGGCAATCAAGACAAGTAGTCACACAGTAAAGTCAAACAGATTATGCAAGCAGGCAATGACTTCATGAAGACAAACTGTAAGTAAGGAGAAGTGAGAGATAGAACCAGTAGCTTCAGGAAGACAGTGGTTTGTTCGACCAGTTCCAGTTGCTGTGACAACTGTACGTCTGGTTAGAGAGGCTGAGATTTAACTCAGAAGACTGCGTCTTCACCTTATTCCCCTTGAGCTAAGGACTCTGAGTCCCTGCCCAATCACTCTGGTAAGTCTTCAAGATAGACTCCCAAACCTTCACAGGCTTCGTTCACCGGCAATCCACAATGACTCTTGGATGCTCAGAACGTGACGCCTAACCGGCTGGAGGATTCACAGTCCTCAAGTGAAATAAGTCTTCAGATCACGCGGACAGAAGGACTTAAGTGATGCCAAACTCTCTTTGGACTCTGGGCGGTTTGGGCTTTGTCCTCGCAAGGATTCTCTCTCAAAGGCTTCGGAGGTGGGTTGCTCTCAAGCGACAAAAGTCGTATACTAACTCTGAGCAGCAACCAATTTATGGTGTAGGGGGTGGGATATTTATAGCCATTGGGCAACCCGACTTGATTTGTCCGAAATGACCCTGGGTCACTAAGGAACTGACACATGTCGCAATGGTCAGATTTCAACCACACGCGGCAGCTTGACTTGGGCTACAAGTAAAGCAGACTTATCCGACTCTGGATAAGATTTGTACTCATTGTCTTCGCTCGAAGACACATGATTTGGTTGAGCATCACTTCAGTCACTCTGACTTTGTTCACTTGGACCCCACTTAACAGTGCGGTGGTTCTTATGACTCAACAAAGAAGAAAAGAAACAACGAAACAACTAAGTCTTCGTGCTCCATAGTCTTCAGACATTGTCTTCTCATGTGATAGTCTTCAATGTGATTAGCTTCACAGACCACCATTGTCTTCAATGTCTTCACACATTTTTAGGGGTCATCTCCGGTAGGTAAACCGAATCAATGAGGGACTACTACCTGTGTTATCCTGCACTTCTCACAAACAAATTAGTCCCTCAACCAGGTTTGTCGTCAATACTCCAAAACCAACTAGGGGTGGCACTAGATGCACTTACAATCTCCCCCTTTTTGGTGATTGATGACAAACTGGTTGAAGTTTTTAACGGGGATAAAAGTATGTGAAATTGTAAAGGATTAAGGCATTGTCTTCATAAGTGGCAAAATGCTCCCCCTGAAGATGTGCATATAAATGTTTTGCGCTGGAATGCAAATGCACATGGCAGGCTGTACTTGTGGAGATCCTCCTCACCATATGAATATAATACATCATGCATGAACAAATATACAGGGATAATGACATGCATAATGAAAGATGGATGTCTGCGAAATGACTTCATGCAGGATTTATCATCGCACATGTGGAATTTATCGTCGCATCACAGAATAGCAGTAAAAAGTAGCAGACAACCATCGAGTTTAAGTGTTACAACTCAAATAACCAAATGTATCAAAACGGGAGTTGTAAACACTAGGCAAAAGTATAGTGACCACCCATATGGACCCGCTTTAAGACTATCAACCTATGCTTCTCCCCCTTTTGTCAGTAAGGACCAAAAAGGTTTGAAGACATAGTCGCTACTCATTCCCATGAGAAGTAGGTGAAGCAGTAGGGTCGTCGTTGAGGTTTGGTGGTGCAGAAGAACTTGGTGCAGTGTCGATACACGCTGATGTTGGAGGTGGTGAAGTAGCATCATCAGATTCATCAATAACTTTGGCATTTACCGTGGCTGCGGAGGAAGAGTAATCTGAGTCTTCAAGAGATGGAGTTCGACGCAGGACAACATTCCTTGGAGGAGTGGAGTCAAACTTGAATCTCTCGGTGAAGCCATCGTCTTGAAGATCAGCTTCAGCACTGAGCAATGTCAAACCCTTCCAAGTCCTCCGATAGGTTTCATGAGTAACAAAGGCGTTCTTGGTGGCAAGGTTGCGAATGCGATTTACATCCACCAAGAGGCTTTGCATTTGTCATTTCAGCCAGTAGTGATGATTGTCATGTTTCTGATGCAAGGCCACTAGAAGCTCTCGGTCATTGAGCACACGAGATCGCTTCCGAGTCCTTGGAGCAATGGTGCTTTCTGTGGCTTCAGTACATGCACGGCGAGTGTTGTCGGCCAATGGATAGACACAAGAAGTAGCCTGAACACCTTCAACATGCTGAGTGAAACTCTGACGATTGACATTGTGAAGATATATCGCCTCCTTGGCAGGCTCTTGGTAGATGGCTTCGACTGACATATCAACATCTGGCAGGAATATAAGATGGTTGCGTGCAGAGGGCTGATAGTTAACAGCAGAGTGAAGCTTGATCAGACGCATAACCCAAGGAGCATAAAATTTCAGACCAAAGATGTTAGAGTCAGATGCAGCAAACTGTCGAATGAAGAAATCCTGAGCATTGAAGCTTTTGCTATTGAGAATGTAGAAGACCAATGTCTTCATTGCACCTTCAAGCCTTGCTGAGGAGGAATGCCCTTTGATGGGCCATAGAGTTCGCCTTATGATGTGATAGATGGTGCGGGGCAGATACTCTAGGTCTTGAACAAAGAATTCCTTGGGATATTCGGCATCCCGAGGCAGTGGCTTCATCATGCTCAGCATTTGGCTCATGTTGGGCTCTGGCTTCTGAAAGATGATCTCCAATGCATCGCGGTGAAGCTGACAACCAGGCTCATAGAGTTCACCTGGAGTGGATAGGCCGGTAAGCTCAATGAGATCATAAGCTTTGGCTTCATGATGTACATTGCCTGTCATCCACTCAAGGACCCATGTCTTCGGATCCTTGTTGAAGCCGCGAATGTGGAGGGTTGCATAAAACTGGAGCAGAAGCTCTTCATTCCAATGCTCCTTATAAGTGACAAACTATAGCAGGCCTGCATCTTAGAAACAGTCAAGTGCTTCTTCTAAGCAGGGCAGGCCAGCAATGGCTTCGGAATCCAGTCGCATATGAGGGAATATGCGCCCTTGGTTGTATAGAATGCAGGAGTAATAGCTTCGTTGTTGATAGCTCCAGAACCGATGAGATGATATTCTTGGCTTGGAATATGGGTTCTTGGCACTATCAAAGAAGGTGTTGTGTGCAATGAAGCCATTTACATTGAATGATCCTGGTGCAGATGCAGTACCTAGAAACCTTGGCAGCCTTGGTTTAGGCTTCTGAACCTGAGGCATGTGCTCCACATGATAGTCAAACTGTGGTCCGGGAGTAGGCGGAGGTACCAGAATTGGCCATCTTACTATGACCAGCTCGCCTTGATAGAATGTTTACTCAATGGTATGAGGCCTTGGAGGCGGGACAGGAGCAGAGGCATTAGCAGAGGCGTTAGGCTGCATAGTGGTTGTAGGTGCAACATTGGCTTTATTCACAATATTGACTATAGGCACCACATTATCTTCACCCATGACCTCGTCATTGGCGTCAGTAGTGTTGTTGGTGGCCGCCTCAGGATTTTCAACCTCCACTTGAGTAGCTGGAGGGTTGGGCATGGACACATTCTCCTCGAGAATATCTTCTTCTTGATTGGTGGGGGGGGGGTGGCAACATGTTCTTCTTCTTGTCTTTCATCGGCTGCTGCAGCCGGAATTTCTTCAGAAGCATTAGCTTCAGACACAGGAACCGTCACAGAAGGATTATCTTCAGGGAACACTTGACGTGCCACTGAACTGGACTGGTGAGAATCCTCTTCTGTGATGTTTGTCATGGAGACCGATGGCCTCCGGCCTTTACGAAGCCGTTGAAACACGGGCGATGCTTTCGATGATGGTGCGGTCTCCATGTAATTTTCGTCATTGACAATTGGGCTGGGAACTTGCGTTGGTGAGGGACGGGGTGTACTTGGTGAGTCTTAAACTGGGGTTGCTGGTTGGGGGCGATCAGCCTATGAGGCATCCTGAGTGATTGGTGTCAAGGGACGACCAATACTGATGGGTTCGCTGTTCATGTGAACTGGCGATGATACCGTGGGGCGCTGGATCTGAGGAAGGACTTCATCATCTTCTACATTGTTTTGAGGACCAACGTCTTCAGTCGCGATGGGGTCAACGACTGGAACATCTTGAGCTTCAGGAGCCTCTGTGGAAGCAGGCTCATGAATAATCAACTGACGCTCTTGATTTTCATATGCAGTGGGAGGAAAAGCAATGGGCTCGACAACAAGGGGCTCTTTGGGTGCAATCCGATCTCTCTTCTTGGTCTTCCTCTTCCTGGGGGGTGGTGCATCACCAGTGGTGTTCTTGGTTTTTCTCTTTCTGGCTTCGGCTTCAGCTGCCCTGGTTTTCTTCTGTTCTGAAGCTGCTCTTGGGACCTTATGCTTCGAGCCTGTCATGCTGGCAGGGAAGACAATGCGTGGTTCTTCCCTCCGTGGAGCTTCAGTTGGGGCCACAACAGACTTCTTCTTGGCAGCCATCTTGGGGTCAATGCCTGGACGCCCAAGAGCCTTGCGCTTTTCAGCTTCATTGTAAGCTTGAACACACTTGGCAGCAAGATTCTTCATGCGTTCTCTTGAGCCTTTGGCTTCTTCGCGCTTCGTGCGAAACGCCTCCTTGAGATCATTCGGCATCAGCTTGAACTTCTGAACATCAGCCACACTAAGCTTGGCCACATGCTTCTTGAACTGTTCTTTTTCAAAGTCAATTTTATTCTTCAGTTCAACAATGCCTTGAGCCAGAGCCAGCTCAGGAGCAATGGCGCCTTGAAAGGCGACGATGATGCCAATCGGGAGCTGAAGATCATCAAAGCTAAGATCTGGGTTGTCAAACCACTCATCAATGAAGTTATTCAGAATGTTTATGTCAAAGAGGGGCAGATCATTGAAGATCTCCGCCTCTTGCTTGCTCTTCACCGGCTGCTCAAGAGCATCCTCACCAAACTCGTCGTCTGACGATAGATCAATAGATTCAGATTCGTTCCTTAGAATGGCAGCTGGTGCCAGTGCTTGACTTGTCCTCTGAGCAGTTCTCTTCTGAGGCTTCTCGTTCCGTTTGGAGACATGAGATTGATCTTCAGCGGTGTTACTTGGAGCAGGAGGGGCAGTTGCCAATGGCTTCACTCGAGAAGCTTTTGGTCTAGCACTTGGTTTGGAAGCCTTAGCTTTCTTCTGCTTCTGTGGTTTAGGAGGAGGAGCTGGTGCATCTTTAGAGTCAGCATCATCACCAGAATGATCTACGTTTGCACCTTGAACGGCAATGTGCGACCGGAGGCCTTCGAAGTTGTACAAGGGGCCGATCTTGTTTTCATTGGCTTCATGGGTGCCATCTTCCCGTGGAGAGGACGGACTTGGGTTGAAGTCAAGTCCGAATGCCTTCTTATTCTTCACAGCAGAGTCTTTTACGAACTGGTAGTTGCGCTTGAATAGATGGTCTTCACGGCACCACAGTAGAGAAGAGGGGTCAGCATTCTCTGGCTGTGACCCGCGAACCATGCACGGATAGAAGCCTCGCTCAATAGCTTCAGTCTGGGACCTGGGTTGAAGATTCTTGTACAGTATATCTCCCCAGGGTTGCTTGATGGCATTCTTTTCTGCATAGTCTTCTGTGACAAATCGATACTTGAACCATTCCTCAGCCCAGTATCTTCGAATCCATTGGATTCGATTCTTGCGTCCTGTATAGGTTTCCTGTGGGTCTATTTTGTACAGCTCGTGCAAATCTGGAGGCAAATCCTTGGAATTGTTCCCACGATGCTTTCTGCCACCCTTTCTTGCTGGTTTCTCAGTAGCCATGAAGCTTAACCTGAAAGGCTTCAGAACTTGCAAAGGCTTCTTACGGCTGGTCAGACAAGAACTTGCTTCGGGAGAATTTATATGACTCTGTAAGAACTCTGCAAATGAATGCAGACTATGAGAACCAAGGGATTCTCCCACGGACATGTACCTGTGACAGCATTAGAGGTGCGAGGGAAGGGGAAGAGGTCATATGCATTCTCAGAAGATTTTGAAGATAAATCAGTTTGAAGACATTGACCACATAACGTGAAGACATTCACTTATTTGATGAGAGTTGGTTCTAGATTTGTACGAATCCAAGCATAAGTACAAGTGAGGAATCTAACTTGTAGAGAAGTATAAGTGAACATACTAGGCATAGTATGAGATGCAGAAAGAGATAGATTCAACTTTGGAGATCCAGAAACTACTTTTGGTAAAGAAGGATGAATCTATCAGATCGAAAAGATGGTAAAAAGTGAATTTTAATTACCACACGAGGAACTGCTAGACGGAGCGAAGTTGGAGGCCGAGCATATCGATCTTCCGTGCCCTAACTTGACGACGGAGGACACCTACGGCGATGGCGGAGAGGACGAGGTCCGCGACCGACGTGAGGACGGCGTCGGAGAAGTCGCGACAACTAAGCGCTTTGTCGCCAGCGTAGTCGAGAACTAGCGGTGGCGCTAGGGTTTTCGAGAGGTGGCGACGTGGAAGAAGAATTTTTGACCGAGATGAGACGGGTATTTATAAGGAAAGAGACAACACAACACAATTACGCAGGTGCCCCTCGCGATTCACATCTGAAGGACACGTGGCAAGCATGCAACTCCTTGGTAGTTGTTCCATGTTCCCACGCATGCCTGGATTGTCAGGGTGCTCGTTCCGAATTCTTTGGATTTGAGGCAATAAAGATAGAGAATTAAAAACAGATATAAATGTTTGTCAGATTGACTTCAGCTGACAAGGTCTCAGTGAAGACAATCGATAGTTTTCAATAGAATGCATATGATTTGGACAGATAGAGTTGAGGTAGAAGCATAGATAGGTTAGGGTCCGATCACATTCACTTAGATCAAAAGATTCAGCACAAAACCATAGCTATAAGTGAATGTTGTAGAGGACAGAACATAAGTATACTACCAAATAAAGATAAATCAATTTCAAAGACTTTGCAAATATAACGCCAAGAATACACTTCAAACAAAAGTTTGGTGGTGGCGTTACCCACCGTATAGGAAGTATTAGACCCAGACACGGCGCACAATTATCGTGGCGCTCCGAAGTCAAATTCCGCATTAATGTATTCACACTTAGAGTGTATATCTTCATTGATTGAAGATATACGTTACTTTGTGTGTTGCACATCTAAGTCATCAAAATGCATAAGTGTTAGGATGTGTGTCCAATTCACTGGACATTTGAGGATTCCAAGATATTTAGCTCACACCACAACTTGCAAAACCTTTTCTCATCCAAGGGCTTTGTGAAGATATGAGCCAATTGCTCTTTAGTGTTGACGTGAATGATATCAATATCTTCCTTCATGACATGATCTCTGAGAAAGTGATGACAAATCTCAATGTGCTTTGTCTTCGAGTGCTGAACTGGGTTGTTGGCAATCTTGATGGCACTCTCATTGTCGCAGTAGAGAGGCACATTCTTCAGGTGTATACCATAGTCCTTGAGAGTTTGCTTCATCTAGAGAAGCTGAGCACAGTAAGATCCAACAGCAATGTATTCGGAATCAGCAGTGGAGAGAGATACACAGTTCTGCTTCTTTGAAGACCAACAGACAAGTGATCGTCCCAGAAAATGACATGTGCCTGATGTGGACTTGCGATCAACCTTGTCACCAACATAATCAGCATCTGAGAATCCAACTAGATCAAACTCTGAGCCTTTTGGATACCATAATCCTAGTGTTGGGGTGTAAGCCAAATATCAAAGAATTTGCTTCATAGCTAAGTGATGTGATTCCTTTGGTGCCGCTTGGAATCGGGCACACATGCAAACACTAAGCATTATATATGGCCTAGATGCACATAAATAAAGCAAAGAACCAATCATGGAGCGATATACCTTTTGATCGAACTCTTTACCATTGGCGCCGGGACCCAGATGACTTTTAGTTGGCATTGGCGTCGTGTATCCTTTGCAGTCTTGCATTCCAAACTTCTTCAGGCAATCTTTGAGATATTTTTCTTGAGAGATGAAGATGCCGTTTTGTTGCTGATGGATTTGGAGACCCAGAAAGAACTTCAGTTCACCCATCATGGACATCTGATATTGCTCTTGCATCATGTGACTAAACTCATCACTGTATTTCTTGTTGGCGCAGCCGAAGATAATGTCATACACATAGATTTGGCACACAAACAGTTCACCATCATATGTCTTCGTGAAGAGAGTAGGATCTAGTGAACCAGGTTTGAAGCCTTTGCTCATCAGGAAGTCTTTGAGCGTATCATACCAAGCACGAGGGGCTTGTTTGAGGCCATACAGTGCCTTGCTGAACTTTTATACCATATCAAGATATTTTGGATCTTCAAAGCCAGGAGGTTGTGCAACATATACTTCTTCTTCTATCTTTCCATTGAGAAAGGCACTCTTCACATCCATTTGATATAGAAGGATGTTGTGATGATTTGCATAGGCAAGCAGTATGCGAATGGCTTCAAGCCTTGCCACCGGAACAAATGTTTCATCAAAGTCAATTCCTTCCACTTGTGTGTAACCTTGTGCAACGAGACGAGCTTTGTTTCTGACCACTTGACCATGCTCATCTTGCTTGTTGCGATATATCCATTTGGTGGCAATGATATTGTGCTTCCGAGGATCAGGACGCTTGACCAGTTCCCACACATTATTCAGCTCGAACTATTGAAGCTCTTCTTGCATAGCTTGAATCCATTCAAGTTTCATAAAGGCTTCCATGACTTTCTTGGGTTCTGAGATTGAGACGAATGCAAAATGCCCATAGAAATTGGTAAGTTGTGTTGCTCTTTGTGTAGCCCTTGAACGAGTGAGTGGACCAGGTGCATTGAGGCTATCGATCATCTTCTCAATCTATACTTCATTTGCAACATGAGGATGGGCAGGACAAAGATTTTTTTCATTCTGATCAATGTCATCATTTGAGGGATTGTCTTCAGATTGAGCATTGTCTTCAGGTTGAGTGGATGCAGAAACGATCAATTCTTCTTCAGTCTGATTCTCAAAAGGTATGATCTCTCCAGTTCCCATCTGCTTGATTGACTCGCTAGGGGGTAATTCATCTAGCACATTTGGCAGGTGCTCTCTTTGCGAGCCATTAGTCTCGTCGAACCGCACATCCACAGTTTCAACCACTTTATAGTGAAAGATGTTGAAGACTCTGTAGGAGTGTGAATCCTTTTCGTAACCAAGCATAAAACCTTCATGTGCTTTCGGTGCAAATTTTGAAGTGTGATGTGGATCCTTGATCCAGCACTTAGCACCAAATACTCTGAGGTAACTTACGTTTGGCTTCTTACCAGTTAGGAGCTCATAGGAGGTTTTCTTCAGAAGCTTGTGGAGATAAACACGGTTGATGACGTGACATGCAGTGTCAATGGCTTCAGGCCAGAACTTCCATGGAGTCTTGTACTCATCAAGCATCGTTCGGGCCATCTCAATAAGAGTTCTGTTCTTGCGCTCCATGATGCCATTTTGCTGAGGTGTGTAGGGAGCAGAGAACTCATGAGTGATACCCATGGTATCCAGATAGAGATCGAGACTAGTGTTCTTGAACTCAGTGCCGTTGTCACTTTTGATGTGCTTGATCTTGACGCCATAATTCGTCATGGCACGCTTGGCAAAGCGTCTGAAGACATCCTGCACTTTAGTCTTGTAGAGGATTATATGCACCCAAGTATATCGAGAGTAATCATCAACAATGACGAAGCCATAGAGGCAAGCAGTAGCATTGAGAGTAGAGTAGTGAGTAGGGCCAAATAAGTCCATGTGCAGCAGCTCGAAGGGTTGAGATGTAGTCATGATTGTCTTCAAGGGATGCTTGGCTCTTGTCATCTTTCCGGCTTCGCAGGCACCACACAGATGATCCTTCTTGAACTTGACGCCTTCGATGCCCACAACATGCTTCTTCTTTGCGAGAGTGTGCAAGTTTCTCATGCCAGCATGCCCTAGCCTTTGATGCCAAAGCCAGCATTGTAAAGCTTTTGCTAGAAGACATATGACCATTTGTGGTCCTGCTGAGAAATCTACCATATACAGATCATCTTTTCGATACCCTCCAAAGACTAGAGACTTGTCAGATTCCATTAGTACAAGGCAACGATATTTTCCAAATAGCACAATCATGTTTAAGTCACAAAGCATTGAGACAGACATTAAGTTAAAACCAAGGGATTCAACAAGCATCACTTTATCCATGTGCTGATCCCTTGATATTGCACTCTACCTAGACCTAATACCTTGCTTTTACTAGTGTCAGCAAATGTGATGTGGCTCTTGTCTGAAGGACGTAGCATTGAATCTATCAGAAGACTTCGATCACCAGTCATGTGATTAGTGCATCCACTGTCCATAATTCATTCTGAAGCACGAGGTGTCGTAGCCTACAGTGCAGTTTGGGGGATAGGCTTCACCAAGCGAGCTGTGAAGCAGAAACATTTGACGAAGAAGTGGAACATGGAAATTCAGGTCTTGGTTAGGATAGATAGGATGAGTGTCAAGGAAATCTTGAGTGAAATACATGGTAAGACCATTTGGGCATTTATCTTGCGCCCTACAAGATTTTTAAGGTCTCCAGCTTTAGCTTTGGATGCCTTTGATTTCTGGCTGGAGACCTTTCCCTGCAAAAGAGAGTTAAGTTTTCTTAACCACCCACATCTTCAGGGGTGGCTTAGAAGCAATGAGTCTAAGTGCAGCATCTGAGAATTTTGGCTTCGGAGCCCTAGTAAATAGCCTTGCAGGGGGTGAATAATACTCATATGGATAAGCAGAAAAGTTCTTGGTTCTATGAACATAGCGGTTTAGTGAAACACGCTCATATTCATGGGTCTGAGTATGATTTTCCTGCAAAACATTGACGTTAGGGTGACTCAGATGAGTCCTCGGTCTGTATGAAGCTTTTGGACCATATGAAGCCTTTGGTATGGGGTTTGTCTTCTTCACAGGTGGTGTCATGATGACATTCACGGGAAGATTCTCAAGACAACTTTTGGGTACCCATATCTTCTTCATAGGTGGCCCATTCCTGCAGTTAGTACCAATGTACCTGGCAAACACTTCACCATTCTGATTCTTAAACAATTTATAGTTTGCATGAAAGGATTCATTAATGATAATAGGGTTAGCACAAGTGAAGCCAGATAAGGAGGGTGGATCCACTGAAGGTTCCTTTGCAGCAACCCAGGTGGTTTTGGGGTACTGCTCAGGCTTCCAGTACGACCCATCAACATTCATTTTTCTCTCAAACCCAACACCCTCTTTTCTAGGGTTTCGGTTCAGAATCTGCTTTTTGAGGACATCACATAATGTCTGATGCCCTTTGAGGCTTTTGTACATCCCTGTCTCAAGCAGTGTCTTCAACCTGGCATTCTCATTAGCAATAGTAGTGGTATCCTCAACAGAGGGGTTAGTTACCACATCAGCAATTGAAGATATCTCAACAGTAGTAGAAGTAGAACATTCAGCAACAGAGGCAGCGTTATCACACTCAATGCATTTTAGACATGGTGGTTCAAATCCTTCCTGAGCGGAACTGATTTGTTGAGCGTGGAGTGACTCGTTTTCCTTCTCAAGATCTTCATGATCCGATCTCAATTTTTCGAGTTCCTGCTTCCTTTGAAGATAATCATAGGAGAGCTTTTCATGAGATGTTGAGAGCGTTTCATGACGACCTTCAAGTTCCTGGTACTTAACATGAAGATTTTTTATGTCTTCAATTAAGGACTGAGTCTTAGTCATTTCCGCGTCCAACAGGTCATCGCTTTTGTCTAACAATTTTTGAATATGTTCCATAGCTTTCTGTTGTTCAGTTGCAATTTTAGCAAGTTTTTTGTAGCTAGGTTTGGATTCACCATCAGAGTCATTTTCACTTGATGTTTGAAAGTAAGCATCACGAGAGTTTACCTTGGCACCATGTGCCATGAAGCAGTAGGTGGGAGCCGAGTCGTTCTTGTCATCAATGTTGGTGACGGAGCCATTGTCTTCAGTGTTGAAGATGGACTTGGCGACGTAAGCTGTAGCTAGAGCCAGACTTGCGACACCAGAGTCGGACTCCTCCTTAGACTCCACCACCACCTCCTCAGAAGCAGACTCCTCCTCTGAATCCATTTCCTTGCCAACAAAAGCACGTGCCTTGCCTGATGAGCTCTTCTTGTGTGATGAAGACTTGGAGGAAGATTTGGAAGAAGACTTTGAAGATTTCTTCTTCTTCTTGTCATCGGAATCATATTCTTTGCTTTTCTTCTTCTTCTTCTCATTGTCCCACTATGGACATTCAGAGATGTAGTGGCCAGATTTCTTGCACTTGTGATAGGTTCTTTCTTGCTGTCATGGGTGGAAGCTTCATCATACCTTGAGCTGGATCGTGAAGACTTTCTGAAGCTTTTCTTCCTAGTGAATTTCTGGAACTTCTTCACAAGCATAGCAAGCTCCTTTCCAATGTCTTCAGGATCACCAGAACTGTAGTCAGATTCTTCTCCAGATGAGGAAGCGACTGCCTTCGCCTTCAAAGCGCGAGTTCGGCCATAGTTGGGGCCATAGATATCTCGTTTCTCAGATAGCCGGTACTCACGTGTGTTGATCCTCTCAAGTATGTCCGACGGATCGAGTGTCTTAAAATCAGGGCGTTCTTGTATCATCAGGGCTAAGGTGTCAAATGAGCTGTCAAGAGATCGCAGTAGTGTCTTCACTATTTCATGCTTCGTAATGTCAGTTGCACCGAGTGCACGGAGCTCATTTGTGATATCCATGAGGCGATCAAATGTATGCTGGACGTTCTCATTGTTGTGTCTTTTGAAGCGATTGAAGAGGTTGCGGAGAGTACTGATTCGTTGATCTCGCTGAGTTGAGACGCCTTCATTGACTTTGAAGAGCCAGTCCCAGACTAGCTTCGACGTTTCCATAGCGCTCACACGGCCATACTGCCCTTTGGTCAGATGACCACATATGATGTTCTTGGCTGTAGAGTCCAGTTGAATGAACTTCTTGATATCAGCAGGGGTGACACCTTCACCAGTCTTGGGACGCCATTCTTGACGACATACCACAGATCGACATCAATGGTTTCAAGATGCATGCGCATCCGATTCTTCCAGTAGGGATATTCAGTGTCATCGAAGATGGGGCACGCATCGGAGACCTTGATTATCCCTGCAATCGACATAGCTAATACTCCAGGTGGTTAAACCGAATCACATAGAACAGGGGAGTACCTTGCTCTGATACCAATTGAAAGGGCTAGTTATTGACTAGAGGGGGGTGATAGGCGATTTTTATGAAAGTCTTCAAAACATGGGAGTTTCGAAGACAAACAGCAGAAACAACACTATTCGTAAGCAGCAGAAGGTAGACTACACTAGACACGCCATAGTCAAGTATTCAATAATGTGAAAGCACGAAGACTATTAGCAGCTAGCTAGTAAAGATCAGGGTGGAAGATAGTATGAAGGCAATCAAGACAAGTAGTCACACAGTGAAGTCAAACAGATTATGCAAGCAGGCAATGACTTCACGAAGACAAACTGTAAGTAAGGAGAAGTGAGAGATAGAACTAGTAGCTTCAGGAAGACAGTGGTTTGTTCGACCAGTTCCAGTTGCTGTGACAACTGTACGTCTGGTTAGGGAGGCTGAAATTGAACTCAGAAGACTGTGTCTTCACCTTATTCCCCTTGAGCTAAGGACTCTCAATCCCCGCCCAATCACTCTGGTAAGTCTTCAAGGTAGACTCCCAAACCTTCACAGACTTCGTTCACCGGCAATCCACAATGACTCTTGGATGCTCAGAACGTGATGCCTAACCGGCTGGAGGATTCACAGTCCTCAAGTGAAATAAGTCTTCAGATCACGCGGACAGAAGGACTTAAGTGATGCCAAACTCTCTTTGGCTCTGGGTGGTTTGGGCTTTGTCCTCGCAAAGATTCTCTCTCAAAGGCTTCGGAGGTGGGTTGCTCTCAAACGACAAAAACCGTATACTAACTCTGAGCAGCAACCAATTTATGGTGTAGGGGGTGGGCTATTTATAGCCACTGGGCAACCCGACCTAATTTGTCCGAAATGACCCTGGGTCACTAAGGAACTGACACGTGTCGCAATGGTTAGATTTCAACCACACGCGGCAGCTTGACTTGGGCTACAAGTAAAGCTGACTTATCCGAATCTGGATAAGATTTTGTACTCATTGTCTTCGCTCGAAGACATAGGATTTGGTTGAATATCACTTCACTCACTCTGACTTTGTTCACTTGGACCCCACTTAACAGTGTGGTGGTTCTTATGACTCAACAAAGAAGAAAAGAAACAACGAAACAACTAAGTCTTCGCGCTACATAGTCTTCAGACATTGTCTTCTCATGTGATAGTCTTCAACGTGATTAGCTTCACAGACCACCATTGTCTTCAATGTCTTCACTCATTTTTAGGGGTCATCTCCGGTAGGTAAACCGAATCAATGAGGGACTACTACATGTGTTATCCTGCACTTTTCACAAACAAATTAGTCCCTCAACCAGGTTTGTCGTCAATACTCCAAAATCAACTAGGGGTGACACTAGATGCACTTACACCTCGTCTCCGAAGCTGTTGTTAGAGTGGCTGTCGGTGCTCGACATGCTGGCTGGCGCTAGGCATTGGATGGATCGGGGAAATGGGAGTGTCGGGGAGCGAAGCGGAGTGAGCTAGGGTTTTTTCCGGATGGGAGATTTTGTGGTGTCGGGGTGGGTCAGCGGTGGGCCGGGCTGACGTGGCGGACACGTTCGGCACGTCCGGGCCGCCTCATATCCGTCCTACATTTGAAACAGATATGAGATGTGTCCGTTAGTTCGGACATTTGAGGCCCGTTTGAGTGGTCTGGTTGGGTCGATTTTTTATGACTGTGAGTGACCGGACGACCTGTCCGAGCGTTTGAGACGGATATAGGGCTTCCGGCCATAGATGCTTTTACGCAACTCTTTGTAAGGGCTTTCGTATTTGTAGTGTTATTGGTCGTCAATCAGCACGTCTGAACCCGTGGCTTCCGGCCGTAGAACTCAGTGAAGTCGACCCTGGTAATCCAGTGGTGTTTGCATTCGTACGAAAGTACCGAAAGCTTAGTAGCATAGTTTAACATATTTTCTCAGAAAACATAGCTTGTATGGCTGTTTTTGTTTTTCTTTAACATAGTACGATCGTTTATCCTGATGAACGCATACATATACACGCCCTGTTCTATAAGGGTCCTCGAGATATTGCTAGCACAACATGTTAAGTTTGACGAAGTTCTTATGAGGGCCTCACATAGAATGTAACCTCACTGAAAAGTGTAGGACTTTAACCTAGTGGACTAGTTCCACCAAACCAACAAAAAACTCGATAATTGCGTTTGACTCCTAGGTACATATGCACCCATTGTCGAAATACACATTTCGAAAAGTTGAAAAATTCGAAACAAAAATCCCACATATATATCCGGACATTTTATGTGCGTTCACAAGGTTTCGGTGAAAAACGACGTTTTTTGTGGCTTGTATAAAAAGATAAAGAAATGCCTCGTGAATAGTTAGAATGAAGCATCAGAAATTATCTTTTTTACACAAGCCACAGAAAACATCATTTTTCACCGAAATCTTGTGAACGCACATAAAATGTCCGAGTATACACGTGGGATTTTTGTTTCGAATTTTTCAATTTTTCAAAATGTGTATTTTGACAATGGGTGCATATGCACCTAGGAGCCAAAACACCGCGTCCAAAAAAACTGAGCTACACCCAATTCTCTATAGCCTCCCTTGTTCACATAGTAGTTTGCCACAAAGTACTCCTACCACGTCGGCCAAAAAAACAAAAACACCCTGTTACGTACAATACACAAATGCGTCGGCACAGAGCCGGGGATAGAAACACCAGCTGAACCAACAGGCAGTGCTCAGCTCAGTAGCCGCCGTCGTTCACGGGGAAAGCGTACGGCAGGTCGTCGTCCACCGGCACGTCGCTGAACCCGTCGCCTCCGGTGTAGAACCCAGTGAAGTCGACCGCGGGTTCCCCCACGAAGGCGTCCTGCATCTGGACTTCCCCGTTTAGGAGCAGCCGCGGCTTCTTGGTCTCCGCGCCCTCGCCGGGGAATAATCCGGCGTCGGTACTCGAGTTGCCTACGAGGTGGCGCAGCACGTCTGGGTCTCGGACGACCTTGACGAGGAAGGCGAGCATCAGCTTGGGCTGGCGCTCGGCGTCCTGCACCCGGCGCCACATCGTCGCCAAGCGGTCCTCGGTGGCTCTCTGCTCCTGCTTCAGCCGGACCACCTCCATGGCTAGCATGGTGCTGCTGGTGTCCTCATCCTCCCCCTCGTTGTCGTCCTTGGAAGGACGGGTAGTGCTCCGGCGCCGGACGATGCGGGGCAAGAGGTGTGTCTGGCCGCGGAGGAAGGAGGCGTGGGCAAACTCCCACCGGTCCGGGTCGACCTTGCGGAAGCCGTAGGTGTTGAGCTGCCGGACGAAGCTGGAGAAGTTGGAGTGCTTGAAGTGGGCCGGGAGCAGCATCTCTGAGAAGGCGAAGGGGTCGGCGACGACGAAGCTGTTGCTGGCCGGCCCCCACGCCACCAAGGCGTCGGTCTCCGGCTCGTCCACCATCATGTACGTCTTGCCCACGAACGGCGCCACCATGCCGCCGCCGTCGCTCCCCGAGCACTCCATGCCGGCACTGCTCATCTTCGACTCGTGACAGCAAGAAAGAAGAGAAAGCAATACTGGTGCCACGAATGAGGAATGACTTGTGATGTGAGAGTGGCAGCCGAGCTATACATATACTCCATGGATGACCACGAGCAGGGAGGCGTGATGGGACAGCTGCCAGGTCCTCCGTGTGGACGCGTGTCTGCGCTGGGTGGCGTCCCCACGTGAGGCCAAAAGATCGAATCTTGATACGTGTCCTTCCCTGGCGATGAATCATCCCGCTGTCAAGTGTAAGCCTCCTTACATTTAATCGAAAGCCGCCCTGTCAACATCTTGCATACGTTAGTTAACTACTACTCCCTCTGTAATCTAATATAAGAGCATTTAGATCATTAAAGTAGTAATTTAAACACTCTTATATTAGTTTACGGAGGGAGTAGTAATTAACTACTAATAGTAGAGCGTAGTGTGACCCGATGGGCCCAAATACGTGCCTCTTCCTTCTTGGATTAGCAAATATAGAAACACGATCTTGGACCTCTATTGTCTATGCGGCGTAGGCGACACTCCTTCTGCCAAACAAAGCGGCAACAAGTGGTAGAAAATGTATAGAAACAATCTAACGTGTGGACAGGGGCACCACGTCCGGGGGAAAATATTAAAAAGGGTTGGTTGATGGGATACAAAATGAAGCGGTTCGACTTGCTGAGCTCGGCGCTGATGAAAATGGCAGCTCCCCTCCCCGGCTGATTGGTTGGTGCAAAATTTCAGGACTAGCTTTGTCGCGTGCCGGACAACTCCACCGCGCCGATTCAAACGGTTGATTTGTCCGTTTTTCATACGTTTGGGTCGGCTGCCCGTTCGGCATCCGCCTTCTTTAAGACTAGTGGTTAGGGCCCGCCATTGCGGGCCGCTTGAGAGGAAGCTATGCGCACCTCACCATCATGTCAGTTTTTTAAAAATATAATCTTGCATCACGTGGACATCACAGCCATCTTAAAAAAAAAAGCCTAGAAAAAATTTTCTTGAAAAAATGTCTCCCTACCATTAAACAATTCTAAAAAAAAATCTCATCGTGACCAACCAACATGCGTCATATGGCGTAGCTGGTTGGCCACCACTCCAGCGCCTCTTAATGGGTTTAATTTGAATCGGTAGTGCGCCCAACGGCCGCGGCCCATTTCATGTTCGCACGCAAATTTTAAAAAGGGCCTGCGACCGTATATCATGTCAGTGGCCATGTCATAGCATGAAGTTCATGCCGGCACCATGCCGGCGACTGCATACAATGCCAGCTTCAGAAAAATAACACACTGTTCAACTGGCGCACTTGCCAGCTGCCCACACACAAAAAGGGGCGGGAGAGTTCGACCACGCCATCGCGGCCATGGTCATTGCCAGCACACTTGCCGGCATACAGAAAAGGAGGGCGCTCGCCGCCATAGATTACTCATCGTCATATTTGAGCATGTCGGCCTGCATCTTCTCGAACAGTGGCATCTCCCTTGACGACACATTGTTGAGATCCACCTTCAGGATCTTCATCCCCGTCATCATGCTCGCGAGAGCCACTTCTTTCGCCTTGGTCTTGGCGTTGGCGGCCTCGATCTCTAACATCTTGACTTACTTCTCCGCCTCCATCTTCAGCATCTTGGCTTGCTTCACGCCTCCATGTCAAGGCTCCTTCTTTGGATCTTCATGAAGGCGTTTATTTGTTCTTCCTTAGATCACCGGCGCTCCTCCTCCCTCGAGTCCTTTTTGGTCATCATGCCATCCACGCTTGCGATAAAGGCGTTCGTGACCGCATCCTCTTGTCCTTCTTCTTGGAGTTGGGGCAGTTTGATTCTTGACCTGGGTTGCATGCCTGACAGAAAGTTATGCCTGAATGTAGCCTGAAGAGCAGTTATTTTTCTGCCTCATCAGGCATGCCTGACTGTGAAGCGTTTGGTTGGTGGCCTCGCGCCTTGGTTTGAGAACAACACGTGAGACGAAAAGGTGTACTAGATCAAACTAAAGAACATCACATCACATGCTAATCAGTAGTCCCAGGCTGCTGCTGCTTTCGCCTGGCAGGCATGGAAATAAGAACGCCTGGCCCAGGCTAATGAACTTGCCCGGCATCAAGCCAGGCTAATCAAGTTAGATTTTACGTCCAGGCCAGGCTGCTTCACACTTGTCCTGGACAGCAAGCAAACAACTACCAGGCACATCTCAGGGAGGCTCCAGGCCAGGCATCTAGTCGCGTGGACGCGATCCAAACTGGCTCTTGGTCTTCCCCCGTGGCGATGGCTTCTAGCCGTTTTCCTCCTTCACGGCCTTCTTCCCCACGCTACTTGAGGGTGGTATATTGTGCCTTGAACTTTTTCTCGTCTTTGATGACCCTCCAACAATGAAAAAGGTTGAAGCACTTGCCATCGTGTTGGAGCTTGAATGCCTCCAAAGCTTGAAATGCCTACAAATTAATTCCATGCAAGCATATTGGCAAATGGATATGAAAATGTGTCGTTGCCGGACTTTGCGAGAGCGATCAGATGAGATCGAGCGAGAGAGAGGCGGAGGTAGACGAACGAGGAAGTTTTTCTGCTGCCGAAAACTGTCGCAGCGCTTTCTGTTTTTTCATTCCTTATCTCGTGCGATTACAAAGCTCAGAGGCTAACTATTCTCCCGGATGACTCGCTATGATCCGCAGTTACCGCGCCATCCCACGGTTGCGTCACACAGCGTCTACCACGTCCGGGAGAAAAGAAAGGAAACGGGATCGTGTGCAAACATGCCACACCGTCCCACTAGCTAGCTGCATGGACGCGTCACATCGACCGCATGCATGTACTTATTTTAAACAGAAAACAAACGCTATCTTATCATGCATGAGCTTAGGCTTAGACTACATTTCTCCCCCTTAAGCTCATGTATTCCAGCTCCCCTCCATGACCGCCAGCTTCTGACGAATCTCAAAGAAGCGCACTCTTCCCAGTGCCTTAGTTAGAATATCAGCCAGCTGATTTTGGGTTCCCACATGCTCGATCTCCAGTACCCTCTCCTCGACGCAATCTCGAATGAAATGAAACTTCACGTCGATGTGTTTGCTCCGATCATGAAAAACGGGATTCTTTGCTAGTGCTATTGCAGATTTATTGTCCACCAGCAGAGTGAACTTTTCTGGCTTAGTCCCCAGCAGTTCAGCAACAAGACGGCTCAGCCAAATGCCCTGACAAGTAGCTGCTGCAGCCGCGACATATTCTGCTTCACACGAGCTGATCGCCACAACCTTCTGCTTCTGGGAGGTCCAACTGACAGGGTTCTGCCCAAGGAAGAAAACTTGCCCTGATGTACTCTTGCGGTCAACCAAATCCCCGGCGTGATCACTATCGCTGTATCCAAGAAGTGTTGCACTCCCATTTCCTGCTGTGTAGCGACATCCATACTGCTTAGTGCCTTGAACGTACCTCAGTATTTGCTTCACTGCAGCCCAATGGCTAGTTCTTGGAGCCTCCATGAAGCGGCTGACAATCCCAACAGCGTGGGCTATATCTGGCCGAGTGTGGACCAAATACCGCAAGCTCCCGATCACGCTTCTGTACAGAGTGGCATCAAACGGCTTGGACCCGTCCTCCTTCTTCAGTTTCAGCCTACACTCCATGGGCGTACTGGAACTGTTACATTCACTCATGCCCGCCTGCTCTAGGATTTTGTCAGCATAGCTCCTTTGGTTCAGCGTGATCTCCCCCTCTTTCTGCATCACCTCTATTCCCAAGTAGTAGCTCAGTAAGCCAAGATCACTCATCTTGAAGAGTTGATGCATCTGACCTTTGAAGTCCTGGATTGACGCCAAATCTGTTCCAGTGATGATGAGGTCATCCACATATACTCCAACTAGCAGGAATGACTCGGTGTTCCCACGTCGGTAGACTGCATGCTCAAGTGGGTTGCGAACAAAACCAAGTTGAAGCAGAGTCTCATCAAGTTTGGCATACCATGCTCGCGGGGCCTGTCGAAGACCATATAACGCCTTCTTCAGTTTCAGAACAGCGCCTTCGCTTCCAGTAACGCTGTAACCAGGCGGCTGGACCACATACACCTCCTCCGCGAGCTCGCCGTTGAGAAATGCAGATTTGACATCCATATGATGCACTTCCCAACGTGAGTGAGCGGCAAGAGCTAGGAGGAGCCGTACAGTTTCCATCCGCGCCACCGGCGCAAAGACCTCTTCAAAATCTATGCCCTCTCTCTGAGCATATCCCTTTGCAACCAAGCGAGCCTTGTACTTGACAATGTTTCCCTCTGGATCTCTCTTCACCTTGTAGACCCACTTGAGGCCAATAGCCTTGTGTCCATGGGGAAGAGCAGCAATCTCCCATGTTTGGTTGTCAGCTATGCACTTCATTTCTTCATCCATGGCTGCCTTCCATGCTGTGTCATCCATGGCTTCATCCACGTTGCGAGGTTCCTCCGCGCTGAGAAGGCAGTGTTCCATCTGCTCGCATACTGCCTCTCCCTCCGTCTCGTCTAGGACATCGGAGATGAGCCGGTAGCGGAGAGGACCAAAATGAGGTCCAAAGTCCGTGTCCCGTCGCTCTTCATCACCAGAGAGAGGTGTTGCCCAGCGTATCGCTCCAGCGATCCCCGGCGAGGCCGAGTCAGGCTGCAGCGTCCCGGCGTTCGGAGACGGCGTCCCCAGTGTTGGTGTAGCAGGCATGTCCTCCCCGCTGCGTGGGGTACGTCGAGTGCACCCTTCGGTGTCCAACTCATGCACTCCGCGGTCCGTGGTGTAGACCACGGTGAAGGTCGAGGGCGTGGCAAATTCTGTAGTTGACGCCGCCTTGTCCGGAGTGTCCCATGACCATGCCCTGCTTTCTTCAAAAATTACATCACGGGTTACCTGAACTTTCCCAGACACCGGGTCATATACACGGTATGCCTTGGACCCTTCTTCATACCCTACAAAGATCATGGGAGTGGAGCGATCTGATAGTTTGGTGATGCCTGGTCCAGTCCTCTTCACATGTGCCGTACATCCAAAAGTACGCAGGTGCTGCACGCTTGGTTTCCGGCCATGCCAGGCCTCATATGGAGTGACACCTTCCAAGCTTCTGGTAGGAGCCCTGTTCAGTAAGTACACAGCAGTCTTTACGGCCTCTGCCCAGAAATATGATGGAACGCCCATACTCTTCAGTAAGCAACGAACCATTTCTACCACCGTCTGATTTCTTCTTTCCACCACCCCGTTTTGCTGCGGTGAATAAGGTGCGGTGGTGTAGTGCTTGACACCGAGCTTTTCACAGTACTCACGGAACTCGCCGGAGTTGAATTCACCACCCCTGTCTGAGCGGAAAGCTCGCAGTTTGCACTTTCCTTCTGCCTCGGCCATCAACTGAACTTTTCTGAAACGCTCTAACGCTTCGTCTTTTGACTTGAGGAGCTCGAGCCACATGTATCGACTGTAATCGTCAACAACCAGAAGAAAATATTTGCTGCCACCTGGTGTCGTTGGCGCGATCGGGCCACACAGATCCGTGTGGACGAGCTCGAGCCCTTTCTCAGCTCGGTACGATGTGGTCTGTGGAAAGGGAGCTCGGTGTTGTTTGCCGAGTGCGCAGCCGTCACAGTATTCTTGTACGTGATCAATAGTGGGCATTCCCCTCACCATCTGCTTGCTGGACATGGCTTTGAGTGCACGGAAAT
Source organism: Triticum aestivum (assembly GCF_018294505.1). Classification (NCBI taxonomy): domain Eukaryota; kingdom Viridiplantae; phylum Streptophyta; class Magnoliopsida; order Poales; family Poaceae; genus Triticum; species Triticum aestivum. Next base: position 662,571,412 of record NC_057804.1, read on the forward strand.
GAAGATGACCCATCCTGGCATGCCATCGCCAAGTCTGTTCCTCCCCTTGAGTCAACAAACACGCTGGTGTGTCTATAGACAAGAGACCAGTGTACAGTCTGCTTTCAGTGCGCTTGATCCGAGCTAGAACACGCCCCCATGGGTCTTGAACTGACATGATCCCATCCCTGATGCTGATAGCACACCCAGCCTCATCCAACTGACCAACAGATATAATGTTGCTCTTGAGACTAGGTATGAAATACACCTCTGTCAGCACGCGCTGATCGCCGTTCCTGCACCGGAAGACAACGGATCCGCGCCCACAGATGGCTACCCTGGAACCGTCTCCGAACCTGACCGTGCCGTGCACATCCTCGTCCAGGGCTGCAAACATGCCCCTCTCACCAGTCATATGGCTGCTCGCACCGGTGTCAAAGAACCAAACCCCGTCGGGCGATGGGACAGGGATCACTTTTTCTTCATTCAGGAACACGGCCTGTGGCGCGGCGATCTGCGTGGTGACCGGCCCGGTGACCAAAGCCATGAGAAGGCCATGATCATGCTCCTCGCCGCGGACAAGATTGGCCTGCTCCTGCTTCCCTTGTTGCTCTTCAGCTTTGATCCGATTCCAGCAGTCCTTTTTCCAATGCCCTGGTTTATTGCAGTAGTGGCACTTGCCCTTTTTCTTGCCGCCCGAGCTGCCGGATGCGCCCGTGCCGCCGTTGCCCGGCGCAGGTCTGCCACCGCCGCCGCCGTGAGGTTTGGGCTTGCCCGGCGACTTGTTCTTGCCGCCGCCGCCACCGGACGATGACCCGCCCACACCTAGCTGTCGCTCATGGGCGAGCCACTCCTCACGTGTGAAGAGCAGGCGGCCGCCGGACTGCCCAGCATCGTCGAGATCATAATGATCTTCACATGCCGAGAAACGCCCGACGAGTTCCTCGATGGTCATCGTCTTCAGATCGATGAGGCTCTCGATTGCCATCGCCATCTGACGATATTTCCGCGGCACCACGCGGAGGAACTTCTGGACTGCCTTGTGCTCCGTGACGGGATCGCCATACAGTTCCAGGTCGGAGACGAGGCCGGCAAGTCGCAGCCCGAAGTCCTCGACGGACTCGCCGTCTTTGAAGCGCAGATCCTCGAACTCGCGGCGGCGCACCTGCGCCTTGGCCTCGCGAGCCCGCTCGCTCCCCATGCGGAGCGTCTTGATTGTCTCCCACGCCTTCTTCGCCGAGTCCTTCGCGGCCAATACGCGCATCAACTCCGGCGGGACGCCGGTGAGGATGATCTGTAGCGCGCGTCGATCGTCGTTCTCGTCGGCGCCGTCTTCGACCACCGCGGTCCAGACGCGGGCGACTTGCAGCTTGACCTGCATCACAAGCGCCCACTCCTGGTAATTGGTGCGGGTGAGCATCATGGCCGTCCCCGACTCCTCGCGCACCACGCGCTCCACCACACGGAGCTCGCCGCTGCCGCTGCCGCTGCCGGTGAGACGCGCGATTGGCGCCTTGGACGTCGGCGTCTTCGGCGGCGACTTGGTCCCGGACTTGCTCGTCTTCTCCTCGCTATCCGACATGGTACGCCGCGGATCCGACACCGCCGGCCACCGGAGAGTGGATCGAACACCACGGCTCTGATGCCAATTGTCGTTGCCGGACTTTGCAAGAGCGATCAGATGAGATCGAGCGAGAGAGAGGCGGAGGTAGACGAACGAGGAAGTTTTTCTGCTGCCGAAAACTGTCGCAGCGCTTTCTGTTTTTTCATTCCTTATCTCGTGCGATTACAAAGCTCAGAGGCTAACTATTCTCCCGGATGACTCGCTATGATCCGCAGTTACCGCGCCATCCCACGGTTGCGTCACACAGCGTCTACCACGTCCGGGAGAAAAGAAAGGAAACGGGATCGTGTGCAAACATGCCACACCGTCCCACTAGCTAGCTGCATGGACGCGTCACATCGACCGCATGCATGTACTTATTTTAAACAGAAAACAAACGCTATCTTATCATGCATGAGCTTAGGCTTAGACTACAAAATGGACATGCAAGAATAAACGGAATGACACAAAGAGGGACGCTTGCTAGCATACCATGTCTTGCATGCCGATGCCGCTAACGGGGCGACCCTTGATGCTCTCAAGAGTGGCACAAAACTTGTTGCACTCTTGTTGGATCACCTTCCAACGCTTTGAAATGGGCACCCACCCGCGCGTGTTTTGCATTTGGTACGGCGGAAACTTCTTGCGCTCATGGTACTCACGATGGACACGAGTCCAAAAGGTCGAAGCCTTTTGTTTGGCGCCGGTCTTGGGGTCTTGCCCAATGTCCCTCCAACAATCACAAAGAAAGTTGTCCTCGGCCGCCGTGTATGCCTTCATCCGCCTGCTCTTGCGCTTCGGCTTCCCCCCGGCGGCTTGGTTGGCGAGCTTGTCCTCGAACAAAGGCTCCCCTTCGATGTCACACTCATCCTCTTCCTCGAGTCCGTAGTCCTCCTGAAACTCGTGGTCGAGCGGGAAGCTTTCCAGGTCCACGCCGACCTGGTCATGCATGAAGGCAACCTGATCTTGATCAAAGATGGATGGCGTGAATGGCCCTCGGCCGTCCAGCCCCGGTGGCACCGCCAGCGACCGACGCACCACCCTCGAAGATGATGTTTTGTATGTAGTCATTCCATCGAACAGGTTGCGTGCGCCCGGCAGCACGTCCGCTGGCATCTGCTGCGCGTGTTTCCTCGCCCATCTGGATGACGAGCTACCGGCCACCGCTGTGGCGCTGAGGTCGATGCGCGCGGGCACGGGCGTGGAAGGCGGCACCACGCTCACCTTGGGCGAGCACTCCCCGGAGAGTCGGAGAGGCCTGCGGGTAGATGTGGAAGCCGGGCATCGGCTGCGTCGCCGACGCGCGGGGCGAGTAGGGCAGCACTATTCGAGCAAACGCAGATGAGCCGGTGCTGGCCACGGCTACGGTGGCATTGATGAGGCCGTACTGTCCAGGGTTTAACCCTAGGTACATCAGCACCTCCCTCATTGTCGCCGTGACGCGGGCGTTGGTGGCTTCCTGCTGCGCGGCGGCGGCGATGCCGGCCGCCGCGATGGCTTCCTCCCTCGCTTCCGCCGCTTGCCTCCGGCCCTTTCTCTTCGCTGACTCCCTTGCTCGCTCCTTAGACGTCAGCTTCTTCTTTGCCTTGGGTGCGGCGGCGGTCTTGCGGGAGGCACGAGGCTTGCCTTTGCCGGAGCGGGCGGACGTGATGCCGGACGAGGCAAGGCCGGCGGCGGCATCGAGGTCGGCGTCCATGCCGAGCAGCGGGAGCGCGCGCGGGCGGGAGGGTTTTGAGGAAAATAAAGGGAAATGGTGGAGGCAGCCACCGACCAGCTGGCCGGGGAGGAGTAGACGGGTGCGCGCGCGTCCATTTCGTTTTTGCGCCAACGTAAATCCGTCTCAAAAACAGGCCGAGAATGGGTCGGCAGACGGACGAAAAGCGGACACGCGTCCATTTTAATCGGCGCGTTGGGCCGACTTTTCTGTGCGCGCGCAAACGAAATGGATCGCCGCGTTGGAGTTCCTCTGAGGTTGACGTGCGACCACGCACGCGGTCCCTGACGATACGGCTAGCTCGACCGACTCATCTACCATTGGGGCTAGTAAGTTGCCACCAACTGCGCAACAGTGGTCCAGGCTAATTCCTGTAGAGAAAAAAAAAGAGAAAGGAGCTAATGATTGAACTGTTGTTTCATTGATTGAAAGTTGAGGTATTTATACCCCAATACAAGGCGGTTATGATGGAGGCGGTTGCCGAAACATGGCCACTAACATACTTCTTCCTTTCCGGTTTATAGGGCTTATCTTAAAATTTTAGTTTTTTCATTTTATGAGGCTCAATTTGATTGTTTTCCATCACATGTTCAGATTTTAAGGTGCATCAAATCATTGCATGCAAGTGTTAAGAGAAAATTGACCAATGCATGTACTTTATGCATGCATGCATTGCAATTAATGCATTGATAAACACAATTTTTTTAGAAAAACAAGAGTATTAATTAGGTGCTTTTGCAAACTACAAAAAATATTCCACCACTCACCATCTAGGTGAGATTTTTGAATTGAGCCCTATAAAACGGAAAGAAGGGAGTAGCATAGATCAACATTTAATTTGCCTAATTAATTAATTCCTAACACCCCGCTAATCAATGCTTCTCTTTGTCAATATATATCATCTTGATAACTCCTCCTCCTAGTATATGTTTGCCTTTGGAATGGTCATCATCGGATATGTTGCTAAAACTTCATTAAACCCAGTGGGGAAAATAAGAAGAAGAAAATTATGCAACATTTAATGATTATTGTCTTTTGGTAACTCATATAAGGTGTATTACTTTTTTGAAAAGTCAAAATGTTAAAGTTTGATCTAATTTTAGAGAAATATATCAAAATCCATAAATATCAAATCGGCATGATTAGGTTCATCATGAAATGAATTTTGATTTTTTCTTAATATTGTGGATGTCTATATTTTTTGCTCTGAACTTGGTAAATGTTATAGAAATTCGATTTTCTAAAAAACTAATAACCTTTATTTCTTGAACAGATGCAATTTAGTTTGCCGGGTGCGGGAGATGATGGAGTGTATTTTATTCTTATATATAATGTGGTGATTTGGTGGCTGTTGTGTCGTGGTTCTGTGTTATCCTCTAGCAACCTATATTTATGTGGAAAAATTTCAGTGTCGGTGATTGCATGTAACATATTTGTGCTATAGTATTACATGGTGACATTTCATTTTTTTAGGTGATGGGAAAGTGCACGGGGTTGATATATTTTTATACGCCGTCTGATTTGGAAACTTATTGTCCCGGTCAAAATCGTCAACCAAATCTTAAATTGAACACGCAATAGAATAAAAAATCTTCAAAATTGAGAAATATGTTGAATTAAAAGAATCGAATAGGCGAGCTCCTTGAGAAATTATATACCGAGTCAAAATCAAGTGATCAATTCTGAATTAAATAGCTCAATTAATTTTGTGGCCTTAAAATTAGAAAGCACGGTATATAGCATAATAGTATTAAATGAGAAAGCATGAAAAAATTATTGACTCGGCTATAATCAGATGACCCAATTCCTATTGAAGACCCCAATTGAATGTGGCCTTTTTAAAACTTGGAACTATAGTGTTGTAGTGAAAATTGCTTTCGGAGCTCGGTGTTAATGGAGGCCTGTTTTTGCAAAAAAGAAAAAAAAATTGAAATTCAAAAAAATATATTTTTCACACTGCGATTTTTAAAAAAAAATATATAGGCATACAAAGACACATAACATGTATGTGTGTAAATTTTTAGGACGAAATATGTTGAAATGAGGGCTATGTAGGAAAGACAAATCAGTTTCTTTTGCACAGGTTCAGGTATTTCCTTATGAAAATTTACATACACATCACGTCCTTGTGTACTTTTACCCTTTTTTCGGATTTTTTTGCAAAACAAAAAGTATAAATTACCGCATAGTATTTTGTAGCTTTCCTTGTTCACATACTGTTTGCCACAAAGTACTCCTACCACGTCGTCTAAAAAACAAACCTCCTACTAAGTACAGTACACACATGTGTCGGTGAAACACCCTCTAATCGAACCGAACTCAGTAGCCGGTGTCCACACGGAAAGCGTACGGCGGGTCGTCCACCGGCACCTCGCTAAAGCCATCGCCTCCGGTGTAGAAACCAGTGAAGTCGACCCTGGGTTCCCGCACGAAAGCCTCCTGCCGGTTGATGCCGCACAACATCCCGTCGCCGTCGATGCGCATCTTCTTGCCGACCTGGGCTTCCCCATCGAGAAGCAGCCGCGGCCTCTTGGCCTCCGCGCCCTCGCCGGGGAACAATCCGCCGCCGCCACCCGAGTTGCCTACGAGGCGGCGCAGCACGTCGGGGTCTCCGACGACCTTGAGGAGGAAGGCGAGCATGAGCTTGGGCCGGCGCTCGGCGTCCTGCACCCGGCGCCACATCGCCGCCAGGCGGTCCTTGGTGGCCCTCTGCTCCTCCTTCAGGCGGGCCACCTCCATGGCCAACATCTTGCTGCTGATGTCTTCATCCTCCTCCTCGTCGTGGCTGTCCTTGGCGCGCCTGCCGCCGCCGGTGCGGCGCCGGACGATGCGGGGCAGGAGGTGCGTCTGGCCGCGGAGGAAGCAGGCGTGCGCGAACTCCCACCGGTCCGGGTCGACCTTGCGGAAGCCGTAGGTGTTGAGCTGCCGGACGAAGCTGGAGAAGTTGGCGTGCTTGAAGTGGGCCGGGAGCAGCGCGCGCGAGAAGGCGAAGGGGTCGGCGACGACAAAGCTGTTGCTGGCCGGCCCCCACGCGACCACGGCGTCGGTCGCCGGGTCGTCCACCATCGCGTACGTCTTGGCCACGAACGGCGCCACCATGCCGCCGTCGCTCCCCGAGCACCCCTTGCCGGCGCCGCCGGTGCTCATCTTTCACTCGCGATTGGTCTAGTGCCACGAATGAGGAATGACTTGTGATGTGAGAGTGGTAGCCGAGCTATACATATACTCGCGCAGGGAGGCGTGATGGGACAGGTGACAAGTACGAGCGGACGCGTGTCCGCGACGGGGAGCCCTGCGTGGCGTCCCCTCGTCAGGGCAAAAGATCGATCCTGATACGTGTCGCTCCCCGACGATGAATCAGCCCGCTGTCAACTGTCAGCCTCCTTATTTTTAATCGGAAGCCGGCCTGTCAACATCTGCATGCATACGTTAGTTAACTAATACTAAATGTGGAGCGTAGTGTGACCCTCGGGCTCATCAGTGGGCCTCAATACGTGCCTCTTCCGTCTTGGATGAGCAAAGATAGAAACAATATATCTTGGACCTCGATTGTCGCGTATCTACAAGTGGTATTCAAGCTTTCCGTTTCTTTAGTGTAGAAAATGTTCTCTTGCCTCTTTTGGCGACTAAAGAAGCAATCTGACGAGTGGACAGGGGAAGAACACCACGCACGGCGCTGATGGAAACATTAAAAAGGGCTGGTTGATGGGATGCAAAATGGAGCGGTTCCACCTGCTGCTGAGCTCGGCGCTGATGAAAGTGGCAGCTCCCTCTCCCCGGCTGATTGGTTGGTGCAAAATTTCCGGATTTAGCTTTGTCGCGTGCCTGAGGCCGACGTGCGACCACGCACGCAGCCGGTCCCCGGAGTTGAATGACTGAACTCATCGCACCCTTGTATTCACATATCACAGGGGTATTTATACATGCAGAGGTACAAGGGGGTGAGGGAGAGAACGTGTACAAGGCCGTGGCCGAGCATGCCGTGCATGCGAGGTGGGCGTGCCCACGAAGTGCACGAGCCTGCTGAACTGACGGAGAGAAGAGGTCAAGGCGGTTGGCCCTCTGCTGGTGTGCGTGTAGTAGACTTCCAACAGCCCCCCGCAGCCGAAACGTGGGGTTCCTGAACGTTGAGGTTGGACCGGAAGTCGAGGAAGATGCTCGTCGGCAGCCCTTTGGTGAAGACGTCGGCGAACTGAGAGCTCGTTGGGACATGGAGGACGCGCACCTCGCCGAGCGACACACGCTCCCGGACGAAGTGCAAGTCGATCTCCACGTGTTTTGTACGCTGGTGCTGGACAGGGTTAGTGGACATGTACATCGCACTCACGTTGTTGCAATAGACAACCGTGGCACGCGCTGGGGGTTGATGTAGCTCGCCAAGGAGTTGTCTCAACCAGACGGCCTCGGCGACGGCGTGCGTGACGGCGCGGTACTCGGCCTCCGCGCTAGAACGGGAGATGGTGTGTTGCCGCTTCGAGGACCACGACACAAGGTTGCCACCGAGGAACACGCAATACCCCGAAGTGGAGCGGCGGGTGTCAGGGCACCCTGCCCAGTCGGCGTCGGAGTACGCGACGAGCTCTGTGGAAGCAGACCGGTGGAACTGCAGCCCGAGATGTGTGGTGCCACGAAGGTAGCGCAGGATGCGTTTGAGCAGCTGAAAGTGCGAGTCACGGGGAGCGTGCATGAAGAGGCAACACTGCTGAACTCCATAGGAGAGGTCAGGGCGTGTGAGAGTGATATACTGGAGAGCACCGGCGAGACTTCTGTACAACGAAGGATCGTGGAATAATGGGCCAGCATCAGCTGGAAGTTTTGCATGCGTGTCCACTGGAGTGGATATGGGTTTGCAGTTTAACATCCCTGCCCGATCAAGTATCTCCAAGGCATACTGTTCTTGGGACAAAAAGAGGCCAGCGGTGGTGGAGGTGACATTAATGCCAAGAAAATGATGCAGCGGCCCGAGGTCGGACATGGTGAATTCCTGGTGGAGCGAGGAGATGATGGACTGGAGGAGAGAAGTGGCGCTCGCGGTGAGGATAATGTCATCGACATACAACAGTAGGTAAGCTAGTTGTGTGCCACGACGGAGGATAAACAGAGAAGAGTCGGACCGAGATGCCACAAAGCCGAGTTGGAGCAGGTACGTGGTGAACCGGGAGAACCACGCCCGCGGCACTTGTTTCAGCCTGTACAACGAGCGGTTCAAGCGGCACACACTGGTGGGGTTGGCGGTGTCGATGAAGCCGGAGGGTTGTTGCGCGTAGACCGTCTCGGCGAGGTGCCCGTGCAAGAAGGCGTTCTTGACGTCGAGCTGGTGGATCGCCCAAGAACGTCCGGCAGCGATGCTGAGCACGGTGCGGATCGTCGCCGGTTTGACCACGGGACTGAAAGTCTCACCGTAGTCGACGCCGGCTTGCTGCGTGAACCCTCGGAGCACCCAACGAGCTTTATAGCGAGCCAGGGAGCCGTCCGGATGAAATTTGTGCTGGTATATCCACTTCCCTGTAACCACGTTAGAACCTGCAGGACGAGAAACCAAATCCCAAGTGTTATTCTGCAAAAGTGCGTTAAACTCCTCTAGCATAGCACGGTGCCAGTTGGGATCTTTCAAAGCCGCTCGGTAGGAAGAGGGGATAGGACTAATGGTGGACGCAAAGGCATGCAGGCTGAGCTGATTTTTGGGAAGAAGGAATCCCGATTTGGCACGGGTGCGCATATTGTGCAGATTGGCGGGTGGATCGGTAGGAACGGCCCTGGGCGGGAGTTTCGGGATAGGTGGGGCTGGCGAGTTGGCCGAGGCGGTGGGAATGGGGGTTGCGGCAGGAGACGCGGGGTCAGCGCGGCTGGAGGTGGGAGTGGTGAGCTCTGGCGCGGCGTCGTGTGGCATGGCGCTGGCTGGGGAGCGCGGGGTGGAGGGCGGGCTGGCGGGCGCCGATCCCGCGGGCGGCAGGTGGGGTGCGCGGGCGACGCGGGTTGGTGATGGGCGTTGCGGGATCTGGGGAAGATCCTCTGCGGGGCCAATACGAGGTAGGTAAGTGCGCCGCTCAAGGGGGATGTGTTCGATGGGATCCTCAGCGGCCGCGTGATCCGGTGGTTGGGGCTGGGTAGTGGTGACGAACGGGAAAACGGCCTCGTCAAAAGTTACGTGACGTGAGACGATGACCTTGCGGGTGTTGAGATCAAGGCAACGGTATCCCTTATGCTCAAGTGGATATCCAATGAACACACAGCGAACAGCACGCGGTGAAAGTTTATGCTCGGTGGTGGGGTATACATTGGGAAAACAAAGACACCCAAAGACTCTGAGATGATCGTATGTGGGATACTGGCCGTAGAGTCGAAAGAAGGGCGTGTCGTTATGGATGGTGGATGACGGTCGCCGGTTGAGTAGGTGTGTAGCTGTATGGAGAGCCTCGACCCAAAAGTTGGGAGGAAGATGTGCGTGGAGAAGGATGGTGCGGAGCACGTCATTTGTTGTGCGGATCATGCGTTCAGCTTTACTGTTTTGAGGCGAAGTATACGGACAAGAGAGGCGGAGAGAGGAACCCCGGTAAGAGAGAAAATCACGGAGTGAGGTGGTGAGAAACTCACCGCCGTTGTCGCACTGTATGCATTTGATGGGTACACGAAATTGTGTTACTACGTATGCGAAGAAACGGAGTAAGGTAATGGACGTATCAGATTTAGCACGTAATGGGAAAGTCCACGAAAAATGAGAGAAGTCATCAAGGATGACAAGGTAAAATTGGTAACCAGATACGCTAGGAACGGGGGAGGTCCAGAGGTCGCAGTGTATCAAATCGAAGGGAGCAGTAGTACACGAGCGAGAGGATGAAAAAGGTAATCTTGATTGCTTGCCTAATTGGCAGGACTCACAAATATGGGAATTCAAACTATCTCTATTACATGGTGATTGAAGAAAAGTTTTAGCTAAGACTGAAAGGGAACTACTGCTAAGATGCCCAAGGCGTTGATGCCACAAGCTGCCATCGACGGAGAGGATCTGCTGGACTGCGCTGGAGCTGAAGAACGGATATAAGTCTCCATGGCTACTGGACGTCATTAGGATGCGCCGGGTTTTGAGGTCCTTCACAACAAAACCGAATGGGTTAAACTCAATTGTACAAGAATTGTCGCGAGTAAAACGACGGACGGAGATGAGATTCTTAATAATCGTGGGGGAGACAAGAACATCGTTGAGGGAGAAAGAGCCTAGGCGGGTGGAGCCGGCGGCAACTACAGGAATCCGGGAACCGTCACCGACGACAATGCTATTGGAAGAACGCGCAAGTGCAGAAGACAGTTGGGAGAGATTACCCGTCTCACCGGTGACGTGGGAAGTTGCTCCAGTGTCGAGGAACCACTCGCCGGAGCCGTGCTGCTGCTGGTGCGCGATGTTGTTGAGGGCAGCATGGAGGGCGGCGTAGTTGTCCCAGGGGGCGGGGTTGGAGGAGCTCGACGCGCCCGTGTTGTCGAGGCAGGGGATGAGCTCACGGCCGACGCCGTGGTGAAGGGGAGCCGCAGGAGGGGCCGCCCGAACGGCCGCAGGCGCGGCGGGTGCGACATTGCCGAGGCGCACCGGGGCGGGCGCCGGAGCCCTAGGATGGAGGCCCGCGCCGGGAGCTGCATGGGCGGGTGGGACGGCAGCAAGAGGAACTAAAGGAGGGAGGTTGGCCGCCGCGTCGAGGTCAGCGGAGCGGGAGCGGCGGAGCAGGCGATTCATGGCGGAAGCATGGGGTTGGGATCGGAACTGCTCAGGTACCAAGTTGAATGACTGAACTCATCGCACCCTTGTATTCACATATCACAGGGGTATTTATACATGCAGAGGTACAAGGGGGTGAGGGAGAGAACGTGTACAAGGCCGTGGCCGAGCATGCCGTGCATGCGAGGTGGGCGTGCCCATGAAGTGCACGAGCCTGCTGAACTGACGGAGAGAAGAGGTCAAGGCCGTTGGCCCTCTGCTGGTGTGCGTGTAGTAGACTTCCAACACCCGGCGATACGGCTATGTCGATCGGCTCATCCGCCATCTGGGGTTGTACGTGGCAACCAACTGCGCCCTGGTGGTCCAGGCTAATTCCAAACGTACCATCGACGTTGCCGTCATCTGCGGCCGCATACAACATATCTGACCGACTATACATTGGCGGAAGCACTTCTTTCGTCAACAGTTTTTTTCTTAAAAAACCTTCCTATCTATCCCTCTTCGATCATGATAGTACATCGAACACTAAAAACAATATTTACATCCAGATTCGTAGACCATCTATCAACGAATATAAGTATTAAAGCTAGCCGGAGCCGAGTGTCGGTGTCAAAACCGACGGATCTCGGGTAGCGGGTCCCACGCTATGGATCTAGCCTCAATGGGGAACAAGGGACGAAAAACACGATGTTTATCCAGGTTTGGGCCCTCCCGAAGAGTTAACACCCTATGTCCTGCTTTGTTGAATTGATGTGGATGGTATGATTACAGAGTCGATCTACCACGAGATCAGATGAGCTAAACCCTAGGCTAATGGGGTATGGGAGTTGCATTTGGCCCCAAAGGCTGAAACCCTCTGGTTTATATAGACACCAGTAGGGCTAAGGTTACATGTATAGTTAGTTACAACAATAGGAAGATCATGCTAAGTCTTGACTTGGAGGACACACCAAGGCTTCGGAGGTCTTCAATCCGGTCACGGGTCCACACCCTAGCTCGGCTCCGTAATTGCCCACCAGTCTGGTCCATAGGGAATAGGCAGCGTCCCGAGGACCCCTTAGTCCAGGACTCCCTCGATAGCCCCCGAACTAACCTCCAATGCCGAGGTTTATGTTTGGCATCCGCATATCCCACAGTCCTCGGCTTGCGAGGTGAGTTCTTCATCATATCCTGTAAGCGCTCAGAATCGATTGGTATCCGGAATCCGGAGTATCGGCTTTACTTTGCCCCGAAGGTCAAAGTGCCTTATTGTTAACAGTATTTTTGTCTGACAGCCATCGACGAAGGGTCACAACAGGCTATAATGCCATACCGCTGATATGCCTCGATACGCGGCTCGAGGCTGCCCCTCCATTGGCATGTCTCATTAAGGTGGAGATAGTGTCCCGCCTTTTGGGGGATATGGTTAATCATTTCGATCGTCCCACCCGCACATAATGTCATGAGTACATCGGGAAGTGGAGGAGCCCGCGTCACAGAAAAAGGGGACCCTTGGTAACCCATAAAAGGGGAGAAGCCATTGCTATCGGCCCACTCCTTCTTCCATCTCTTGCCGTTATTTCTCCAATCTCCAGAGCTCCAGCGCCCCGCTTTATCTTTTCATAGAAAAGCCCCTTTCCAGCCTCTCCCTTGCTCCCGCCATGGCCGGATCCGGCGCGAATGGCAAGTGGGAGGCCTCCACCATCACCAATGGTGATATCGAGGAGGTGAAGCGAGCTGGCTACTTGCCGACCAACGTCGTTCATCGATCCCCCGAGGAGGGCTAGGTTATTCCCACCCCACGGCCAGGAGAGGGGGTATTATTCATCCCTCATTTCTTCCCGGGCCTAGGGTTTCCATTTGAAAGTGCATTATATCGACTAGAGGGGGGGGGGGTGAATAGGCGTTTTTTATGAATTCTTCACTGAGGAATTTGCCGGTGAGGAAATTCCTTAGCGAAGAACTACTAGCAGCGGAATAAGTACTCAGAAGTAAGCATGACAGAATACACACATGGTCATCATGATGAAATGAAGACAAGCATAGAGTATAGAAAGCGTAAACACATGATAACACAAGATGAAGACAAACAGACTGAAGAAATTGAACTGAGGAAATTGAGAAAGCCTTCAGTCAAAGTCTTCAAACACAGATATGAACAATCACTCAACACAGTAATGAGGAAATGAAAGAGTTGAGGAAATAGAACCAGTAGGGTTGGTGAAGACAATGATTTGGTAGACCAGTTCCAACTGCTGTCTCAGTTGTACATCTGGTTGGAGCGGCTGAGTATTTAAACTCGAGGACACACAGTCCCGGACACCCAGTCGCTGAGCACGCATCTCAGGACACCAAGTCCTCACCATATTGTCCTTGAACTAAGGTCACACAGACCTCGTCCAATCACTCGTGGTAAGTCTTCAGGCGACTTCCAAACCTTCACAGACTTCGGTCACTCGGCGATCCACAATTCCTCTTGGATGCTCTAGACCATGATGCCTAATCGTCTGGAAGAAGCACAGTCTTCAAAGGTAACAAGCGTCGGATCCACGCAGGATCAATCTCTTCAGTGATGCTCAATCACTTTGGGTTTGTGGGTGTTTGGGTTTGGATTTTCCTCACTCGATGATTTTCGCTCAAAGTCCTCGAAGGATGGGTTGCTCTCAAATGACAAGTGTCAGTTTCTCTCGGAGCAGCCAACCAGCTAGTGGTTGTAGGGGGCGGCTATTTATAGCCTAGGGAGCAGCCCGACATGATAAGACATAAATGCCCTTCAATGATATGACCGTTATGTGGATAAGATATTTTGGGATAGCTAGCGCGTAGCACAGCAACGGTCGGAAATTTGACTCTCAAATTCCTCAGGGCTATCATGTTCCTCACTGTGTAGGCAATCCGCACTGGCGAATTCCTAACTCCTCAGTCAGAACAAATTCCTCAGCGACCAGAAGAACTTCGTCTCTGTCACTGAAGAAATTGACTGAACTGTATGAGATTTCCAATGGCTTCACTCGAAGGGATTGGTAGGTGTAGGATTTTGAGTTGAGCATCACATGGAAATTTTTCCTTAGTATTTCCTCGACCCCCTTTAACAGTACGGTGTTTCCTATGACTCAAGAAAGAGAAAAACAAAACTATGAAAACGAAAGTCTTCAAGCTTCATATTCCTCGCATGAATATCAAGTCTTCACGGACACACCAATTTCTTCACTTTCAAAGTCTTCATGAAAGTCTTCAGAATACCAAAATCTTCAGTCGAAGATATTCATTTTTAGGGGTCGACTTTCTCTGTAAATATCAAACTCCTCATAGACTTATAGACCTGTGTACACTCATAAACACATTAGTCCCTTAACCTATAAGTCTTCAATACACCAAAATCACTAAGGGGCACTAGATGCACTTACAATCTCCCCCTTTTTGGTGATTGATGACAATATAGGTTAAGTTTTCAACGGGGATAAACATATGAAGTGTAAGTACTGATATTGAGGAATTTGATTGCAAGATATAGAAGAACTCCCCCTGAAGATGTGCATAGTGAGGAATTTGCTTTTGAAGCAATGCACACTTGAAGAGTTGAATCATGGAGATCTCCCCCTATATCTTGTAATTCATACATGCATTTGACATATAATATGAAGAATTTGAAATGCATGATGAAATATGGTGCCTGAGGAGATTCAGCATGCGAGCAATAATATTAACGAGGAATAAACATGCAAAATCAGAGCACAGTGCATCAAAAGTATTAGAGCACCATCGGGTTTAAGATTACAACTCGATCCAATAAAAGTTTCAGAAGAGCGAGAGTTGTAACTTAGCAAAAAAACGCCCATATAATAGACCCGCTTGAAGACTAACTCAGATTTCTCCCCCTTTGTCATCGAATGACCAAAAGGATCGAAACTGAGGACTAACGCCCCTGAAGAATATCAAGTTGATGGAGGAGCGCCAGCGTTGTCGGGGTTGGTTGTCGTAGTAGGGCCTGCCGCAGTGTCGTCCAAGTCTTCATTTTCATCAGTGTCGCGCGATGAAGAATAGGAGCTGGCCTCCAAGGAAGGAACCTTGACCTTCTTGAATTTCTTCGGTGGAGGTGCAGACCAGTCAAATTCTTCCTTGAGACCCATGTTCTTCAGATCTTCGGCGCTGTAGATATGAGATAGAACAGCCCAGGTACGGTTGAAGGTTTCATGGAGGTAGTATTGGTTTTTCTTCACAGCATTGTGGGTTGAGGTCATGTTGTAAAGAATTGAACCAAACTGACGCTTGACCCATTTATGATTGCGATCAACTTTCTGATGAAGACTGAGGAGTAACTCACGATCAGTCATCACCCTGGGTGCTGTGGCTTGAGGAATTTGCTTGGCAGAGGTGTTGGCGGCAGAATCATGTGTGGCAGAGTCATCATTGGTGGAGTAGGATGCAGCCTTGCGAAATTGACCATCCAATGGACGAATGCCTTCATCTATCACAGCAGTTGCTTTGCCTTTGTCATCAGCTGAGGAAAATGTTCGTTTGAGGACTTCAATTGGAGGCAAGAAACTGCCATGGTTCAGAGTATCAGCCTTATAGTTGAGTGAAGACCTTGTCCTGATGAATTTCATAATCCATGGTGCATAAGGCTTCAGCTCAAACGGTGACATAGCAATGTTTGCCAGAGTACTCATGAAGAAATCATGGAAGTTGACAGGAATGCCACGAACGATGTTGAAAAGCATATTCTTCATGATGCCAACGACTTCTTCATCATTTGAGTCGTGACCTTTCATAGGACTCATTGCCTTCGTCATAATGCGATAGACAGTCCATGGCACATATAGTAATTCCTTGACGAGGAATTTGGTTCGAGGAGCTTGCCCTGGCTTCAAAGGCTTCATCAGCACTTGCATGTAATGATTTGTAAGCACAGGTTCATTGTAGATGCAACGAGCACCATCAAGGGGAGGACTGAGTGGGAGGACACGAAGCAATTTAGTTGCTGGTGCCTTGTAGTGAGTATTTTCAGACATCCAGTCCAGCACCCATGAGTTCACATCTTCAGAATTTCCTGTGATGTGCAGTGTCGCATAGAATTGAAGAATGAGTTCTTCATTCCAATCACAGATGTCAATGCAGAAATTCAGTAATCCAGCGTCGTGAAGAACACCGAGGACTGGCTGGAAGCACGGCAGAGATTCCATGTCCACGTGAGGAATGTGTGCATGCTCGAAGACTTTGTCTTTGTCGAATAGCACAGAGGAATAAAAGTTTGCTTGACTAGCAGTCCAGAAACGCCTCTTCCTTATGCGAGCAGAATCATATGGATTATAAGCAGTGAAGAACACATGCTCGTTGAAGAAATCAGCTGCCTTGAACTTTTGCTTCTTTGAGAATGGATCCTTTGGCTTGGGCACAGGAGTGTCAGTGAGTTGCATCACAACCTCAGGAATCACAATCTCAGGTTCTACAGGCTGAGGAATTTCTGGTTCTTCAACTGAGGAATTTCTGGTTCCTCTTCAGTGGCAGTTTGCATGTGCAACGTATCAGCAGCAACAGTTTCTTCAGCACTAGTGGCTGGAATTTCTTCATGCACAGACGAGGTGGGATGAGTTTCTTCAGAGCCCAGTTGAACAGTTGGTGCAGGGGACTGAGGTATTTGCTGTAGTGGGTGAAGTGTGGAGAATTGGGATGCTGACTTTCCCAAAAGTCATCATTCATCACAGGCGTGGTGCATCCAATGTCCACGTCTTCATCTTCAAGTTCTTCAACACCTGCCTCTTCAGCTGTGAACTGAGGCATGGGCGAGGAAGTAGCAGGAGTTGAAGGGATTGCATGCACTTCAATTTCTTCATCAATCTGCTCTGACGAAGCAGCAGAATGATGTTCTTCATCAGATCTGCTAGGGATCACATATTCTTCACCATAAGGAACAAGTCCTTTGATGCATGGTGGAAATCGGAACAACATCAATAGGGTTCTCAAAAGAGCTGGTCATAGTCTTCATCTTCTTCGGAGCTGAAGAATCTGAAGCAGATGATGCTTTCCTTTTCTTCACTACAGCTTTCTCTGCAGCCTTGGTCTTCCTCACATCTGATGCAGATGGAAGGGTAGGAGTTGGTGTAGGTGCAGGAGGAGCTGAGGAATCTGGTTGAATTTCTTCAGGCGCAACTGATGTAGTTGCTCTGACTTCTTCATTTTCTTCAGGCGCACCACTAGTGGATGCCCTGGCAGTTTCATCAGCAGCTGGAATGGAATCATCAGTCCTGGAGCTAGCATTTTCTTCAGCAGGCTGAAAATCATCAGCGGTGCTGGCATGTTCTTCATTTTGAGGACTTTCTTGTTGCGATGGGGCTGCAACATTGGTGAACTTCTCAGTCAGTTTAACAAACCTGACTTTGGCTCCTTGCCAATCAGCATAATAGGAATTGAAATTATCGCTGAGGGTTTTGATATCAGACTAGATCTTGAGGAGTTCATCAGGTGTCATTTTGACAACATTGTTCTTCAGGAACTTATCTTTCCTGAACCAAGCCTTCTTGATTTGTCTGGCCTTCTCAAATTTCCATTTCTGTTCAGAGATGAAATGGGTCAGCATGTGACTTTGGCCAGGTGTCAGATGAAAATCAGGCAGAGGAGTGTTTGGGTCCTTGTGCCAGAGATCAATGTAGTCGAGGATCAACTTAGGATCCAAAAGCAGTGGCACATTTGTGCCTTTGGCTCTAGCAGCCCTTTCTTGCCTGTCTCTGATGATTTCTGCAAGTTCATCATCATCAGTATCATCGTCAGATGGCACATGGAAGGTAACTTGTTTCTTTTTCGGACTAGGCCGAGGACCTCGTCCAGCAGTGGCCTTTGTCTTCAGCAGAGTGGGGCCTGATGAAGAGTTTGGTGCAGCTGAGGAACTTGCTGAGATACCAGAGGCAATGGAGATGCATGTAGTCCTTTGGCATGTGGCCAGGTGAACAGGTGTTGAGGACTTTGCCGGAGCAACTGAGAACTTTGGAGGAGCAAGAGCAGCGTGAGGAATTGGCCGTGAGGGCTTTGAAGAATCTGGCCGTGAGGGCATTGCTGAGGAACTTGGTCGTGAGGGCATAGTTATTGAAGCACTTGGCTTGCGAGCGGGCTTCTTTGCCATTGATTTCCTAGGCTTGTCAGAGGCCTTTGTGGCAGCAGCAGCAGCAGAGTCTTCATTAAATTTCCTCACTGCTTCTTTGGCGTGTCTAGCCAACTTGGCTTGGCGCTTGGCCCATTCGTCAGGAAAATCCTCACCACGCTTGAGGCTGGTGGGATCAGCTCTTTGACCAGGTGCCAATGGAGCTCTTGGGCATGGAGGATTTAGAGCAAATTTCTTCATATACTTTGGAGTTACATATCTGTACTCCCTCCATTCTCTTGCCCATCTCCTTTCAATCCTCTGTATGCGCACCTTGCGCTGATTTTTGTTCTCTTTGCCGAACTTGGCCTCATCAGGTGTGCAATAGTCCTTATAGATGTCATCAGGGATCACAAAAGCAGTCATGACCTCAGGCTTCTTTCCTCCTTTCTGTGGTTTCTTACCTTCAGCCATATTCTTCAGATGAGGAATTTGAACAATTGAACACTCTGAAGAAGTATGCAACTTTTCTTCAAGGAACGCTGCAAATGAGTTAAGTTGATGAGAACCTAGTGATTCAGCAGCAGACATGAGTACCTGTGAACAGAGTATAGTTGCGAGGAATTTGAAGAGGTCATATGTGTTCTCAGAAGGTTTTCAAAAATGAACAAGTATGAGCAATTTGACCAGATGAGTCTTGAAGAATTTCACTAAGCGTACTTTGTCTTAGGTTCCAGAGTTGTATAGATCGACGATCCACACAATTGAGGAATCTTGAAGAAAATGATGCTTAGGGAGACAAATCAAGAACAGATGACTAGTGAGGTGTTTTGTGTGTGAGGATTTGAAGAATAAAACACCTTTGAAGATTTTGTAGAGAAAATTGAATCAAAGAGGGCAGTAAAAGTAACTTTTAATTACCCTGATGAAGAACACGACGAACTGAGAAGTGTAGATTTGAAGCTCGTCAGTTCAGATCTTCCACGCCCTAACTTGGCGGAGGAAGACAGCTACGGCGGCGGCGGAGTGAAGATTTCCGCGGCCGGCGCGAGTACGACGGCGAAGAGGTCGAGGCAGTGAAGCTCTTCCTCTCCGGCAACGATGGAGTAGTGGCGGCGCTAGGGTTTGAGAAGCTCGAGCGAGAGAGAGCGGTCGAGCAGAGTATAGGAAGTGAGGAAGGGTGAGGGGGTATTTATAGTCACGGTGAAAAACTGTTCGCCCGAAGATTTAGGACGAACGTGCCCCTGGCCCTTCTCATTCGCTTGACATGTGTCACCCACGTACTGAAGGTGTAGATCGTGTTAGATCGTGGGTGAATAGATAAGTCTATCGTGGGATATGGGATGGGTTGAGCGGCAAAACCGAAAATTTAGATAAGGTGGGTTTTAAAGTTTCGTTCGCAATTTCTTCAGCTGACAAGGACACAGTGAAGATTTTGAACGAGTTTCAAATATAACGCACATGAAGAATTTGTGAACAGATTGGGTTGAGTATAGCATAAAGGGGGAAGGGTCCGATCACATTCACTTAGCAGAAAATGCAACTTGAAGAAATAGCCATAAGTGAATGCTGTAGAGGACATAAACCCATATATATATATATAGCCAATGAAGAAAACGACGGAAACAGTGAAGATTTTGCAAAGTTGAAGAATTTGAAAAACTAAGGAATTTCAAAACTGAGGAAAAACTCAAATTGAAGATTTTCAACTTTTGTGGTGGCGTGACCCACCGTATAAGAATGATGATTTCAAACACCGCGTACAATTGTCGTAGGGTTCTGAGAATCAAATTCTTCATTAATTTCTTCACACTTAGAGTGTTATTCTTCATTGATTGAAGAAAAACGTTTCTTCATGTGTTGCACATCTAAGTCATCAATTTTGCATAAGTGTTAGGATGTGTGTCCTTTTCAAAGAACATTTGAAGACTCTAAGATATTTAGCTCACACCGCAACTTGCTAAATTTCTTCTCATCCAAGGGCTTTGTGAAGATATCGGCTAGCTGTTCTTCAGTCTTCACATGTTCAATAGCAATGTCGCCCTTCAACACATGATCACGAAGAAAATGATGACGGATCTGAATGTGCTTTGTCTTCGAGTGCTGAACTGGGTTATGAGCAATCTTGATGGCGCTCTCATTGTCACAGTAGAGAGGCACGTTCTTCATGTTGATGCCGTAGTCCTTGAGAGTTTGCTTCATCCACAGCAATTGAGCACAGCAAGAACCAGCAGCAATATACTCAGCTTCAGCAGTAGACAGTGATACGCAGTTCTGTTTCTTCGAGGACCAACAGACCAGAGATCGTCCGAGGAAATGACAAGTACCAGATGTTGACTTGCGGTCCACACGATCACCAGCATAGTCAGAGTCAGAATATCCAATGAGATCAAAGGTAGAGCCCTTGGGGTACCATAGTCCTAGTGTTGGTGTGTGAGCTAGATATCGAAGAATATGCTTCACAGCCTTATGGTGTGATTCCTTCGGTGAAGCTTGAAATCGGGCACACATGCAAACACTAAGCATTATATCTGGCCTAGATGTACATAAGTACAATAAAGAACCAATCATGGAGCGGTATACCTTGTGATCGAAGTCAATACCAGTTTCATCAGTGCATAGATGGCCATTTGTGGGCATAGGAATTTTGACTCCTTTGCAATCTTGCATGCCGAATTTCCTCATAACATCCTTGAGGTATTTCTCCTGAGATATGAATATGCCATTGTGCTGTTGACGAATTTGAAGACCTAAGAAGAATTTCAACTCTCCCATCATAGACATTTGATATTCTTCACTCGTCAAATAGGCAAATTCATCACTATAACGTTGGTCAGTACAGCCAAAGATAATATCATCAACGTATATTTGGCACACAAACAGTTCACCATCATAAGATTTAGTAAAGAGAGTAGGGTCGAGTGAACCGGGTGTGAAGCCATTCTTCACGAAGAATTCCTTCAAAGTATCATACCACGCCCGAGGGGCCTGCTTGAGGCCATAGAGGGCCTTGTTGAGTCTGAAGACTTTGTCAGGATTCTTTGGATCTTCAAAACCTGGGGGTTGAGCAACATATACTTCTTCCTCAAGCTTACCATTGAGGAATGCACTTTTCACATCCATTTGATATAAAGTGATATTATGATGGTTAGCATAAGCAAGTAATATGCGAATAGCCTCAAGTCTAGCAACAGGTGCAAAAGTTTCATCGAAATCAATTCCTTCAACCTGTGTGTAGCCTTGAGCTACAAGTCGTGCCTTATTCCTCACCACGAGGCCATTTTCATCTTGCTTGTTGCGGTAGATCCACTTTGTGCCGATGATATTATGCTTGCGAGGATCTGGACGTTTAACCAGTTCCTAGACATTATTAAGCTCGAACTGATGTAATTCTTCTTGCATAGCCTGAATCCACTCAGGCTCCAGAAATGCTTCATCTACCTTGGTGGGCTCTGTGATAGAGGCAAAAGCATAGTGCCCACAAAAGTTAGATAAATGTGAAGCTTTTGAGCGTGTGAGAGGACCTGGTGCTTCAATGTCATCGATGATCTTTTCAACTTGCACTTCTTTTGCAATTCGAGGATGAGCTGGTTGTCGTTGAGGAATTTGATCAGCATTTTCTTCAGCATTTTCCTCAGGTACATCAGCTCGACGATCTTCGCTTTCTGGAATGAATTCTTCAGTAGATTCTTCGGTAGGAATGATATCCTCGGTAGCCTTGAACCTGATAGAATCCTTAGGTGTTGGTTCATCTATCACAGAAGGTAGGTGCTCTCTTTGCGAGCCACTAGTTTCATCGAACCACACATCTACAGTTTCAACAATCTTGTGAAGAGTGATGTTGAAGACTCTGTAGGTGTGCGAGTCCTTTTCGTAACCAACCATAAAACCTTCATGTGCTTTCGGTGCAAATTTAGCATTGCGATGAGGATCTCTAATCCAACATTTAGCACCGAAGACTTTGAAATAACTCACATTGGGTTTTTTATCAGTGAGGAGTTCATAGGCAGTCTTCTTGAAGAATTTGTGAAGATATACTCTGTTAATGATGTGGCACGCGGTGTCAATTGCATCAATCCAAAACCGATGAGGTGTTTTGTATTCGTCAAGCATATGTGAGCCATCTCAACAAGAGTTCTGTTTTTGCGCTCCACAACGCCATTTTGCTGAGGAGTATAAGGAGCAGATAACTCATGAGTAATACCGAGTTCATCAAGATAGCCATCAAGACCGGAATTCTTGAACTTAGTTCCATTGTCACTCCTGATGTGCTTGATCTTCACACCAAAGTTGGTTGAAGCCCTCGAGGAAAATCGTTTGAAGGCTTCCTGCACTTCATGTTTGTAAGTAACAATGCGTACCCATGTGTAACGATAGTAATCATCAACAATAAAAAAGCCATATAGAGATGCATCATTAGTCACAGCAGAATAATGATTAGGACCGAAGAGATCCATGTGAAGCAATTCCAATGGACGAGTAGTGGTCATAATAGTGTTCGCTGGATGCTTGGCCTTAGTCATCTTCCCAGCTTCACAGGCACCACACAAGTGATCCTTGAGGAATTTGACATTCTCAATGCTAATGACATGCTTCTTCTTCGCAAGCGTGTGCAAATTCCTCATGCCTGCGTGACCAAGTCATCGATGCCATAGCCAGCCTTCTGAAGCTTTTGCAAGTAAGCACATGGAAGGTTGTGGTCCTGTAGAGAAATCAACAATGTACAAGTCTCCTCTCCTGAAGCCTTTGAAGACTTTGGAATTGTCAGCTTCCATGATCACAATACAACGATACTTGCCAAAGACAACAACCATATCAAGATCACAAAGCATTGAGACAGACATGAGGTTGTATCCTAAGGACTCGACAAGCATGACTTTGTCCATGTGTCGATCCTTAGAGATCGCAACCTTACCTAGACCCAATACCTGACTTTTGCCTTTGTCAGCGAAGATGATATGCTTCAGATGTGATGGAGTTAATGGAGCATCTATCAATAGATTCTTGTCACCAGTCATGTGATTTGTACAACCACTATCAAGGACCCACTCGTTTGCTTTGGGTTGATCATCCTATAGATGAATTAGTGCAGCTTACAAACTCATATACTTCATAAGTGAAGAATATGACATCAGTATCATCAGTTCAATTTCATCAAGTAATTCGATCAGATAATCAGTATGAGGACGTGTGAAATGAAAGTTCATTTCATCATGATTCGCCTGCGTCCTTTTAGGCATTGTTCAGGTCTCCAGCAAATTCTTCAGCCGTTTTGAACACGACTGGAGACCTGACCCTGCATAAGAAATTAGTTCTTTTTCTTCACCACTCACATCTGGAGGGGTGGCAAAGAGTTCATCACTCTGCGAGCACCATATGAGAAAGGTGGCAAAGATGCCAAACCATTTTGTTTCACATAAGATGGGTTAGGGTAAGCATATGAATAAGCAGAGAAATTCTTTGAGGACTTATGAACATAATGATTTGAAGAATAATGCTCCTATTCATAACCCTTAGCTCTACCCTGCGAAACAGAGTTATTAGCATGATGATGTTCATATGAGGAGTTTGATCCGGGGTTCCTATTCTTCACTGGTGGTGTCATGAGGACATTCACCTGAAGACTTTCAACATAGCTTTTGGGAACCCAGATTTGCTTCATAGGAGAACTGTTCCTGCAGTTAGTCCCAACATATCTAGCAAATACTTCACCATTCTGATTTTTGAACAGTTTATAGTTGGAGTCAAATGACTCATCAGAAGAATGTGGAGAATCACATGTAAAGCCAGATAAGTTAGATGGATCAACTGGAGGTCCCTTTGCAGCAATCCATGAGGTTTTGGGGTACTGCTCAGGCTTCCAATATGTTCCATCAGCATTGAGTTTCCTCTCAAAGGCAATACCCTCTTTCCTAGGATTTCTGTTGAGTATCTGCTTTTTAAGCACATCACAAAGAATCTGATGCCCTTTGAGACTTTTGTACATGCCTGTCATATATAATTCCTTCAACCCTGCATCGTTAGTGATACTAGCAATGTCCTCAGATGAGGAATTAGTGATAACAGAGGCAGGTGAAGAATTTGTAACATTTGAAGCATTTGAACATTCAGGTGAAGAATTAGCAGATTCACGTTCAATGCACTTTAAACATGGAGGATCAAATTCGTCCTGAGTAGCACTGATTTGTTGAGCAAGCAATGAATCACGCTCCTTCTAAAGATCTTCATAACACACTCTTAGCTTCTTAAGATCTTGCTTTCTTTGAAGAAATTCATAAGAAAGCTTCTCGTGATCAGTTAAGAGGGTTTTATGATGACTTTGAAGGTTGTCAAGCTTAGACTGAAGTCTCTGAAGATTTTCAGTTAAGTCTTTAGTGCGGTCCATTTCTTCACCCAACATATCATCACTTTTGTCTAGCATGTTTTGAAGTTTTTCAATAGCCTTTTGTTGTTTCACAACAATCTTAGCAAGTTTAGAGTAGCTAGGCTTAAGATTTTCATCAGATTCATCCTCACTTGATTCAGAGGAGGGGTATTTAGTTACCTTAGCAACCTTTGCCATGAAGCAGTAGGTGGGGGCATAGTCATCATTGCCTTCATCAGCATTGTTGGTGTTGCCATTTTCTTCAGAGTTGAAGATTGACTTGCTGACGAATGCGGTAGCAAGAGCTAGACTTGCCACACCTGACTCAGACTCCTCGGATCCCTCTTCTTCCCCATTATCCTCAGATTCAGCCTCAGAATCCATTTCCTTGCCAATGAATGCCCGAGCCTTCTTGGAGCTGCTCTTCTTGTGAGATGAAGACTTCGAGGATTTTGATGATGAAGACTTTGAAGATTTCTTCTTCTTCTTGGCATCATCAGAACTGTAATCCTTGTATTTCTTCTTCTTTAGTTCCTTGTCCCACTGAGGACAATCTTGAATGTAGTGACCAGGCTTCTTGCATTTGTGGCATAGCCTTCTCTTATAGTCACTTGATGAGGAATCACTGCTCCTTGAAGATTTTCCAAAGCGACCACGTGTTGAGAATTTCTGGAATTTCTTCACTAGCAGTGCTAGCTCCTAGCTCAATTCTTCAGGGTCACCAAGGCTACTACCAGAATCTTCACACTCAGATTCAGACACTGCCTTGGCCTTCAGGGCACGTGGTTTGCCATAGCTTGAACCATAGAGATCTCTCTTTTCAGCAAGCTGGAACTCATGAGTATTTAGCCTCTTGAGGATATCAGCGGGATCTAGTGACTTGTAGTCAGCATGCTCTTGAATCATCAGTGCGAGAGTGTCAAATGATGAATCGAGTGATCTCAGCAATTTGTTCACCACCTCATGATCGGTGATGTCAGTGGCATCGAGCGCTTGAAGCTCATTTGAGATATCAGTGAGGCGATCGAAGGTTTGCTGAACATTTTCATTGTCGAGTCTTTTGAAGCGGTTGAAGAGATTGCGAAGAACGTCAACACGAGAGTCACGTTGAGTTGAGACTCCTTCATTTACTTTGGAGAGCCTATCCCAGATAAGCTTAGCAGTTTCCAAAGCACTCACTCTGCCATACTGCCCTTTACTCAGATGACCACATATGATATTCTTCGCTTGAGAATCGAGTTGCTTGAATCTCTTCACATCAGCAGCATTCAGAGTAGGTGTGACAAAGGGAACACCATTTTCCACAACATACCAGAGATCGTTGTCAATTGCTTCAAGATGCATCCGCATCTTATTCTTCCAGTAGGGGTAGTCCGTGCCATCGAAGGTAGGACACCCAGCAGAGACCTTGATCATACCTGCGGTCGACATAACTAAAACTCCAGACGGTTAAACCAAAATCACACAGAACAAGGGAGTACCTTGCTCTGATACCAATTGAAAGTGCGTTATATCGACTAGAGGGGGGGTGAATAGGAGATTTTTATGAATTCTTCACTAAGGAATTTGCCGGTGAGGAAATTCCTTAGCGAAGAACTACTAGCAGCGGAATAAGTACTTAGAAGTAAGCATGACAGAATACACACATGGTCATCATGATGAAATGAAGACAAGCATAGAGTACAGAAAGCGTAAACACAGGATAACACAAGATGAAGACAAACAGACTGAAGAAATTGAACTGAGGAATTGAGAAAGCCTTCAGTCAAAGTCTTCAAACACAGATATGAACAATCACTCAACACAGTAATGAGGAAATGAAAGAGTTGAGGAAATAGAACCAGTAGGGTTGGTGAAGACAATGATTTGGTAGACCAGTTCCAACTGCTGTCTCAGTTGTACATCTGGTTGGAGCGGCTGAGTATTTAAACTCGAGGACACACAGTCCCGGACACCTAGTTGCTGAGCACGCAGCTCAGGACACCAAGTCCTCACCGTATTCTCCTTGAACTAAGGTCACACAGACCTCGTCCAATCACTCGTGGTAAGTCTTCAGGCGACTTCCAAACCTTCACAGACTTCGGTCACTCGGCGATCCACAATTCCTCTTGGATGCTCTAGACCATGACGCCTAACCGTCTGGAAGAAGCACAGTCTTCAAAGGTAACAAGCGTCGGATCCACGCAGGATCAATCTCTTCAGTGATGCTCAATCACTTTGGGTTTGTGGGTGTTTGGGTTTGGATTTTCCTCACTCGATGATTTTCGTTCAAAGTCCTCGGAGGATGGGTTGCTCTCAAATGACAAGTGTCAGTTTCTCTCGGAGCAGCCAACCAGCTAGTGGTTGTAGGGGGCGACTATTTATAGCCTAGGGAGCAGCCCGACGTGATAAGACATAAATGCCCTTCAATGATATGACCGTTATGTGGATAAGATATTTTGGGATAGCTGGCGCGTAGCACAGCAACGGTCGGAAATTTGACTCTCAAATTCCTCAGGGCTATCATGTTCCTCACTGTGTAGGCAATCCGCACTGGCGAATTCCTAACTCCTTAGTCAGAACAAATTCCTCAGTGACCAGAAGAACTTCGTCTCTGTCTCTGGAGAAATTGACTGAATTGTATGAGATTTCCAATGGCTTCACTCGAAGGGATTGGTAGGTGTAGGATTTTGAGTTGAGTATCACATGGAAATTTTTCCTTAGTATTTCCTCGACCCCCTTTAATAGTACGGTGTTTCCTATGACTCAAGAAAGATAAAAACAAAACTATGAAAATGAAAGTCTTCAAGCTTCACATTCCTCGCATGAATATCAAGTCTTCACGGACACACCAATTTCTTCACTTCCAAAGTCTTCATGAAAGTCTTCAGAAATACCAGAATCTTCAGTCGAAGATATTCATTTTTAGGGGTCGACTTTCTCTGTAAATATCAAACTCCTCATAGACTTATAGACCTGTGTACACTCATAAACACATTAGATCCTTATCCTATAAGTCTTCAATACACCAAAATCACTAAGGGGCACTAGATGCACTTACACCATTCCACCCCTTTGTCAGAGGGTTGATGCTTTTCTACGGGCTAGATTTCCACGATCTAGCCCCCCATTCTTTTCTTCACATCTCGGTCTTTATCACCCTCTCTGAGGCCTTTTTGCGAGTTCGACCGCATTTTAGCCTATGGTTGAAGGTGTTCAATGTCAAGCCAAAGATAGTCAGTGGCACCCAGGCAGATTGTGGCGGGGTGATGATCAACAAGCTTGCTCGAGTCAAGTGGCCAGAGGGTACGTTCATAGAGACTGTCAAGGTTTGGCAGAAAGAGTGGTTCTATATCACAGAGCCACGGGACGCAGCCTGGACGGCCTCTCCTGAGTTTAGATCCAGACCCCCCCCCATGAGGCTAACCTCGTGGATCAAGAAGAGCCTGGACTGGGGGCCTCCCGAAGAGGTAAAGGTGCTGCAAAAGCTCATTAAGGGTGTGAGGAAGGTGGGCGCCATGCTGGCCGACGTGGTTCAGGTAATATTCATCCGCCACCTCCTTCCCTGTTTGCAAAGGGCCAATCCCTTGTGGTCTTACAAGCCCGGGGGTCCGGCCACCATCCATCACTTCTATGGCATCACCCACAAAAATATATGGAAGGCATTGTTCAAGCCTCGGAAGAAGTGGCCTGCCGAAAGAGAGGACATAGGCCTTGATGCCGAGAACCCCCCATAGAGGTAACATGGCTCTTTTTGTCCTTACTGTATTCGGCTCACTACTAGAAAAACCCCTACTAATGGCGCACCTAATATGGCCATTAATGGCGCATCTGTGGTGCGCCATTAACAGCACGCCATTAGTAATTTTTACTAATGGCGCACCACCTGGTGCGCCATTAGTATCTGGTATACTAATGGCGCACCGCGGGTGCGCCATTAGTATAGGCCAGCGTGCGCCATTAGTATGCCTCCCAGGGGCCATGTATACCCAGGTGCTTTGGCATACTAATGGCGCACCACCACTGGATGCGCCATTAGTAACCGCGGCATACTAATGGCGCACTACCCAGTGATGCGCCATTAGTATGCACTGTCATACTAATGGCGCACTGTCCTGTGATGCGCCATTAGTATGAATATTAGGTTTTTTTTATCTTTTTATTTTCTGTTTTTTGCACAGGTTACAAAATGTATAGTCTGACAAAATATAGACAGCACACATCAACAACAGATTCATCGAATACAATAGAAGATTAGTCTTTGAATACAATTCATCATATTAGTCTCCGAATACAATTCATCATATTAGTCTCCGAATTAAAAAGACCGAACAAAGATAGAACATTATATTACAATTCTCGAGACCGCGAGTAGCGAGTTTGTCTTCACATTACAAGTCGATATCGATCATCTAAACTACCATCACATAGAAGAGAGTTGCGGTCATCACGATGAGCATCATCACGATGAAACTCGTCTTCATCCGGTTCCTCCAACGCTCCCTCCCCTCTCCCGCTAGATAACGGGCGTATCTAGATTCGGCCTCGGCCCTAGTGGTGTACCCTTTGTAACTGTTACCGCTGAATCGGTGAACCTGTCTCCGACACTCCTCCCAGTCATCGTAGACTCCGGGAACCTTACCCTTGTACACGACATACGTCGGCATCACTATGCACTAGCCAAACGAAACGTTAGTACCAATTCACGGACAATACATAAGCAATATATAATTATGCAACAGAACGATCGGAAGAGAAAAGCAAGACATTAATAGCATCGATTACATCTAAGTTGAACGACTCTCGAAACCAAAGAGACATACTACAAGTTCATTAAAGTTTAATTACAACATGAGCCAATCGATGTTTCAGAACTAGACAACTCGACTCAAGGGACCGGAGCGTGGATGAAGCCGCCGTCTATCGTGGGAGTCATGAAAGAACGGGCGTTGTCATCCTGCATTTGTAGCATTGTGTCGATGTCACTGTTGGACGGTTGATTTCTGAGGTAGAACTGCCCCGAGGTACGAAGGACATCTTGATGGATGATTTCCGCAAACTCCGACTGGATGCGAAAGAATTCTTGTCGGAGGTCCGCGTCCTGGATTGCCGACACGCTCGCGGCCCAATCTTTGAGTTTACTCGGTAGCAGAAGTTGATGATGGTCCCGTACGATCGCCCGCATGTGATGGATGGCATAGTAGGCATCCTTCTGACCGCCAGGCGGCTGCTTGACGCAGCAGAACGTCGTATTGTGGGAGAACACGTGCTTGCCGTACTTACGAATAGGCCTAGTGAAGGTGCCTCCAGATTGGGCGTAGCCGGGGAGAACATCATCAAGAACCTTCTTGACATTTGTGTAGTCTACGTTCGACTGACGGTCCGGGTCGAAATACGTGGCCATGGAATATTTGGGGCTTAGGAGGATGAGCGTGCAACGTGTGTCACTGTAGAAAACACGGAATGTTAAAAGAAAAACGATCGAAATGTAAGAATTCATATGTTATGGGCCGGTTGAGGGGAGGACTTACTCGGGAAAGTAAGGCACGAGGAAGTTATCCTTATCTTGGTTTGCCAGAATGACGCCTTCGAGGTAAGAACTCGCGACTTGCCGGTCCCCAGTGCTGCCCAAGATCTTGGCACGCATGTAGAAGGGGTCGACTATCATGATGTCCGGGGTCTTGTCGCGAATGATCCGCATCTCCATACTCAGCGAAAATAGCCGAACGAAGGTGTAGTGCAGCGGATGAAGGTTCAACATAGTGTGGATGTCATGAAAACGCAGGACGATCGTACGCCCGATGGAGTTATCCACAAAGCCCTTGCCCTCTGGCACCTTGGCCGCGAAAACCGGGTATGCCACATCCTTCTCCCTGAGACGCCGCTTCTCCAAAGCAAGAACATTGTCATGCAGACTCCGCATAGCACCGGTTGCAGCATTGATCATATTTGTCGGTAGCATCGCCCTACCCGCCACATGCACCCTCCTCGAGATATCCTGCGGTGAAGGTGGCCCGTCCTGAGCACGGATCGTACTCAGTGCCGGCTGGCTCGCACCCTTCTTAGTCTTTCTTTTGCGTGCCTTCTTCTTCTCCTGTAATGGGACCGAGTTCTGCTCACAGACCGCCTTCTTGAGTGTGTTGGGGCTGATAATATTTTGCACCTCGCCTATCTGAGGCTCGGTGAAGTCGGCAGCTGGAGGCGTCTCCTGAGAGCTGAACGCCAGACGGCGCCTATTGCAACTTGGCTTCTCCGTGGTACGAGCTAGATCGCACAGGTCTTTTGTTGGGTTTGGTTCTTGAGAAGGAGGCCCCATGAAGTCGCCATCGTACCCATGCTCGGCAAAGTACTGATCGACGTTGCCAAATGTATCATTGTCGTCATCGTCGTTGTTCTGATCCTGTGCCATATGCATGTTTGGATCCAGTGGCATAGGGATGTCCGGCACCGTTACGGCGGTCTTGCCATGGGGCCGACTTGGCGCCGGCACGACTGGCGGTGTTGTCTTTGGGGTGGTGTCCCCCGCCCCCAAATGAATCTGGCTCTTCGGCCAAAGCAGGGGCCAGCTCAGGCAGGCGCTGAGGGTCATCACATCTTCATCGTCGGCCCCGACGGGTCGAATCGGAGGTAACAAGTCGTCGCAGCCTGGCAGCACCCGAATCAGTTGAACCCTAAACAAGTTGGGTGGCATCTGGGTACCGTGGAACAAGGGGTTGCCCGGTTGAACGATTTTGCCCTTGGCGACATCGACCAACTCGTTGTTCACGAAGTGGAGGAGAGTGCACGGAACGTCGGCGGCGCCCTGCGAAAACATGTAGGGCGTCAGGGATGCCCAGTCAAAGGCAAGGAGATGAAGTCCTCGGCCGAGAGAGGCTTAATTAGTTACCGTGATGATGGTGTCGAGCTCGGCTAATGTCGAGGCACCGCCAACGGCGGGCGTGCAGTTGACGGAGGGGCCGCTTGCTGAAGAGGTGCCGGCCGGCGTACACCCGGGTGCATTAAGCTCCCGTGCCGGCGTCGGAGACACCAATGCCGCCTCCGCCGGAGGCACCAATGGCCCCTCCATCGCATTATGCGAGTTGCTGGCCGTGAAGCTAGGAATCGGGTGCGGCCCCTGTTGGCCGCCCGCAATCCACGCACTCAACCCCGAGATCAAGGTAGGCACAAGGGCGGTGATCGTCGCTCCGAGTCGTTGTTCCACTTGCTCTTGGACAATCTCCAGAATCCGTGCCACCTGTGCCTTGAGTTCTTGAACCTCTCGCGCCTGGCTTTCCGAGCTGGTCTTTTTCTCCTTCCGCACACCAGCGGTATAGTATGACCCCCATTTTGTCGACAAGCCTTTGCCGGCCACACGACCAGCTGACGTCGGCTTACTGAGCTTATCCTTGTTCTTCATTACATTCAACCCCCTATTTAGAGTGGTGTCCCAAGGGTTGCTCTTAGTCGACCCCGCGCTACTGCTTTCAGTCGCCTGCGGAAGGAATGTGAACCATTTAGAAATTTGGCTTCATTAATTAGAATGCAACCATATGGAGCTAATTACGCGGGGGTGTATTCCTTACCAGAACAAGCTCAAGCTGCCTGGTCTTCGGATCCGTGGTAAGCTCCTTTGTTTTCGGGTCCTTCTTGTACCGGGCCCTAACAAAGTTCCTGGTCTGCTTGTCACCGTATTTATCGAAGAGGGGTGGTAGGCCTTGCTCGGCACGGTCCGCCTCCTCCTTGTCCCATATAGGCTCCGCTACTCTGTAACCGCCGGGACCGAGTGTGTGTTCCCCTATGTTCAGCTCCCGCATTTGTTTCCCCCACTCACTTGATTGGGAGCTTGCGGTGCTCGAGCAATTGATCTTGAAGTCGTTGTAGTCATCTTCGGTGATCGAAGGATTTTTCTCCTTGATCTTCTGATAACTCTCACCTTTCTCGATCATTCTATTCACATTGCTTTTCCAAGTAGACAGGGCCTTGCTCATCTTCGTGAGGGCAGCATTGTTCACTTTATTCCCTTTGAGGCTTGTGTTTTCAAATTCAGCGGGGAACTTGTATCGTTCGTGCAGCTTCGTGAAGAGGAGGTGGCGCAAATTCCCTCGGTCAGGATGCCTCAGGTTCTCGGCGTTGATCGAGACGGTGCTCCGGACAATGCACCCGAGATGAAGCGAGTACCCCTTGACTATTCGTTCGGGCGCCGTTGGATTCCCGTTGGAGTCCACTTCAGTAACTTCCTCCTTGAGGGTGCGGAGCACGATCGGGCGCCGGTCCTTCCGTTGCCTCTTCGGTTGGCTGCCATCTGTGCGTGCGCCGCCATCATCAGTGGTGGCATCCTCGGCGGCACCATCAGTGGTGGCATCAGTGTGGTCATCCTCGGCGGCACCATCCGTGGTATTAGGATCGGTGGGGAAGGCGGCGTCCTCATAGAAGTGAGGTTGTTCCTCCATCTCCTGGGACAGCTCCCAGAATGCCTTGCCGCCCGAACCCCCGGCCTCATCGTTGTGGGCCATGTTTCTCTCTAAATAGAAACAAAGTTTGGTCAAAAAGTTGGTTATTGTCAAGGAACAAGATCTCTAAGTTGACCAAATAACCTAATTCTCGAGGAATGTCGCCAAAAAGTTGGTTATTGTGAAGTAACAATTGAGAGATGTTTGTGATATTGCCTAGGTGTTTTGGGATAGAACATGTTAGTGTGTTGTTGCTAAGGTCCAAGTCCACGTTCTCAGGGTAACCTAGTTCTTGAGGGGTGTGTCTAGAAAGTTGGTTGCTGCAAAGATACAAGGTTGTGAGTTTGGTCAAATTGCCTATGATGTTTTTGATATTGCCTTGGATCTTGAAGGCACTGTTGCATGATAATCCAACCACTAAAGAATAAGAATACTATTTTTGTTCATAGGCAACACTTTTTGTTCTTGTTTTTGTGGTCGAATTGATGTTGAGCTAAAGGGTAAGGACAACTGGAAAAGGGGGTCGACGGGTCGAGAGGACACACCACATGCTCGTATTCAGCCGCCCGGTACGTTATTTCTTGACTCAACACCACGTGAAATGACGAGGCATTTGCTATGAGTATACTACTAAAGTTTAGCTCGATATGACCCCAAGACACATTATCGAGACAAGAAAGAGCATAATACATTTGTCAAACCATTCCGCGGTTATTGGTTGCGAGCTGAATAAGATGTATACAACCAAGGATATCCATCAGTCCGCTACCCGCACAGACATGTCTATCTGATCCATTTTCATGTAACAATTTTTTGTGTCGCTTCCCTTTGTTGCAATTGTGACCGGGCAAACTGTTACTTGTCGATCAATGCCACACGAGAAACATTATCAAGACCAAAAGCAGCACGATATATACTATTCTCAATTATTGTTTGCCCGCCGAATACAAGGTCCTATACTACAACCAAAGTCCAAAGACAACCAGAAGGCGTTTTTAATGGTAAATAGCATCATTAACAGTTTTATTATAACATTACTAGTTGCAACAAGTGACGGTTAAATAAATAGAAAAAGTATGAGTATTCTCAAACCAGTTGCTTGCCGGCGCAAGTATGCTCTACGCGTTTGCAACAGAGCAGAGTAATCAACGTTGTAGACTAGGCTCAAAGACATCTTGGCCATTAATTAATTAATCACATATGTAAGCAAGCAAGCAATCAACATTGTACTCCTTCGTAGGAGTAATTCTTATTCTACTGTACATTAACAGCAGGAGCAGTACAAGTATGAAGCAACAAAATAGTATTATATGGACAAAAAATACTAAACTAATCCAACCACTAAAGCAAATTAATTTTTATTTCGGTTGAGAATCGGGCACCTTCTAGGTCAAGAAAATTGGGCATGACCTTTGCTAATTTTCTTGAGCTTGGAGTGCCCCATTTCTCAACCGAAACGGAAATTAATCAACGTTTCAGGAGAAAGGGGTCATTTTAGAAGATCACAAGTAGCAACAGCATCACTTGACAAAATCACAACTAGCAGCAGCTCGCAGATAGCAGCAGCAGCATCACTTGACAAGTAGTACAGCAGCAGCAGCAGCATGCATGCACTGGTCCATGGCACAAAGTCCATGACCCAGAACAGAGCACTTTACTAAAAATGAAGAAGAAAAAAGGCATGCATGCACTGGTTGTAGCAAATCATCATTTCTGAATCAAAACAACAATTAGGACAGGGAAATTATGACACACTTCTGAAGAAAAAATGATTTGTGTAATCTGGTTGGTACTCTTACAGTTGCATAAATGATTTTTGCATGCCTACACATCATGGTGCATGGTCTAGCACTGCAAACTCAGTCCTCAGGATTACTGCCTTTGTAAACATGATGTTTTGCTCTTGCCCTAGCTTTGTTATGTCTAGTGGAATGGAGATGAAAATGATGAAATGTGACAGGTACTTATGATGAGGCTTTTACATGGGTACTCATGGTGCAACTTTGTTTAGTTGTGCCGAGAAGCTGGTCTAGGCCTCTGTGAATATTACATATACTTTGTTCTGATTCACTCCATTCTGTTCAAACAAGTAGAGATCATGGCTAGTGTCTTGTGAAATAACTATTGAGCTTCATTGTTTATTTCTGTTTCTTTAAGATCTATGCATAGCATCTTGTCAGTTCCCTTTTGGTGGTTTCTGTTAATTTTGCCTTGCTTTTGGTTTGATTTGGGAGTTTGGGACCATGAAGATAAATACATCCGATCCCTTGGTTGACAGATGTTGCCTGGTCTTCCACCATGGCAGCTCTGTCAAGATTATCTCCCCAGGAATATGATATGTACCTTACTCATCTGAGTTGTCCCTTAGCCTACAATGAAGCAGATTTTTGACCTAGGTCTGGCATGTCTGGGCCCAGTGCACGCAGGAACGAAATTTTGTACTAATCAAAATATAGCTCCATAATTTTGTTAAGATGGATTGATTTTTTTTCTTTTATTTGTATTGTTCTATGTGTGAAGATGACCGAGTCGCATTTTCAAATTTCACATGAAGCAATATAAGGTAAAATACAAGAAAATAGGCAATTTGCGTAGGCATAATTTGTGGAATATTATGATGTGAGGACTGAACCAAATAGTTCGTTTGAAATGAAATATGAAAACATATGTGATCTCTACTTACAAAGTACCAAACAGAATGGCAGAAATACTGCACTTTCTTTTGCAAGGCAGGGAGTTCCTTTCATTTTTAGACAGATACATCATATATGTTTGATATTTGCTGGAACATGATATATCATATATCTATGATATTTGCTGGAATTTTGTATGCACACACTATACTAAATAACACTTATGAAGTAGCCTAAAGCCCTAAACAGCATTCCATCAAGCCCTAAGCTAACTCTTGTCTGCAGAAGTAATAAGTTGTTTGCTTGGTATTTCACGTAATTTACTTCTTCAGAGAGAATCAAACAGTAGCATTTTACTTAAGCCTTAGGCTAGTTCAGCTATAAATTGGTAGAAACCGATCAAATCTAACAACAGAATATTCTAACTCCCCTTAACTTCTCTAATGCAGAATAGTAGCTTACCTTGGAGGAGCGGGCCGGGGTGGAGGAGGCGGTCGGAGAGGATAAGGATGCTCCGGCGACGGGTGGTGGTGGTGGTGCTCCGGCGACGGTGCTGTGGACGGGGCGGCGTCCGGGCGGCGGGGTCGCGTCGAGGCGGCGGGGCAGCGTCGAGGTGGCGGGGCAGCGGCGTCGGGGCGGGGTCGAGGTGGCGTCGGGG